>NC_086345.1:7436711-7786711 GCF_032445375.1 Bacillus rossius redtenbacheri
TGTCGCTGACACTCGGCTCGTGCCAGTGGTCCGTTGAACCGCCTCTCTAGTGCTCGCTCGAATTCTCCCCACTCGGATAGATAGTCCCCCGTGTCCGTCCACCATTTCGCCGCCCGGCCCCGTAACTGGCCACACACTCTCGTCACCCAGTCCCTTCGTGGCACTCCCCTAAGCCTGTCCACACACGCGGCTACAAACGCACTCGGATCTTCGTGCGGTTCTCCCGCAAACTCCGGTAATGGGCTAGCCACCTCGACCACTCGCATCACTATACTCGGATGACCATGACCTATGGGCTCTCTAACGCCCTCGTCGCGGTGACCCGGTAAATGACTCCCCGATTGTCTGTCATTACTCTCCCCGCTACTCTTCACGTCCGCTAGTCCCCATGGGCATTCGCACGAAAGGTCCTGTCCGTGTCTCCCCCTGAACGGAAGTCCACACCCCACACACGTGTCCATCACCCTCGCCTTTGTCTCATCCGGTCCCTCCATTTTTCCGGTCGTCACCCGGCTTCACTTGGTTATCCGATCCTTCTCGGCTCGGTCGGCGAACTCGCCTCTCGGCGCGCGATAAGCCGCAGCGCGATACCGCGCGAATTCGAGCCCGGCGTGGGTCGCGCCGCCTTATCTCTCTCCCGCGTGAACCTGATCCCGGCGTGGATGCGTCTCCTTATCTCTTTCCCGCGCCGCTCCTTCCGCCTGCTTCCGCCGCTCCGCCGCGCCAGGCAGCTCCCGCGCCGTTCGCGTGACGCAACTCGCGCTACGTCGCACGCTACTCCAGTCCATATAATGTCCGTGATGTCCTTTCCGCCCACTTTGTCCGTGTTCTTGGCAACCCGCACTTTGCCAAATTACGCCCTTTGAGACAAAATTTCGAAAGTTTGAAAGTTTTTAAAAAAAATTGAAAGTTTTGAAAATTTGAAAGTTTGAGAATGCGTTGCCACCTAGTTGGGGGCCACTTGTCGTCGAGCGGGCTGATCCCCTTATTGGTTGTGTAGGTTCTTGGGCTAGCTCAGTTGGGGGTGGGTTTCGGGCCGCGTGGCAGTTAAGAGGATCTAGCCTGCTAATAATGAAACTACATAGGGTTTCGTGGCACTCACTCTTTTTATTGGCCACTATTTGCACTGGCACGGGGCTATCGCAGTTCCCGCCTACGACCGTTCTTAGGTGAGGCCTGACTACACGAGAATTTCCCCTTACACGGCCGCCTATGGGAAGTAGTAGGCGCCGGCGTCGCGGCGCTAACCGATGGCGTTTGTCCCAAACCGGCAGGGCTTTGATTTCCTGTCCTATAGCGAATTCAGGCAAGCACTACCTGCGGACACAGTTTCTGAAATGTCCCATTAAAATGGCGAGGTCTCGTCCATGACACAATGGTACTATTTTATCCTAGGCAATGCATGACTATACAAGCGAATAAAGATATATATATATATATATACATACAAGAGGAAAGGAAAAAATTATGAAACACTAATAAAAAGAAAACTAAACTATTTACAATAAGGCGACCCCTTGGCAATAGTTTACATACTAATCTCCATAGTTTCGAACTGCCTGACACGACTCGAAGACTGTTGCTGATCTATTCCCCGCGTCACTGACGTTAAGCCCGGAGGCCTCTATGCTCACCCGTTTCACTCGTCTTGGCGAGAGCTCGCGGCCGACACGTCTCTCCTCCGCGGTTCTCCAGACGCGACTGCCTCCTCTGCTCGCGCCGACCCCCTCCCCGCGCGCGTCTCGTGCAGCATCTGACGTCCTCGTGGACGGGAACCCGCGACTTGTTCACCCCGTGCATATTAAAATACATGTTATTTACCCTTCTAATTTAAATTATACATGATGGATGATATTATAGTTTTTACAATAAAAATTATGTCCTGCTGAAAGAAAAGAAAATATACATAAAAAAAACTACGTCGGAGGGACACTGATTTATTGAAGGTGGCACCACTGGCTCCCGCACACGCCCGCGCACAGAAGAAGGCGGTGACGCGCCATAACGGCCTGTAGGAGCTAGGGTGGCCTCTGGGTCGACGTCAATACTTTACGCTATTAGGAATTCAACTAAGTTCATACGTGCCAATTCAAATTAAAATAAAGAAAATTTCTATAATAGTACTACTCCATATTCAATCTTTCATGAGGGGGAAAATATTGTTTCCGTGGAATTCCAACTATTGTTCAGTGCAACTATACTTCCTAAGCCTTGGAAATCCAGATGTGTACTATTTTGAACCACTAGTTTACTCGCCACCGGAACAGGCTGTGTGTCGGTCGCGACGACGCCCACCACGCACTGTTCGTCGCACTAACAGGTCCTAACTGCTCGCTCACCTGCTTCTCTGGTGCGCGGCCGGCGACTCTTGCACACGATGCTCGGGCTGCGACTCGCCCTTCAGCCAACTTCCTTCGCAGACTGCTGGCCCACAACCCCTGGTGACGCACACCGAGCCCCGATGTTCCTTCCTCGACGACGACAGTCGCCTAGCCTCCCGATCACACAGAGCTCCGGCTGTTGGGATACTGCCCCTATCCAACACGCTGGAAATATGTCCTAATAGCCTGTCGTGCTTCGAGTTGTACGAAACTGAGCCAACATGCCACAGCATGTTTCACAACGTCTTTCCTCTGATTTGTATCGGAGGTATGATAGGTGTGAGGGTCGTAACATATAAAAAATTATATATATTATATTTCAATCACTTTTTCGATAATTAGTTTGATTAAAAATTTCTCGGGCCAATTTTGATATTGTAACCATTCACAAGCTTGAGGAAAAAATTAAATTTAAAAGTGTCCATGTCTTCTCTGGAACCATATTCCAATATCTTGAATCTCCTCAGCATCACCGACAGCATGGTCTTCATCGCCATGTAGGCGTAGCTCCTGCCCAGACACATCCTGCGTCCAGAAGAAAACGGAATAAACGAACACGCTGGGCGACTGGCGCCGTTTTCTTTGTTGAACCTCTCTGGATCAAACACATGAGGGTCTGGGTAATAGGCTGGATCTTTGTGCACAAGGAAAATAGGAATAATAACGATTGCTCCTGGAGGTAAAATGTAACCATCAATACTGATCTCGTCGTCCAAAAGCCTTCCAACAAAGGGAACTGTTGGATATAGTCTTTGGGATTCATTAATTACTTGCTCCAAATACACCATCTGATTCAGATCATTGACGGTAACTGGACGGTTAATGTCTTTTCCGAAGATATCTTCCTGTTCTTTAAATACTTTCTCTTGCACATCCTGGTGTAAGCCCAACAACATGAGTGTGTGTGCCACTGTGTAGCCAGAAGTATCTGTAGCAGCTGCTACGATTAATAAAGCTTGGTCTATCATTTGCTGTACAGTGAATAGCCCTGGTTTCTTAGACAAGGTCGCTACCATGTGGTCCAGAAACCCTTGCCGCTGCTTAGAAGTATTTGTGTCACTCTCTTCATAACTTATTACTTCCTCACTTGTGTAACTATATGAACTGGTCTTCTGCTTCACAATTAGGGCCACAAAATCTCTCACGGGTCTGAGTAATGACATAAGAGTTTGATATAACTGGGTGAACTTAAAAGTGGCTGTGGACCAAAACCATGGGCTGACAATCAAATAAGTTAAAATGTCTACTATTTTTGGTAAATTTGTGAGAAAATGCTTTTGGTTCATACCTTCATTATTCATTGGCACGCCCATAGTAGTCTCTGTGACCATTTCCAAAAAACATTTTATAGTATAATTGACCACATCGAATGGCAGATTTTGAGAATGGATTTCTAGTTGGTAAGTCATCGCCTGACACTTCTCGTTGAACGTACTGATGTAATCGTTAATTACCTGAATGGAAAGTGTCGGGGCCATAATTTTTCGAAACTTTTTCCATGTTTCCTTGTCTGCAGCAAGAAGCGAATCACCTAAAACCATGGTAAATGGTTTATATATAATTGGCTTGGACAATATATTCCGGCCATTGAGTATGACAGCGATGTCTCTGGGATCTGTCACAGAGACACCGTAGTAAGGGCCGATCCAGGCCTTAACCACGGAGCCATAGCGTTCGTGGTACACTTGAAATGCATCCATGATATCCTCCCTGTAGTGGAGTAGATCCAGCAGGTTGCCGAGGACAGGGACCCCGGGAGGTCCTGGTATCCTGGCCATCAGGCGGCGGCAGCGACCCCAGCGGACATACCGCACATACCAGGCGGCTGCGAGGAGGACCAGCAGCACGACTCCCGAGGCCACCCAACTGTCGGGCACGGTCATCGCGAGGCAACTGAGAGGCAACTGGTCCCTCGAATGTAGTTATACCGGTTTGGTGGGAACTATCACGGAGGTTTGAACAAGTTTTCTCGCCAGTTTCTGCACAAGTAGCTGCAATGACCATTCTTCATGCGATGCTGTAAAATAACACTTGAGTTGTTTATGAAAATTTTTTTCTTTTATGTATAAGTGCGTTTTAATTTGACGTTATGCTACTTTTTAACGGTTTAATGTTTATGTAAAAATAAAAATATAATATTAAAATATATTTTAATTTATCACGTTTTTATGATCATGTATTTACTTCCTTTAATCTGAGTGTCTTAGCGGAAAAGCGAACACATAACCTTTTGTGTATAAGTCGAACATGTTAACCTCTAGAGAGACCATGAAGCACAATAAAACTCATCAAGAAACTGGAATATGGCTTTTGCATCCTAATGTAAATTGATTCTTTTTTTTTATAGTATGAAAAGTAAAATGTTGTTCCTTGGTCGTTGAAAATATTCTGTGTGTCGAACCGAAAGTTTCAAACTGTCTGTTAACCTAGTGTTGATTTTATTAACATTTATTTATTTCTAAAGCAATATTACGTCTTAAAAACGTAAGGCCACTCTACATGTCAACAGACTATGACTCCAGATCAGCCGTTTATCTCAATTCATCAGATTCCGCTAAGGAGCAATTATCTGTGTCAAGTATTTCATAACATACCTACCTTTTACTAGAGACAAAAACATTTTGAGGCATTTTTAATTTTAAAAAATTGGATTTTGGGGACTTTGTGTTTATTATTTATGTGTGGATTGTGTGTATGCTGTGTCTGACAATGTAACGCCCCAATCAGCACAATAATTTTAAAATTTTAATAAATTTTAATGTATAAGTTTTAAACGTTCTTCTGTGTCTAGCAGCCAATTCTTCAAGATGTGTTTGTAACACCAGCTTTATTATCAGTAGTTTTAGCATAATGACATCTATCTGTATATTAATGTCTAGGGCCAAGTAATAAGTCCAGTTATAGCCCGGCAACTTAGTAACTGACCTTGTACGTTTCTGTTCCACGTAGCTCCTCCCTCCCTAACTACCACCCCTCCTACCCCTCCTTATCGTCTGCAGGTAGGGGAGGGCCACTCCTCTCTCAAAGACAACTTACGTAATCGAGGGGGAAAAGACTCCTGAAACGTATACTGGAAACCCTCAAAATTACGAAAACTACATATTCATTCCCACTTCTATATCTCGATGAACATATTGATCAGATGCACGGGCACATCTATAGAAGCATGCATTTAAGCATCCCATTAATGAAATGTCACTGTCACCGATGAAAGTTTCATAGGACATTGGAACCTCTGAGAAACAACTGCATGTCTCTTTAGGGAAGTGGACATAAAAAAAACTATACATACATGCACCCGGCAATCGTAGTGTCAATTAAATGTAAACAAAATTGACAACCAAGTTAAGTCAAAATGTTTGCTGTCAGGAATAAGTACACCATTCCCATTAATAAATAATATTAATATATCAAGCCAATAGAACATTAATTCGCATAGACTATGCAACCTGCATAGTTATCACATACAGCTGCAAAAGAACCATTAGAAAGAGTAATTAATATTTTGAATAACCATAGGAAATATTAACCTTACCTAGTCCGAGTATATCCCATTTGTTAATAACCTATTTCAAACCTGCTTCTCCGTTTCGAACAATGGCCGACCATGTGTTTTGTGCTGTGATTGGTTAGAATTAATGACTTCTATGTCAATCATAAACTGGAAAATGTAGTTTCGACTTAATCGTGTGCTCGATGTTAAGTTATAATTCTTAAGGAAATCAATCGTAAACCCAGCTTAATACTTAACTTTATGATTATTTAACCTATAAATACTAACTAAACAAGTAAGTAGTATAGTTTGGCCGGAACTGGCGCAGGCTTCAGGCTGTGGTGTCTGTGGTGTTTTCCGCCATCTTGGATTGTGACGTCACGGCGGCCATCTTGGATGGTTGTGACCTTGACCTTTGACCTTGACCTTGAATTTGATCCTCAAAAATCGCCAAAATCCACCAAAAGTGGGCAAAATTTGCCCAAAATTCCTCAAAATTCGCCAAAATTTCCATTTCTGTGAAAAAACATTCCGCCAAAAAATCTCAAAAAATTCCCCAATTCAAAAATCAGGATTTCGAAAATCCGCAAAAGTCGTTTTGCCCTAGAAAGAACCCTAATTCCTAAAAGCGGCTGAAAACTCCTAAGAGCTAGCCGCTCTAAGCCGTCGAGGACATGACCTTGAAAATTAGGATGCCATGGCAGCCATATTGGATGATGACGCCACCGTTGCAATTTTCGTTACGGTCGCCATCTTTAACTTTTTTATTTATTATCCGATTTTAATGAAATTTTTTAAAAAATTTATAAAAAAAATTCAAATAATAAAAATTTAATAAAATATTTAAAAAAAAAAAACTTTTACGACACGGAGTTCGGAGTCCTCGGTTCGAACCCGACGAGTGCAAAAAAAATAAAAATGACGACCGATCCTTCCCTCACAGTGGACGCAGGCAGACTGACTCCCACCACATGTTTCATATCATATATATAATCCGGCAGTATGACGTCATGTACGCCATCTTGAAATTTGGACGCCATCTTGAAAATCTTTATTTATTATCCGATTTTAATAAAAAAAATTCCAAAATTCATCAAAAAATTAATGTATTTGAATTCTGTTTGATTATATCGATGTACGTCCTTGGTTCGATTCCCGACGAGAGTAAACGGTCGATCCTTCCTCCATGAAAGCTACCTAGACTGATCTACCACCACCAGTACCAAGGTATATATCATCAACTGGTATGACATCATGTCCGCCATCTTGTCTTCATCCGCTGGAGACCACCATCTTGTTTTCGTCTGCTAGAGTGTGCCGATAATATGTAGTATAATTATCTGGTCACCATACTTTTGTCCTCATCTGTTGACATTGATCATTGACCTTGGCCTTTGACCTTGACCTTGAAATTTGACCTTGACCTTGAAATTTGACCTTGACCTTGAAATTTGACTTTGCCCCTGAAATTTTACTTTGTCCTTGTCGACCATCATGGATCCGACATTTTATGTTCAGTACATGCTACCAGAAGCTACCACCTGCTGGAGTACGCCATCTTGTGTGTGTACTTGTAATATAGAGTACATTTCCATCTGGATAATTTTATTCTAACCCGCTACAGTGCAGTAATCATTTATTACGGAGGTGACCCCCGCCATCTTGAAATTCGGCAGCCATCTTGAAATCATGTAATAATATAGCTAGAAAAGCGGGAAAAAATCCAAAATTCATTAAATAAATTTGTAATCCATATAATAATTGATTGGATCGACTAAGGTTCTTGGTTCGATACCTGGCCGATACAAAACAACTTTAATTTAAAAAAAATACTAAAAAAGTGTTAGGTTTGAGAAAATAAAAACACCACAAGTTCTTTTAAAAAAATTTTATTACATAAATTCAATACACTACTACAAGTACAAAAAAAAACACTAACAAATTACCAAAGCCTTTTGTATTCCTCGTTTCAAACAGTCTTCTTATTGTACGGACTAAGCCTTTTACATGACTTTAAATGTCTATACGATCCGTTCATTACCGCAGCCAGAGACGGACTGAAGTCCATATCACCAGGGTCTCACTTATATAGACTCATCAGTCGGTACAACACATGAGTCAAAACAAGAACCATGTTCATTATACTCACACTTAACTTTCTCGGAGCATTTTTTATAATGAAGATGCAAGCTATCAATACGTGAAATTAGTTTTTTGCACTTATTGCACTGAAATTGTATTCTTTTAACATTATTAGAACAACTGCTTCTTTCATGTCTGCGAGCATTTGAGGTGATAGTAAATGATGCGTCACAGTATTTGCACTGACGCAATGTACGCTCTTCATTAGTTGAAGAATCCATTGCTGACGATGAAACTTCGGATGATGGCGGTATCACATCTGTTGAAATCTCCTCCAATGTTGACGCCGTCGTTGCCAACGGGATCTGCACCTTCTCCATCGTAGCTGTCGTCAAGGTTCCCGTAGACGATGGTACAACCTCCGAGTTCGACGTTAAAGACGGTAAAGATGCCATCGAGGTCTCAAGAACAGCTAATTGACACGACTTATGCACCAGAAGAAACAAACTAGGTGATCCTTACACCGCCGACGTCAGTATCAAACTGAGCGTCCTGCTGTCTGAGACTCGCTTATATACATGCTCCGTATGGAATAATACGCTAGTCAAATCAAGAACCATGTACAATAATACTAGAGTCAAATCTACAAATTAAAGAAGAGGATCATTTGATCGAAAAAAAAAAAATCGATCTCTCCAATATACGCCAGGCTCCAAGAGCTAGTGCTCTAACAGCTCCATCAGCTCCAACACGTAATGTACGCAATGTACGCGCAATACATGCAATTTACACGTAATAAATGTAATGATTACACAGTATACACAGGAAACTAAACGGACACACAGTACACACAGGAAACGGAACGGACATACAGGAAACTAAACGGACACACAGTACACACAGGAAACGGAACGGACACACAGGAAACGGATCGTACACACAGTACACACAGGAAACGGAACGGACACACAGGAAACTAAACGGACACACAGTACACACAGGAAACTAAACGGACACACAGTACACACAGGAAACGGATCGTACACACAGTACACACAGGAAACTAAACTGACACACAGTACACACAGGAAACGGAACGTACACACAGTACACACAGGAAACTGAACGTACACAGTACACACAGGAAACTAAACGTACACACAGTACACACAGGAAACTAAACGTACACACAGTACACACAGGAAATGGAACGTACATACAGTACTCACAGGAAATGGAACGTACATACAGTACACACAGGAAACTGAACGTACACACAGTACACACAGGAAACGGAACGTACACACAGTACACACAGGAAACGGAACGTACACACAGTACACACAGGAAACGGAACGTACACACAGTACACACAGGAAACGTAATGATCACACATACAGTAGCGGAAACACACACAAGCTTAGTTGGAGATCAGAATACAAGAAATAAAAACATTAAATTTTTACTTTCAATATTTTATTACTTCTCAACATTACACAAATACAAGTAAAAGAAGCCATTATTGTATGTAGCCAGCTTTCCTCAGTTCTTTGAGTATGAAGGATATTTCTTTAATGCACGGATAGTTTCCTGCACAAAGCGAGCCATGTAGAAGTCTTAGCCGGTCAACCAATAAGTTTGGATCTTTCCATGATGTGTAATCAATCTCTTCTACCACCATCTTACTTGCTTGTTTATTATAAATACTTTTAATATCACAATCGTCCCAGTGATCATAATAAGCATTATCAGATTTATTTATTATAACACGACGTTTCCATCGTTTCGGTCTCAGGACATCGCCACATTCTTCGATCTTGACAGCTCTAGGTGCTTCATCACAGTCTATGCCTTTGTCAACAGCCTCTGAGTCACTGTAACAATCACTGTAGAAGACATCCTCTTCACCCAGATTACCGTATGAATTCGCTATCGATGATGTCCAAGTGTCTTCATCGTCTTCATGCTTCCTTTTTAGGAGTCCATCATTTTTACAAAGAATGGAGGATCTACTGAATATAGGCTTGAATGTATTCTCACTTTTCACGGTGTTGATACTTCCATTAGTTTCAGTCTTCCCGAAGCCATTAGCATCCTTCAATTTATGTTCTTCCTCGCGATCGGGTGAGCTAATACCATCACGCTCAGGACAAGGAAAATTATTGTCATAATGCAGATCACTCTTCTTTAGCCTAGTGGATCCATCGGTGTCCTCTATGCCGTAAGTAGTCTTGACTTTACATGTTTTACCATGTCTTTTTAAGCTGTCAATTCGTGTTAACAACCTGCTACAACGATTACAGCTTAACATGTTGCGTAGTGGGTTTCTAGCACAATCATTCTTCTCATGACGTCTAGCATTCCTTCTCATGACAAAATCCTTGCCACAGTATCTACAGCGGCTTCCTTCCGATTCAGCTATAGATATCAAACCACGATCCATGGTAGCTTCTGTGACTAATGTTAGATACAAACTGTCAGTTTTCTCCAATTGGAACCATTTCTTAAATAGAGTTTTTGAAATATTTCATCAGCGAGAGTTAAGTTATCTAATGCAAAGCAAATTGATGCAAGTAGTTCCGGCTGTCGTCAACAGATGGCGCCACGTGTTGCTTGCAGGTAAATAATATATATTTCATTAATGTGGGATGCGGAACGCTCACTATCGATCGCAAAGGGAGGTTGGCTTCGATAGTATCCAAGGAGAAAAAAGTTCGTCCTTCCTGCTAGTGCTTTTCAGATTTCTCACGGTCCGCCATATTGTATTACGTCGTCACGACGGCCATCTTGGATGGGTGTGACCTTGACCTTTGAACGAAACCGCAGGAATGATCGCAAGCACACGGATTTACCATCAAAATATTGATAAGAATAATCAGGAGCACACGGAGAAAACCATCATAATATTGACAAGAATAATCAGGAGCACACGGAGAAAACTGCCACAAGTTTTCTTTGATATCTTTAAAATAAAAAATAAATAAAAAATAAAAAATAAAAACGAAAAAAAAAATTCAAACATTCTGCTAGCTTGTGAACTTCTCATTGTTGAGCAAAGATAGAGTTCTAGTACAAGCCAGAATGTTTGAATGTGGTAGGGCACATCGTAGGCCTTGAGCCACGCGGTCGCCTTGTCCTGGTCGGATTTACCGTCGAACGTGATGCGTATTTCTTGTCGCTTCGTCAGCGTCATTCGGTTTTTGACTCCGAGTCGCGCGACGGCAGGGCCCAAGCTGCCGATTGCCTGAATGTTGCGTATGACGAAAGGGACACGTTTGTAGCGCGGAGCCTCGTCAATCGGTATCGGTTGTTGCGGTGTCGGTTCCGCTTGTGACGCATTGCTGTTACGCCTGCGTTGTCTACGCTTAACAGTGGTGAAGCCACTGTTGTCGTCTTCGGTTGTGGTGGGCTGGAGCCCTGGCGGTTTTTTAGAAAGAACAGAGTGTTCGTTTTCCGAGTCGCTGCCCTCGTGCAGCCGCTTCGTCGCGGTTCCGACCTACATTTCTTCGTCGCTGCTTTCCATCGCAAGTAGGTGCCCCGCCTTGAAAAAAGCAGGGCACACAACAGGCGTGTCGACTGTATTAACTAGCGTGTTTGCCCGTAGAATGCGACGCGTCCTATCTAGCTGACCTACCTATCACCTTAACACTGGCCACTGACCTGAGCTTCCGTTATCGGAAACCAGGCTAGGCTAAGAGATAGGACTACCTACTCCAACCAGTGCTCGGTAAAGAAATGAGGGACAGAAAATTTTTTTTTTCCTAACCTAACTAAAACTAAGTGTATTTGGGAGGGGTCCGGGTTAGGGAGGGACCTAAGTGCGTCTCAGGCCGAAGCCTATACGCCTTAGTCATGCTGGGATTAGCCATGCAGGGAGAGGGTCGCATGCATCATGTGCTAAGAGGGGATTGGCCAGCCATGGCAGCGATTGGCGCCATGACTAACTCCCCTCACTCTTAACTCTAGACTAAACTACTAGATAAGTTGGGCCCAGGTAAAACCTGCATAGACACAGGGAATGAGGGACAGACGGCGAAACGGCGAACTAGTTATGTTTGGCGACCCTCGGTGGCCCGGCCAATCAGCGCGCTCCGTGCCCGTGATTGGTCGGTCCCCCGCAGGCCACCGCATGGAATGCTATTTTATGTGATTTAAAAGTTAGTGAAGACTTTTTAATACCTGAATCGATGTCGCTTTCGTTTTTAATAATTATTGTTTTAATTTAATCGAGGTTTTTTATGTTTACGTTGCTCGGACGGGTCGTAGATCGCTATTGAGTTTATCAGGGCATTTTCGTGCTGTGGTAAATCTAGAAACATTTTATTGTTGTTCTTTGAGATTATTTCGCGGATGTATGGTATTTTAAGTGCTTTGTGAATAGTTTCGTTGCTCGTATATCTACTGCAATCTACTATGGCCCTTAAGAAATTATTCTGCTTGACTTGTAGCCGATTTATGTGGTGATTTGCAGCATAGCCCCAGACCTCACATCCATATAGCAGCTGCGGGAGTACAATTTGCGTTTATAGTTGGAGTTTTTTCCTACGTGATAAATTAGGCGCTTTTAACATTGGGTACAGGTTTCTCAAGGACCCTGTTGCAATGCTGTTTGCTCTAGCGATGTGTTTGTCTCATAGTAATGATCTATCTGCCTAGCGTGAGTCCTAGATATTTTTCCTGTGTAACATTAGGAATAGGTTGTTGAAAAATTTCTAGTTCCCTGTCTGGTCTGCCTCTACGTTTTGACATTACAAGCGTGGTTTATTTAGCTGCATTAATTTTAATTCGCCACCGATTGTAAAATTGCTCAAGTGCTGTTAGCTGCCGTTGACTGACCTCCTGATTGATTTTTATAATTTTTTTTAACCTAACTAAAAACTAAGTGTGTTTGGGAGGGGTCCGGGTTAGGGAGGGACCTAAGTGCGTCTCAGGCCGAAGCCTATACGCCTTAGTCATGCTGGGATTAGCCATGCAGGGAGAGGGTCGCATGCATCATGTGCTAGGAGAGGATTGGCCAGCCATGGCAGCGATTGGTGCCATGACTAACTCCCCTCACTCTTATCTCTAGTCTAAACTACTAGTTAAGTTGGGCCCCGGTAAAACCTGCATAGACACAGGGAAAACCCTGGGCACTTTCATGCGGGATGTAAGTTGGCATGCATTAAATGTAGGAAAGTACAGGAGACAGAGGATGGTCTGGATGATGAGTTTGCCTGAGTAGAAAGAGTCTACAATGCAGGGGTTGGGCACTTGGACTCAAGGTCCGCTTTGTTGTCTTCTCCGGGACTGTAATTTGATGGCCAGGGACGCAAGCGCCCCTGGCGGTGAGTGTAAACACGAACCACTCACATCCGCTCCAGACAGCAGCACCTATAACTAGAAGGAACATCCTACAAACTAAGCTTATTACAATAAATGCATGTTGCGCGGGCGAGGCCGTGCTAACATGCCTTAGAGGTACTTTAAATAAGCATAATTAAAACTATGTTTTTTTTACTACATTATTTAGTCTAATGTTAAGGTATTAAGATCTACTCGCTTAGTTATAATGGAAGAACTGTCGGTGTATAGGTTGACAGGCGAATGAAGAAGGAGCATTCTTCGTATTTTATTATTTTCATTATTTGGGTTTTATAGTCGTGCCACTTGCGGAGGACGCCGCCCATTAGCAACAGCATGCCACTCGTGTCGCTACTCGATCAGTGTTTATTTGCACTGATGACCCAGGCATGGCACGGCTTTCATTGCTGAATAATATCAGACTGCTTGAGAAGTATAGTTTGGCCGGAACTGGCGCAGGCTTCAGGCTGTGGTGTCTGTGGTTTTTTCCGCCATCTTGGATTATGACGTCACGGCGGCCATCTTGGATGGTTGTGACCTTGACCTTTGACCTTTACCTTGAATTTGATCCTCAAAAATCGCCAAAATCCACCAAAAGTGGGCAAAATTTGCCCAAAATTCCTCAAAATTCGCCAAAATTTCCATTTCTGTAAAAAAAAATTCCTCAATTCAAAAGTCAGGATTTCGAAAATCCGCAAAAGTCGTTTTGCCCTAGAAAGAACCCTAATTCCTAAAAGCGGCTGAAAACTCCTAAGAGCTAGCCGCTCTAAGCCGTCGAGGACATGACCTTGAAAATTAGGATGCCATGGCAGCCATATTGGATGATGACGCCACCGTTGCAATTTTCGTTACGGTCGCCATCTTTAACTTTTTTATTTATTATCCGATTTTAATGAAATTTTTTAAAAAATTTATAAAAAAAATTCAAATAATAAAAATTTAATAAAATATTTTAAAAAAAACATACTTTTACGACACGGAGTTCGGAGTCCTCGGTTCGAACCCGACGAGTGCAAAAAAAAAATAAAAATGACGACCGATCCTTCCCTCACAGTGGACGCAGGCAGACTGACTCCCACCACATGTTTCATATCATATATATAATCCGGCAGTATGACGTCATGTACGCCATCTTGAAATTTGGACGCCATCTTGAAAATCTTTATTTATTATCCGATTTTAATAAAAAAAATTCCAAAATTCATCAAAAAATTAATGTATTTGAATTCTGTTTGATTATATCGATGTACATCCTTGGTTCGATTCCCGACGAGAGTAAACGGTCGATCCGTCCTCCATGAAAGCTACCTAGACTGATCTACCACCACCAGTACCAAGGTATATATCATCAACTGGTATGACATCATGTCCGCCATCTTGTCTTCATCCGCTGGAGACCACCATCTTGTTTTCGTCTGCTAGAGTGTGCCGATAACATGTAGTATAATTATCTGGTCACCATACTTTTGTCCTCATCTGTTGACATTGATCATTGACCTTGGCCTTTGACCTTGACCTTGAACTTTGACCTTGACCTTGAAATTGGACCTTGACCTTGAAATTGGACCTTGACCTTGAAATTTGACCTTGACCTTGAAATTTGACTTTGCCCCTGAAATTTTACTTTGTCCTTGTCGACCATCATGGATCCGACATTTTATGTTCAGTACATGCTACCAGAAGCTACCACCTGCTGGAGTACGCCATCTTGTGTGTGTACTTGTAATATAGAGTACATTTCCATCTGGATAATTTTATTCTAACCCGCTACAGTGCAGTAATCATTTATTACGGAGGTGACCCCCGCCATCTTGAAATTCGGCAGCCATCTTGAAATCATGTAATAATATAGCTAGAAAAGCGGGAAAAAATCCAAAATTCATTAAATAAATTTGTAATCCATATAATAATTGATTGGATCGACTAAGGTCCTTGGTTCGATCCCTGGCCGATACAAAACAACTTTAATTTAAAAAAATACTAAAAAAGTGTTAGGTTTGAGAAAATAAAAACACCACAAGTTCTTTTAAAAAATTTTTATTACATAAATTCAATACACTACTACAAGTACAAAAAAAACACTGAAAAATTACCAAAGCCTTTTGTATTCCTCGTTTCAAACAGTCTTCTTATTGTACGGACTAAGCCTTTTACATGACTTTAAATGTCTATACGATCCGTTCATTACCGCAGCCAGAGACGGACTGAAGTCCATATCACCAGGGTCTCACTTATATAGACTCATCAGTCGGTACAACACATGAGTCAAAACAAGAACTCACACTTAACTTCTCGGAGCATTTTTTATAATGAAGATGCAAGCTATCAATACATGAAATTAGTTTTTTGCACTTATTGCACTGAAATTGTATTCTTTTAACATTATTAGAACAACTGCTTCTTTCATGTCTGCGAGCATTTGAGGTGATAGTAAATGATGCGTCACAGTATTTGCACTGACGCAATTTACGCTCTTCATTAGTTGAAGAATCCATTGCTGACGATGAAACTTCGGATGATGGCGGTATCACATCTGTTGAAATCTCCTCCAATGTTGACGCCGTCGTTGCCAACGGGATCTGCACCTTCTCCATCGTAGCTGTCGTCAAGGTTCCCGTAGACGATGGTACAACCTCCGAGTTCGACGTTAAAGACGGTAAAGATGCCATCGAGGTCTCAAGAACAGCTAATTGACACGACTTATGCACCAGAAGAAACAAACTAGGTGATCCTTACACCGCCGACGTCAGTATCAAACTGAGCGTCCTGCTGTCTGAGACTCGCTTATATACATGCTCCGTATGGAATAATACGCTAGTCAAATCAAGAACCATGTACAATAATACTAGAGTCAAATCTACAAATTAAAGAAGAGGATCATTTGATCGAAAAAAAAAATTCGATCTCTCCAATATACGCCAGGCTCCAAGAGCTAGTGCTCTAACAGCTCCATCAGCTCCAACACGTAATGTACGCAATGTACGCGCAATACATGCAATTTACACGTAATAAATGTAATGATTACACAGTATACACAGGAAACTAAACGGACACACAGTACACACAGGAAACGGAACGGACACACAGGAAACTAAATGGACACACAGTACACACAGGAAATGGAACGGACACACAGGAAACGGATCGTACACACAGTACACACAGGAAACGGAACGGACACACAGGAAACGGATCGTACACACAGTACACACAGGAAACTAAACGGACACACAGTACACACAGGAAACTAAACGTACACACAGTACACACAGGAAACTAAACGTACACACAGTACACACAGGAAATGGAACGTACATACAGTACTCACAGGAAATGGAACGTACATACAGTACACACAGGAAACTGAACGTACACACAGTACACACAGGAAACGGATCGTACACACAGTACACACAGGAAACGGATCGTACACACAGTACACACAGGAAACTAAACGGACACACAGTACACACAGGAAACGGAACGTACACACAGTACACACAGGAAACTGAACGTACACACAGTACACACAGGAAACTAAACGTACACACAGTACACACAGGAAACTAAACGTACACACAGTACACACAGGAAATGGAACGTACATACAGTACTCACAGGAAATGGAACGTACATACAGTACACACAGGAAACGGAACGGACACACAGGAAACGGATCGTACACACAGTACACACAGGAAACTAAACGGACACACAGTACACACAGGAAACGGATCGTACACACAGTACACACAGGAAACGGATCGTACACACAGTACACACAGGAAACTAAACGGACACACAGTACACACAGGAAACGGAACGTACACACAGTACACACAGGAAACTGAACGTACACACAGTACACACAGGAAACTAAACGTACACACAGTACACACAGGAAACTAAACGTACACACAGTACACACAGGAAATGGAACGTACATACAGTACTCACAGGAAATGGAACGTACATACAGTACACACAGGAAACTGAACGTACACACAGTACACACAGGAAACGGAACGTACACACAGTACACACAGAAAACGGAACGTACACACAGTACACACAGAAAACGGAACGTACACACAGTACACACAGGAAACTGAACGTACACACAGTACACACAGGAAACGGAACGTACACACAGTACACACAGGAAACGGAACGTACACACAGTACACACAGGAAACGGAACGTACACACAGTACACACAGGAAACGGAACGTACACACAGTACACACAGGAAACGTAATGATCACACATACAGTAGCGGAAACACACACAAGCTTAGTTGGAAATCAGAATACAAGAAATAAAAACATTAAATTTTTACTTTCAATATTTTATTACTTCTCAACATTACACAAATACAAGTAAAAGAAGCCATTATTGTATGTAGCCAGCTTTCCTCAGTTCTTTGAGTATGAAGGATATTTCTTTAATGCACGGATAGTTTCCTGCACAAAGCGAGCCATGTAGAAGTCTTAGCCGGTCAACCAATAAGTTTGGATCTTTCCATGATGTGTAATCAATCTCTTCTACCACCATCTTACTTGCTTGTTTATTATAAATACTTTTAATATCACAATCGTCCCAGTGATCATAATAAGCATTATCAGATTTATTTATTATAACACGACGTTTCCATCGTTTCGGTCTCAGGACATCGCCACATTCTTCGATCTTGACAGCTCTAGGTGCTTCATCACAGTCTATGCCTTTGTCAACAGCCTCAGAGTCACTGTAACAATCACTGTAGAAGACATCCTCTTCACCCAGATTACCGTATGAATTCGCTATCGATGATGTCCAAGTGTCTTCATCGTCTTCATGCTTCCTTTTTAGGAGTCCATCATTTTTACAAAGAATGGAGGATCTACTGAATATAGGCTTGAATGTATTCTCACTTTTCACGGTGTTGATACTTCCATTAGTTTCAGTCTTCCCGAAGCCATTAGCATCCTTCAATTTATGTTCTTCCTCACGATCGGGTGAACTAATACCATCACGCTCAGGACAAGGAAAATTATTGTCATAATGCAGATCACTCTTCTTTAGCCTAGTGGATCCATCGGTGTCCTCTATGCCGTAAGTAGTCTTGACTTTACATGTTTTACCATGTCTTTTTAAGCTGTCAATTCGTGTTAACAACCTGCTACAACGATTACAGCTTAACATGTTGCGTAGTGGGTTTCTAGCACAATCATTCTTCTCATGACGTCTAGCATTCCTTCTCATGACAAAATCCTTGCCACAGTATCTACAGCGGCTTCCTTCCGATTCAGCTATAGATATCAAACCACGATCCATGGTAGCTTCTGTGACTAATGTTAGATACAAACTGTCAGTTTTCTCCAATTGGAACCATTTCTTAAATAGAGTTTTTGAAATATTTCATCAGCGAGAGTTAAGTTATCTAATGCAAAGCAAATTGATGCAAGTAGTTCCGGCTGTCGTCAACAGATGGCGCCACGTGTTGCTTGCAGGTAAATAATATATATTTCATTAATGTGGGATGCGGAACGCTCACTATCGATCGCAAAGGGAGGTTGGCTTCGATAGTATCCAAGGAGAAAAAAGTTCGTCCTTCCTGCTAGTGCTTTTCAGATTTCTCACGGTCCGCCATATTGTATTACGTCGTCACGACGGCCATCTTGGATGGGTGTGACCTTGACCTTTGAACAAAACCGCAGGAATGTGCGCAAGCACACGGATTTACCATCAAAATATTGATAAGAATAATCAGGAGCACACGGAGAAAACCATCATAATATTGACAAGAATAATCAGGAGCACACGGAGAAAACTGCCACAAGTTTTCTTTGATATCATTAAAATAAAAAATAAATAAAAAATAAAAAATAAAAACGAAAAAAAAAAATTCAAACATTCTGCTAGCTTGTGAACTTCTCATTGTTGAGCAAAGATAGAGTTCTAGTACAAGCCAGAATGTTTTAATTTTTTTTTTTCGTATTTATTTTTTATTTTTTATTTATTTTTTATTTTTTTATTTTAATGATATCAAAGAAAACTTGTGGCAGTTTTCTCCGTGTGCTCCTGATTATTCTTGTCAATATTATGATGGTTTTCTCCATGTGCTCCTGATTATTCTTATCAATATTTTGATGGTAAATCCGTGTGCTTGCGATCATTCCTGCGGTTTCGTTCAAAGGTCAAGGTCACACCCATCCAAGATGGCCGTCGTGACGACGTAATACAATATGGCGGACCGTGAGAAATCTGAAAAGCACTAGCAGGAAGGACGAACTTTTTTCTCCTTGGATACTATCGAAGCCAACCTCCCTTTGCGATCGATAGTGAGCGTTCCGCATCCCACATTAATGAAATATATATTATTTACCTGCAAGCAACACGTGGCGCCATCTGTTGACGACAGCCGGAACTACTTGCATCAATTTGCTTTACATTAGATAACTTAACTCTCGCTGATGAAATATTTCAAAAACTCTATTTAAGAAATGGTTCCAATTGGAGAAAACTGACAGTTTGTATCTAACATTAGTCACAGAAGCTACCATGGATCGTGGTTTGATATCTATAGCTGAATCGGAAGGAAGCCGCTGTAGATACTGTGGCAAGGATTTTGTCATGAGAAGGAATGCTAGACGTCATGAGAAGAATGATTGTGCTAGAAACCCACTACGCAACATGTTAAGCTGTAATCGTTGTAGCAGGTTGTTAACACGAATTGACAGCTTAAAAAGACATGGTAAAACATGTAAAGTCAAGACTACTTACGGCATAGAGGACACCGATGGATCCACTAGGCTAAAGAAGAGTGATCTGCATTATGACAATAATTTTCCTTGTCCTGAGCGTGATGGTATTAGCTCACCCGATCGTGAGGAAGAACATAAATTGAAGGATGCTAATGGCTTCGGGAAGACTGAAACTAATGGAAGTATCAACACCGTGAAAAGTGAGAATACATTCAAGCCTATATTCAGTAGATCCTCCATTCTTTGTAAAAATGATGGACTCCTAAAAAGGAAGCATGAAGACGATGAAGACACTTGGACATCATCGATAGCGAATTCATACGGTAATCTGGGTGAAGAGGATGTCTTCTACAGTGATTGTTACAGTAACTCTGAGGCTGTTGACAAAGGCATAGACTGTGATGAAGCACCTAGAGCTGTTAAGATCGAAGAATGTGGCGATGTCCTGAGACCGAAACGATGGAAACGTCGTGTTATAATAAATAAATCTGATAATGCTTATTATGATCACTGGGACGATTGTGATATTAAAAGTATTTATAATAAACAAGCAAGTAAGATGGTGGTAGAAGAGATTGATTACACATCATGGAAAGATCCAAACTTATTGGTTGACCGGCTAAGACTTCTACATGGCTCGCTTTGTGCAGGAAACTATCCGTGCATCAAAGAAATATCCTTCATACTCAAAGAACTGAGGAAAGCTGGCTACATACAATAATGGCTTCTTTTACTTGTATTTGTGTAATGTTGAGAAGTAATAAAATATTGAAAGTAAAAATTTAATGTTTTTATTTCTTGTATTCTGATTTCCAACTAAGCTTGTGTGTGTTTCCGCTACTGTATGTGTGATCATTACGTTTCCTGTGTGTACTGTGTGTACATTCCGTTTCCTGTGTGTACTGTGTGTACGTTCCGTTTCCTGTGTGTACTGTGTGTACGTTACGTTTCCTGTGTGTACTGTGTGTACGTTCCGTTTCCTGTGTGTACTGTGTGTACGTTCAGTTTCCTGTGTGTACTGTGTGTACGTTCCGTTTTCTGTGTGTACTGTGTGTACGTTCCGTTTTCTGTGTGTACTGTGTGTACGTTCCGTTTCCTGTGTGTACTGTGTGTACGTTCCGTTTCCTGTGTGTACTGTGTGAACGTTCCGTTTCCTGTGTGTACTGTGTGTACGTTCAGTTTCCTGTGTGTACTGTGTCTACGTTCCGTTTCCTGTGTGTACTGTGTGTCCGTTTAGTTTCCTGTGTGTACTGTGTGTACGATCCGTTTCCTGTGTGTACTGTGTGTCCGTTTAGTTTCCTGTGTGTACTGTGTGTACGATCCGTTTCCTGTGTGTCCGTTCCGTTTCCTGTGTGTACTGTGTGTACGATCCGTTTCCTGTGTGTCCGTTCCGTTTCCTGTGTGTACTGTGTGTCCGTTTAGTTTCCTGTGTGTCCGTTCCGTTTCCTGTGTGTACTGTGTGTCCGTTTAGTTTCCTGTGTGTCCGTTCCGTTTCCTGTGTGTACTGTGTGTCCGTTTAGTTTCCTGTGTATACTGTGTAATCATTACATTTATTACGTGTAAATTGCATGTATTGCGCGTACATTGCGTACATTACGTGTTGGAGCTGATGGAGCTGTTAGAGCACTAGCTCTTGGAGCCTGGCGTATATTGGAGAGATCGAATTTTTTTTTTCGATCAAATGATCCTCTTCTTTAATTTGTAGATTTGACTCTAGTATTATTGTACATGGTTCTTGATTTGACTAGCGTATTATTCCATACGGAGCATGTATATAAGCGAGTCTCAGACAGCAGGACGCTCAGTTTGATACTGACGTCGGCGGTGTAAGTATCACCTAGTTTGTTTCTTCTGGTGCATAAGTCGTGTCAATTAGCTGTTCTTGAGACCTCGATGGCATCTTTACCGTCTTTAACGTCGAACTCGGAGGTTGTACCATCGTCTACGGGAACCTTGACGACAGCTACGATGGAGAAGGTGCAGATCCCGTTGGCAACGACGGCGTCAACATTGGAGGAGATTTCAACAGATGTGATACCGCCATCATCCGAAGTTTCATCGTCAGCAATGGATTCTTCAACTAATGAAGAGCGTAAATTGCGTCAGTGCAAATACTGTGACGCATCATTTACTATCACCTCAAATGCTCGCAGACATGAAAGAAGCAGTTGTTCTAATAATGTTAAAAGAATACAATTTCAGTGCAATAAGTGCAAAAAACTAATTTCACGTATTGATAGCTTGCATCTTCATTATAAAAAATGCTCCGAGAAGTTAAGTGTGAGTTCTTGTTTTGACTCATGTGTTGTACCGACTGATGAGTCTATATAAGTGAGACCCTGGTGATATGGACTTCAGTCCGTCTCTGGCTGCGGTAATGAACGGATCGTATAGACATTTAAAGTCATGTAAAAGGCTTAGTCCGTACAATAAGAAGACTGTTTGAAACGAGGAATACAAAAGGCTTTGGTAATTTTTCAGTGTTTTTTTTTGTACTTGTAGTAGTGTATTGAATTTATGTAATAAAAATTTTTTAAAAGAACTTGTGGTGTTTTTATTTTCTCAAACCTAACACTTTTTTAGTATTTTTTTAAATTAAAGTTGTTTTGTATCGGCCAGGGATCGAACCAAGGACCTTAGTCGATCCAATCAATTATTATATGGATTACAAATTTATTTAATGAATTTTGGATTTTTTCCCGCTTTTCTAGCTATATTATTACATGATTTCAAGATGGCTGCCGAATTTCAAGATGGCGGGGGTCACCTCCGTAATAAATGATTACTGCACTGTAGCGGGTTAGAATAAAATTATCCAGATGGAAATGTACTCTATATTACAAGTACACACACAAGATGGCGTACTCCAGCAGGTGGTAGCTTCTGGTAGCATGTACTGAACATAAAATGTCGGATCCATGATGGTCGACAAGGACAAAGTAAAATTTCAGGGGCAAAGTCAAATTTCAAGGTCAAGGTCCAATTTCAAGGTCAAGGTCCAATTTCAAGGTCAAGGTCAAAGTTCAAGGTCAAGGTCAAAGGCCAAGGTCAATGATCAATGTCAACAGATGAGGACAAAAGTATGGTGACCAGATAATTATACTACATGTTATCGGCACACTCTAGCAGACGAAAACAAGATGGTGGTCTCCAGCGGATGAAGACAAGATGGCGGACATGATGTCATACCAGTTGATGATATATACCTTGGTACTGGTGGTGGTAGATCAGTCTAGGTAGCTTTCATGGAGGAAGTATCGACCGTTTACTCTCGTCGGGAATCGAACCAAGGATGTACATCGATATAATCAAACAGAATTCAAATACATTAATTTTTTGATGAATTTTGGAATTTTTTTTATTAAAATCGGATAATAAATAAAGATTTTCAAGATGGCGTCCAAATTTCAAGATGGCGTACATGACGTCATACTGCCGGATTATATATATGATAAAAAAACATGTGGTGGGAGTCAGTCTGCCTGCGTCCACTGTGAGGGAAGGATCGGTCGTCATTTTTTTTTTTTTTTGCACTCGTCGGGTTCGAACCGAGGACTCCGAACTCCGTGTCGTAAAAGTATGTTTTTTTAAAATATTTTATTAAATTTTTATTATTTGAATTTTTTTATAAATTTTTTAAAATATTTCATTAAAATCGGATAATAAATAAAAAAGTTAAAGATGGCGACCGTAACGAAAATTGCAACGGTGGCGTCATCATCCAATATGGCTGCCATGGCATCCTAATTTTCAAGGTCATGTCCTCGACGGCTTAGAGCGGCTAGCTCTTAGGAGTTTTCAGCCGCTTTTAGGAATTAGGGTTCTTTCTAGGGCAAAACGACTTTTGCGGATTTTCGAAATCCTGATTTTTGAATTGAGGAATTTTTTGAGATTTTTTGGCGGAATTTTTTTCCACAGAAATGGAAATTTTGGCGAATTTTGAGGAATTTTGGGCAAATTTTGCCCACTTTTGGTGGATTTTGGCGATTTTTGAAGATCAAATTCAAGGTCAAGGTCAAAGGTCAAGGTCACAACCATCCAAGATGGCCGCCGTGACGTCACAATCCAAGATGGCGGAAAACACCACAGACACCACAGCCTGAAGCCTGCGCCAGTTCCGGCCAAACTATACTACTCAAGTAGTCTGATATTATTCAGCAATGAAAGCCGTGCCATGCCTGGGTCATCAGTGCAAATAAACACTGATCGAGTAGCGACACGAGTGGCATGCTGTTGCTAATGGGCGGCGTCCTCCGCAAGTGGCACGACTATAAAACCCAAATAATGAAAATAATAAAATACGAAGAATGCTCCTTCTTCATTCGCCTGTCAACCTATACACCGACAGTTCTTCCATTATAACTAAGCGAGTAGATCTTAATACCTTAACATTAGACTAAATAATGTAGTAAAAAAAACATAGTTTTAATTATGCTTATTTAAAGTACCTCTAAGGCATGTTAGCACGGCCTCGCCCGCGCAACATGCATTTATTGTAATAAGCTTAGTTTGTAGGATGTTCCTTCTAGTTATAGGTGTTGCTGTCTGGAGCGGATGTGAGTGGTTCGTGTTTACACTCACCGCCAGGGGCGCTTGCGTCCCTGGCCATCAAATTACAGTCCCGGAGAAGACAACAAAGCGGACCTTGAGTCCAAGTGCCCAACCCCTGCATTGTAGACTCTTTCTACTCAGGCAAACTCATCATCCAGACCATCCTCTGTCTCCTGTACTTTCCTACATTTAATGCATGCCAACTTACATCCCGCATGAAAGTGCCCAGGGTTTTCCCTGTGTCTATGCAGGTTTTACCGGGGCCCAACTTAACTAGTAGTTTAGACTAGAGATAAGAGTGAGGGGAGTTAGTCATGGCACCAATCGCTGCCATGGCTGGCCAATCCCCTCCTAGCACATGATGCATGCGACCCTCTCCCTGCATGGCTAATCCCAGCATGACTAAGGCGTATAGGCTTCGGCCTGAGACGCACTTAGGTCCCTCCCTAACCCGGACCCCTCCCAAACACACTTAGTTTTTAGTTAGGTTAAAAAAAAAAATTATAAAAATCAATCAGGAGGTCAGTCAACGGCAGCTAACAGCACTTGAGCAATTTTACAATCGGTGGCGAATTAAAATTAATGCAGCTAAATAAACCACGCTTGTAATGTCAAAATGTAGAGGCAGACCAGACAGGGAACTAGAAATTTTTCAACAACCTATTCCTAATGTTACACAGGAAAAATATCTAGGACTCACGCTAGGCAGATAGATCATTACTATGAGACAAACACATCGCTAGAGCAAACAGCATTGCAACAGGGTCCTTGAGAAACCTGTACCCAATGTTAAAAGCGCCTAATTTATCACGTAGGAAAAAACTCCAACTATAAACGCAAATTGTACTCCCGCAGCTGCTATATGGATGTGAGGTCTGGGGCTATGCTGCAAATCACCACATAAATCGGCTACAAGTCAAGCAGAATAATTTCTTAAGGGCCATAGTAGATTGCAGTAGATATACGAGCAACGAAACTATTCACAAAGCACTTAAAATACCATACATCCGCGAAATAATCTCAAAGAACAACAATAAAATGTTTCTAGATTTACCACAGCACGAAAACGCCCTGATAAACTCAATAGCGATCTACGACCCGTCCGAGCAACGTAAACATAAAAAACCTCGATTAAATTAAAACAATAATTATTAAAAACGAAAGCGACATCGATTCAGGTATTAAAAAGTCTTCAATAACTTTTAAATCACATAAAATAGCATTCCGTGCGGTGGCCTGCGGGGGACCGACCAATCACGGGCACGGAGCGCGCTGATTGGCCGGGCCACCTAGGGTCGCCAAACATAACTAGTTCGCCGTTTCGCCGTCTGTCCCTCATTCCCTGTGTCTATGCAGGTTTTACCTGGGCCCAACTTATCTAGTAGTTTAGTCTAGAGTTAAGAGTGAGGGGAGTTAGTCATGGCGCCAATCGCTGCCATGGCTGGCCAATCCCCTCCTAGCACATGATGCATGCGACCCTCTCCCTGCATGGCTAATCCCAGCATGACTAAGGCGTACAGGCTTCGGCCTGAGACGCACTTAGGTCCCTCCCTAACCCGGACCCCTCCCAAATACACTTAGTTTTAGTTAGGTTAGGAAAAAAAAAAATAGTCTGTCCCTCATTTCTTTACCGAGCACTGGTTGGAGTAGGTAGTCCTATCTCTTAGCCTAGCCTGGTTTCCGATAACGGAAGCTCAGGTCAGTGGCCAGTGTTAAGGTGATAGGTAGGTCAGCTAGATAGGACGCGTCGCATTCTACGGGCAAACACGCTAGTTAATACAGTCGACACGCCTGTTGTGTGCCCTGCTTTTTTCAAGGCGGGGCACCTACTTGCGATGGAAAGCAGCGACGAAGAAATGTAGGTCGGCACCGCGACGAAGCGGCTGCACGAGGGCAGCGACTCGGACAACGAACACTCTGTTCTTTCTAAAAAACCGCCAGGGCTCCAGCCCACCACAACCGAAGACGACAACAGTGGCTTCACCACTGTTGAGCGTAGACAACGCAGGCGTAACAGCAATGCGTCACAAGCAGAACCGACACCGCAACAACCGATACCGATTGACGAGGCTCCGCGCTACAAACGTGTCCCTTTCGTCATACGCAACATTCAGGCAATCGGCAGCTTGGGCCCTGCCGTCGCGCGACTCGGAGTCAAAAACCGAATGACGCTGACGAAACGACAAGAAATACGCATCATGTTCGACGGTAAATCCGACCAGGACAAGGCGACCGCGTGGCTCAAGGCCAACGATGTGCCCTACCACACCTTCTCCCAGCCCAGCGAGCGATGCGAGAAGGTCGTCATTAAAAATCTGAGTAAATTCACGCCGGTAGACGCGATCTCCGAGGAGCTCACCGCGCTCGGCTTTAAAGTAAACTTCATCAAGCAGCTTAGTCGGCGATTCACAGACCGCAATTCAGGGAAGGAAATTTTTGAGCCAACTCCGTCATTCGTGGTGTGCGTGGCACCTAGCGCGCACGATATCTACGCGGTAAAACACTTGTATTACACAAGTGGCATCAAAATCGAGCGCTACGCAACTCGCGCGGAAGACATCCCGCTTTGTAAACGGTGTAGTTCCTTCGGACACACCACAGGAAACTGCTCGGAGGTACCGAAATGCATCAGTTGCGCGGGTTCGCATCCCCGCAGCGAATGCCCCGTCCCAGAGGAGGCACCAAAGGTGTGCTCCAACTGTAAGGAGACAGGCTACAGCGCGGCCTGGCGACAGTTCCCAGCGGAGTCTAGGCGACAGGCCGCCGCGGAACAGGCAGCACAGAAAGCTGCGCGCACAGCCCCGCGAGCACAGCCGGCCGCACCGACGCGGGACAGTTCCCCCCCCTCCCCCCGCGCACACCAGGGACCACGTGCCTCGGCCAGCTGCAGAGCGCAGTCCGCGCGGCGCGCAGATTCCGGGAAACGCACGGCCCTTCGAGCAGGCCAGCCAACCGGGCAAAATCAAATCTCAGGCAGTAGCTTCCACGTCCTACGCGGCAGCGATGTCTGGCGAATGTGCACCGCGGCGCTCGGCGGAACAAATTGAGCAGGCTCGCGTCGAGAAGAGTCAGCGTAGAACAGAAACCGCGCCAGAAGCACAGGCAACAAATAATATCTCTAGCCTCGCGGAACTCGCAGAGAACCTGCGCATGTGCGATTATTGGAATTTAGTGAAGGCACTCGAACCGTTTTACACGCGCATTCGCTCCACCGAGAGCATCAAACATCGCCAAACCATTCTATTGGAAGCACTCGCGACAGTGCTCCAGTAAATGGCAGTAAACATGGGGAAAACACTACAAATCCTAAACTTTAATGCATGTGGTCTCCGCCTTCGGTCGTACGAGTTGGAACAGTGCCTTGTAATATATGGGATTGATGTGGCATTCATTACCGAGACTCACCTATCACCGCACCATCGATTTAGTATTTGTGGTTACACCACTTACCGCACTGACCGCGCCACTCGTGGGGGCGGCACAGCCATATTAATTAAACACGGGATTCATCACCATCCAATAGAAATAACTGGCTTAGAGCATCTAGAGGCCACCAGCATTAATATTCGTAATAAAAATGCGCATGTCTGCATGTCGGCAGTTTATAAACCCCCAGATAAGCCACTACTTTCTATGGATTTAAATTAATTAATTAATCCACAGCAACACTTTTTCATCGCAGGCGATTTAAACAGCAAACACGAAGACATGGGATGCAAAAATACTAACCCAGCAGGCAAAAAATTATTCGATCACTCAGTAACAAATAACTACGAAATATTTGCTCCAGGCTCGCCAACTTGCTTCCCAACGAATGGTTATATAGACACCTTCCCAAACATTTTTGTTGACTCTGAGGCTGTTGACAAAGACATAGACTATGATGAAGCACCTAAAGCTGCCAAGATCGAAGAATGTGGTGGTGTCCTGAGACCGAAACGGTGGAAACGACGTGATATATTAAATAAATCTGATCAAGCTTGTGATGATCACCGTCTCAAACATGAAAGTTACCCTGAGGTTGGTGGTAAAACGGAAGACACCAGAGATCATAATATTTATTATAAAGGTGCAAGGAAGATGGTGGTAGAAAAGAATGATTACACATAATGTAAAGATCCAAACATATTGGTTGACCGGCTAAGACTTCTACATGGTTCGCTTTGTGCAGGAAACTATTCGTGCATCAAAGAAATATCCTTCATACTCAAGGAACTAAGGAATGCTGGCTACATACAATAATGGCTTGTTTAACTTGCATTTGTATAATGTAAAGCAATAAAATAAATAATTTAAATTATAAGAATTTAATGTTTTTATTTCTTGTATTCTGATTTCTAACTAAGACTTAGATCTCGTTACTTGTGCTTCCTTTTTGCCTTTTAATTTTGTTGATGGAGCTTCCAAATGTGCTGCCTTTATGATGATAATGCTTCCAAATGTGCTGCCTTTTCGTTGTCGGTGCTTCCAAATGTGCTGCCTTTTCGTTGTCGGTGCTTCCAAATGTGCTGCCTTTTCGTTGTCGGTGCTTCCAAATGTGCTGCCTTTTCGTTGTCGGTGCTTCCAAATGTGCTGCCTTTTCGTTGTCGGTGCTTCCAAATGTGCTGCCTTTTCGTTGTCGGTGCTTCCAAATGTGCTGCCTTTTCGTAGTCGGTGCTTCCAAATGTGCTGCCTTTTCGTTGTCGGTGCTGCCAAATGTGCTGCCTTTTCGTAGTCGGTGCTTCCAAATGTGCTGCCTTTTCGATGACGGTGCTTCCAAATGTGCTGCCTTTTCGTAGTCGGTGCTTCGAAATGTGCTGCCAATTCGTTGTCGGTGCTTCCAAATGTGCTGCCTTTTCGTTGTCGGTGCTTCCAAATGTGCTGCCTTTTCGTTGTCGGTGATTCCAAATGTGCTGCCTTTTCGTTGTCGGTGCTGCCAAATGTGCTGCCTTTTCGTAGTCGGTGCTTCCAAATGTGCTGCCTTTTCGTTGTCGGTGCTGTCAAATGTGCTGCCTTTTCGTTGTCGGTGCTTCCAAATGTGCTGCTTTTCGTAGTCGGTGCTTCCAAATGTGCTGCCTTTTCGATGACGGTGCTTCCTATTGTTTTTCCTTTTTTTGATTATGCTTCCAAATGTGCTTCCTTTTTTGATGGTGCTTCCAAATGTGCTTCCTTTTTTGATGGTGCTTCCAAATGTGCTTCCTTTTTTGTTGATGGTGCTTCTATTTTTTTAATGTTGTTTTGACTCTAGTATTTTAGTAAATTGTTCTTGATTTGACTAGCGTATTATTCAAACCGGTTAATGTATATAAACGAGTCCTAGACAGCAGGAAACTCAGTTTGTTACTGCCGTCGACGGTGTACGGATCACCTAGTTTGTTTCTTCTGGTGCATAAGTCGTGTAATTGCCTGTTCTTGAGACTTCGATGGCATCTTTACCGACTTTAACGTCGTACTCGATGGAGGATGTTCCATCGACTACGGGAACCATGACGTCGGCGCCGACGATGTTGGAGCAGATCCCGTTGGCAACGCTTCTGACAACACTGGAGGAGACTTCGATATGTGCTGTTCCACCATCAGCTGAAGTTTCATCAGCTTTGAATACTTCAATTAATGAAGAGCGTACTTCGCATCAGTGCAAATACTGTGGTGCATCATTTACTATCACCTCAAATGCTCGCAGACATGAAAGAAGCGGTTGTTCTAATAATGTTCAAAGAATACAATTTCAGTGCAATAAGTGCAATAAACTAATTCCACGTCTGGATAGCTTACATCGTCATTATAAAAAATGCTCCGAGACGTATAATGAACATGGTTATTGATTTGACTCATGTGTTGTACCGGCTAATGAGACTATATATGTGATATGAACTTCAGTCCGTCTCTGGCTGCGGTGATGACCGGATCGGATAGACATTTAAAGTCATGTAAAAGGCTTAGTCCGTACAATAAGAAGACTGTTTGAATCGAGGAATCCAAAAGGCTTTGGTAATTTGTCAGTGTTTTTTTTTGTACTTGTAGTAGTGTATTGAATTTATGTAATAAAATTTTTTTAAAAGAACTTGTGGTGTTTTTATTTTCTCAAACCTAACACTTTTTTAGTATTTTTTAAAATTAAAGTTGTTTTGTATCGGCCAGGGATCGAACCAAGGACCTTAGTCGATCCAATCAATCATTATATGGATTACAAATTTATTTAATGAATTTTGGATTTTTTCCCGCTTTTCTAGCTACATTATTACATGATTTCAAGATGGTGGTCTTGATGTCTGATAGGATGATGGTAGTAGATGATTTAAAGTCTCGTTACGAATGTTGAACATGGTTTATTGAAATTATTATTTTTTACATAAAATTAAACATTATTGCATCGATCGGGTATCGAACCGAGGACAGGAATCGATCGAATCAATATGTAAGTTAATGAGTGATTTATTTAATGAATTTTGGATTTTTTCCCGCTTTTCTAGCTACATTATTACATGATTTCAAGATGGCGGCCAAATTTCAAGATGGCGGCCACCTAAGTAATAAATTATTACTGCACTCTAGCGGGTAAGAATTAAACTAACATGTCGTCAGCGCACTCTAGCCGACGATACAATGATGATGGCTTCCAGCATCGAAGACAAGATGGCGGACATGACGTCATACTAGGTGACGATATATATGCTTTAAGAAAAGTGGTAGGAGTCAGTCTGCCGGAATCCACCATTGAGGAAGGAGCCTGTCGCCATTTTTAATTTTTTTTTGCACTCGCCGGGTTCGAACCGAGGACTCCGAACTCCGTGTCGTAAATGTTTGTTTTTTATAGGAAATTTATTAAAATTTGATTAATTGAATTTTTTTATAAATTTAAAAAAAAATTCATAAAATCGGATAATAAATAAAAAAGTTAAAGATGGCGACCGTAACGAAAATTGCAACGGTGACATCATAATCCATGATGACGTCAGAGGCTTATCGGAGGCTGTCGACATGGATGCTTAAGCCTACATATGGACATTTCTAGCCACTGGGATTTTTAAGGACTAAAAACGGGAAATTTTCCCTCGAAACGGGAATTTTTCCCTCGAAAAGAGAAATTTTTTGAGATTTTTTGGCGGAATTTTTTTTCACATAAATAGAAATTTTGACGATTTTTGAGGAATTTTGGGCAATTTTTGCTCAATTTTGACAAGTTTTGAATGTCAAATTCAAGGTCAAGGTCAAAGGTCAAGGTCACAACCATCTAAGATGGCCGCCGTGACGTCACGATCCAACATGGCGGACACCGGCACCGGCACCACTACCTGATACCTGCGCCCGGTCCGTTTATTATATACTTACTGTCGAGGTAGGCTTGTTACCTTTATGTCAAAAACCACTATAAATAAATTAATAAATATATGTGCACGTCAAGTTAAACAAGAAATCGTTATAGAAATCCAGGCGGCGAAATCTTTTAGCCTCAATGTGGATTCTTGTCAGGATGTTGGCGTTGTTGACCAGGCTACAATTTGCGTACGCTATGTTAAGAATTGGATCCCACAAGAACACACACACATTGTTATGCATATGTTTTAAACTTAGTGTTATGAGGCGCGACGTCAAGCTGTACTGAAGCAAAGAATTTATTTAGGCTCTTGGAGTCTACCAGTGTATTCATTCATGAATCATTTAAGCGCACATCTCTATGGGTGGACATAATTTCAGAATAAACAGCTGGACAAGACAAATTGAGACGATTACAGAATATTGGAAAAACGAGATGGTGGGCTAAAGAAAAAGCCTTGACCACTATTATGGAGAAAACTAGATAGGTCGCGTTAATAAAAACTTTAGGCCTAAGTGTCATCTTCGAGCACGGAGTTCGAACCAAAGGTTTCGTTCCAAGCAAAGGCATTGATGGATTCCTTTTTGAAATTTGAAACTATCCTGACAGCCTTCAAATTCAAGAAAATGTTTGACCTATCAACTCCAGTAAGCCAATATCTCCAAACCCCTACATTGGATTATCTTTAAGCTTGGGGATTCAGCAAATGTTTAGATATGCATTTACGAAGATATTTAGATACTTTTGATGATATTTTCAAAGCTGCAAGTTTATTTTCATTCGATGTTCAAGACTTGATGCACGACGAAAACATTGATATCGACATACAAACCACATTGCCGTTACGAAGAATTTCTAAAAAAAACCTAAGAAACATGATGAGTTATGCCAAGATGAAGCAACATTATTGGCTACAGACCCAAAGAGATTCTATTTCTGTCTACAAAGTCATTATTAATACAGCTTTGGTTAAAATAAACGAAAAATTCATCTGCAACGAAGATTTAATGAAAGATGCAGTTTGTTTGGACCCGAAAAACTTCAATAAAATCAACCAAAATGGGATTCCTAATGACGCACTAAGTCTCTCGCATCAATTGCAAAAGTCGATCGAGAGTTTCTGTCAAAAGAACTGAAATCTTTTGCAAATTATTTTAATGAACTGTCTAAAACTCTTTGGGATCAGCACATTTCACATAGGCAACATAAGCAAGATTTAGATTCACAAAGTGAAGAAGAAGACGACGAAGATGTCTTAGACTTAGACCAAACAGCAAAGGACGCCATGTGTTTTTCCAGAGGTGGTTTGGACGTCTTTCAAAGTTGCATACCATGTGCATGTAAACTTTTATCACAGTATAACATGCATATCAGGACGTACACCACCTTATATGATGCATATTGTGTAATTCTCACAATTTCATTCACGCAAGTGACTTGTGAGAGACGATTTTCAGCGTTGAAGCGCATTAAAACGAGACTTCGCTCTCTACTGGGGTAAGAACTGTTGGATTCGTTGATTATATTAAACACAGAATGGGATCTAATCAAGGATGACGAGAACAGCAGTTTTTACGATCGTGTCATTAACTGCTTAGCTGAAAGTTCTCTCTTTTAAAAAAAATGTTGATTGGCTAGCTTTATTTATTATTTGCTATACTTATTATTTTATTATTGATTGAGATATCCAACAGCTTATAATTAATATACATGTTTGAATTGTGTTATACATAATACAAAAGCCAATAATAAGACATCATTGCCAAAGTAACCAAGCACTCAATGGTTGCTATTTTATGTAAGTGTAATTTAAAAGCAAAAACAATATTTAAAGGTATGTAGTAGGTAATGTACGTGTGTATTAAATACTAGGAAAATAAAATAACCCATAGCCCATTGATGTTAGAGGAGGGACTATATAATTAATATCAGTCTTTTGTGTCAAACAATTTACAAAGAACGCTTTTCTTAAATGTGTGTTTAATTTAATTAATAATTATTGAAATATCTATCAGGTTACTATACTTTGACCTTGAACTGAGCTCGAGTTATATGAAACTCGCCTATTAAGAGAGGTCCTTTTATACTGGTCTGTACCTAATAATTTATTACATCGTTGATAATTAAATTTTATATTTTGTTTATCTCAATTTATGTACCTCAGTATTTTCCGATAGTATCCCAGCTACCATCATTTAGTCTCGGGCCCCGGGCTTGTGGTCAGCCACCCGGGCCCTTCCGGCTCAGTCCGACCCTGGTTAGGGCTGACTCCCTATGTCGAGTTCGCTTCGAGCCTTGGCCGAGGACGGACGCGTCAAGCGGAGCTGCGAGATTCCAGGAACAGCCTGTTTGCTCGCACACAGGCCAGGTGGTATTCCCAGGTTTTTTCTAAGAAGTGTAAGCGTGCAAAACAACCCGGGTTGTAGCTAACCCTACAGCCTAGCCACAGCCCGGCTTAATACCGGGTGCGTGGTCAGTGGGTGTTAGTGCGTTGTAGGGTGTAACTAGCGACATGACTGACCAGTTAAGTGACGAGCAGGTGATGCAGGAGTGCATCGATGTGCCCCTGCCGAGCGACGACGAACAAGAAATGTCTAGCGACGACGGCTTTACAACAGTCGTCTCAAAAAAACAAAAAACGGGAGGAAAGGACGAAAGACTGCGCCCCCCACTGACGAACCCCGCGATCGCCAGGCAGCAGGCCGAGCGACTTCGCAAGCAGCCCGTCAGAAGGGCAAACAACTCGGCCAATCAAACGGCCGCCAACACGTCCGCAGGTTCGAGCCCTGCCCCGCCAAACCCTGCCCCTCAGGCAAAGAAAATGCAGGTGAAACCCCTGTATGTATCCGTGGATTCTGGCCACAGCTACCCGGCCATTAAAACAGTGCTGGATGCAGCACTGCAGGAGCGCTGGTCGTGCGTCAGTCGCGGCCATGACCAGCTCATGATTCACACTGCCACTGTGGAGGAGTACCACAGGGCAGTGCGTGCACTGGAGCAGGCCGGAGTGCAACACTCTGTGCTGCTGCAACGGGACGAGATCCCGAACAAGTTTGTGTTTTGTCGAGTGCATAGCAGCACCGACAAACAATTCATTCAGGCCGAGTTCGCCGCAATGGGTCTTCCAGTGCAGAACTTCTGGTTTCTGTACAACAGGCAGACAAGGCAGCCTATAAATAAGTTAGTCGTAGAGCTCCCGAAGGCCGTAAATCCAGAAAGGATTTACGACCTGAAGTCATTCGGAGGCCTCAGCATTCGTGTTGAGGACTATCGACACCCCAAAGGCCCCCTCCAATGTGGCAACTGTCAGAGGTTTGGCCACCCCGCAAAAGGCTGCAGAGCCTCCCCTGTGTGCCGATGGTGCAGCCAAGGGCACAAAACCGAGGTTTGCCCCCAGGGAGGTGACAGGACGAAGGCAAAGTGCGCGCGATGTGAAGGCCCGCATTGCGCCAATTACAGAGGCTGCATGGCCTACAAGAGGGAGAACTGGCGTCACCTCCCGCAACAGGAGCGGAAAGACAGAGAGCTGCAGTCCAAACGCGCATTGCCCGAAAACAAGCGAGCAACAGCCGCGGCTCAAGTCCGCCCGCCCCCACAACAAGCCGGCCCCTCAGGCTACTGCCCCCAGCCCCCAAGGCAGCCGTGGCGAGCCCCGAGCTACCCCGCCCCCCCGCAATGGCAGAGCCCTAACCAATATTCAGTGCTGAGCGATAGGCATGAACTGGAGTATCCTGTCTTGGCAAACCCACCCAGACCTAGAGGCCAGCCCCTGCCCCAGAGGCCCCCGAAGAAACACCATTCGGGGCACAAAAACGGTAAAGGCCGGGCGCAAGGTCAAGTGATGGATCAGCCAGGTACTAAGGCGCCACCCAACTCCACCACTCCCCCCAGTGATTCCAAGAAAGTCGCGCCTGGGCAACAACAAGCCAGCCCGTTGCAGACTGACTCACCAACAGTAATGCCAACTGCTTCACCGCAGCTAAATCCCGCGGAGAAGCCAGCGATGGACGCGAGCGACTTTCTGAAGCTCGTAGGCCAATCGGATGCCATTGCACAGAACCCTAACCTGGCACACGTCCTGGAACCAATGTGCATTTTAATGGCTATTTGGTGTAATCCGTCCAAGTCAATAGAGGACAAAATAAAAGCCACCACGGGCTTCGTGACAGCATTAGCGGCCAGCTTTAATACTGCACACACTTAATTTAGGTTCTGCCATTAATACTACCCCCGTAGACAGTAGATTAAGTACCATCCTTTACTGGAATGCGCGAGGAATTAGAAATAAAATAATCGAATTTACCGATCATTTAATTAAACATAATATTAGAATCGCGGCGATAAACGAAACACACTTAATTCCAACAGATCGTCTAACTATCCTAAATTACACTATTTATAGGCGCGACCGCGATACCAGAAGTGGAGGGGTTTCCCTACTAATCCACAGAAGTATACAACATAGTGAATTTCATTTACCTGAATTTAATAAATTAGAAGCTGTGGCAATTACTTTTAAAGTCAATAAACAACAAATTGTGCTTATTTCGATGTATGCACCACCGGGCAGGTCACTAACTGAAAACGAGCTGGACATCTTATATGGCTCAGCTCCCACATTCCTAGCAGTCGGCGATATTAATGCCAAACATAAAGACTGGAACTGTCGGAGCAATACAGCCAATGGCCTACTGCTGCAAAGACACGAGTCTAACAAAAATTATCAAGTACATGCTCCCTCAGAGCCCACTCACGATAGCGGAGTACTAAGGCACAACCCCGATATTTTAGATATTGCATTAAATAAGAGAGTTCAAACGGGATTCGAACTCAGAGTCTTTCACGAAATGTCGTCTGACCACTTTCCAGTACATCTACTATTCGATGACGTGGACACTGACATCAGTCCTCCGAGAAAAATTAAAGACTACAAGAAAGCCGACTGGAGAGGCTTTCAGACGTATTTAGTCGATAATTTGCCTGCAGCCGATGCTGCCAACTTCAAAACAAAAGATAACATCGAATCAGCAGTCACTGAACTTACAGTTAAAATTCAAACTGCAATTAACTCGTGCATCCCAGAAAAGGTGGTTAGATTTAAGCAAGATGAACTGCCGGTGTATATTAGGGATTTAATTTCTCAGAAAAATAGATTAAGGCGCGAATATACTCGACGTAGGCAGCGCGACATTAAAGCGAGAATTAATGAATTACAGAAAATAATTTACGATGAAATAACTCTATGGAGGAGCAGCCAATGGGAGACGAAAGTCTCTCAGCTACAGGTGCAAGATGGTAGCACCTGGAGTATGACAAAGCGATTCCTTCATAAGATAGATAAAATACCTCCGCTACAAACACGCACTGGGTTCGCTTTTACACCGACAGACAAAGCACAAGCCTTCGCGAATACCCTTGAATTAGCCTTTCAACCTAATATCGAACCCTGTGACCCGCAATTTAATGCCAGAATATACAGAGACCTTACAATTAAACTTAATCAGCCTTTAACCTCAAAACCTTACTTAACTCAATCTCAGGAAGTTAAACAGGCTATCAGGCGTATGAAACCACGTAAGGCACCGGGAAACGATGGCATTCAGGCAGTAGTCCTTAAGAAACTGCCCGATGAAATTTTGGAATACCTAGCTCAATTAATAAATGGAATACTTAAACTACAGTATTTTCCATCGCAGTGGAAAGAAGCGAATGTGATAGTTTTTCATAAATCCGGAAAAGATAAGACACTGCCCCAAAATTATAGGCCCATTAGTCTGCTGAGTACATTGTCAAAAGTAGCTGAATGCATAATTCTACAGCGAATAAATACTCACATTAAAGAAAATGACGTACTGCCGGACGAACAATTTGGTTTTCGCAGCGCGCATTCAACAACGCATCAACTGGTCCGTATGACAGAACAAATAATAACTGCGTTCAATCAGAATAGCTATAATCTCGCAGCGTTTTTGGACATAGAAAAAGCCTTTGATAGAGTAGGGTAGATGGGGGCACAATGAAACAAGGGGCACAATGAAACAGTGGTTGTTTCCTCCATATTTGAAATAACAGACTGGTGGCACTAGTGGTGGTTGGGATCTGTACTACAACATAGAACATTGGAGCAAGTAGAAGATGCTATCATGTATTCTATGGATATCATGCGACTTTAGTTGTTTTGGTAGCTCAAAAGTAAAAATTTTGTATTTATGTTAATTTTATTTTACAAATATTGTTTTGAAAACATGTGTTTGTTGAAGAGACTGTTGGAAAGGGTGTAGATCACTTTTTAATCAACGTAAGTATCAGAAGTGTGTGTTTATATTAATTTAGAGGTTAGGTGTGTTTAATAGTAGAGTGTTTGGAGGGGCACAATGAAACACTTTATAATTGTTTTGTTTCATTGTGCCCCAGTTGCAATATGCTTGTTTTTATATTTATAGTAGGTAAATTTAAAAACAATATCTAATTCATGTAAAATGGTAAATATTTACAAATTGCAATAAAACAAACCTGGTATGTTTCAGATAACATCATGGTTCGAAACAGAGTGAGAAAAACGGAAAAGGGAAACTTTTCCGAAGGTAACGTGTGAAGCTGTTGCGTTAGTTCAAAATGGTTTCAGCTTGCGCAAAGCTGCGACTGCCAAAGGACTAAAATATGCAACACTTTGTCGGTATGTGAAGAAGAAAAAATTAGCTGGCCCAGAGGTAAGCATTAGGATGTGCCCACATTATGACTGTAGAAAGGTTTTTACCAAAGAGCAAGAAGATGATTTAGCGAAATATTTGTTGAAATGTTCCAAGATGTATTATGGCTTGACAACAAAAGACTGTAGACATTTAGCTTATGAAATGGCAAATGTAAATGGAATAACCTGTCCAAAGAATTGGGAAGAGAAGCATTTGGCAGGCATAGACTGGTTTTCAAATTTTATGAAGAGGCATCCTGATATAAGTCTTCGGTCTCCAGAAACATGCAGCTTGTCAAGAGCTACTTCTTTCAACAAAATGAATGTGAAATTGTTTTTTGACAACCTTGAAAAAGTGTACAAAGCACACTCTGAATTTGCTGTTGGAACAAGAGTGTTCAACCTCGATGAAACAGCTACATCTACTGTCCAAAAACCGCAGAAAGTCTTGGCTGAAAAAGGGTCGCGGCAAGTAGCAAAATGCACGAGTGCTGAAAGGGGCACAACTGTTACTACTTGTTGCATTGTAAGTGCTAGTGGAAACACAGTTCCTCCTGTAATGGTATTTCCCAGGGTGCATTTTAAACAACACATGATAAAAGATGCTCCAGCTGGTACATTAGGACTTGCCACACCCTCAGGGTGGATGAATTCAGAGCTTTTCATTGAAGTCATGAAGCATTTCGTTCGCCATACGAACAGCTCTAAAGATTCTCCTACATTACTTTTATTTGATAATCATGAGAGTCACTTGTCTCTTGAAGTGATAAATATTGCCAGGGACAATGGGGTAACAATTGTAACCTTCCCTCCCCATTGTTCCCACAGGTTACAACCTCTGGATGTTGCTGTATACAAAGCATTCAAGTCGTTCTACAATGCAGCGGTTGATACCTGGATGATGCAACACCCTGGTAACACACTGACACTATATGACATAGCTGGCATCGTGAAAATCGCTCACGAAAGAGGCTTGACACCAGGAAACATTATGTCAGGTTTCCGAAAATCAGGAATTTACCCTTTTGATCGACATATCTTCACAGACAAAGATTTCCTCTGCAGTTTTGTCAGTGACAGAGCACCACCTGAACAGAAACAACATGAGCAAACTCTACCAACAACTTCTCTGCATTCTACAGAAATGGACTCATCAGCATCCCTTCAGTCTACAGAAATGGTTGAGCTTTCAATGAATGAAGCTGCAGATAATTCAGTTGTTTCTGAAGCTGAAAAAGAGGAACTTGCATGTAATTCTTCTGAGCAAAGAATCACACCTAACAAAAATGCCTATTGGACAACTTACAAAAGCCCAGAGTTGTTCAAGGGTTATCCGAAAGCTGGCAACCGGAAACGAAAATGTAATTAACTTAAAAAACAAAGCATGATTGCCACTAGTACTCCAGAGAAAAATAAACTTATAGAAAAGAAGAAGCTGCTTGGAAAGAAAAGGAATGTGACAAAAAAGAAAAGAAGAAAAGCTCTGTTCAAGGCACATCCTACTGAGTCCACAGACGAAGATAGTCCAATGGAGGTTCCTTACGCAGACTCTGATAATGATGAAGAACGTATTGATGATCTGAGAGAAGAGTTGTGTCCTAAAAGTTTTGAAGACATTGAGTGTAAACCCATCATTGGAAATTTTGTTCTCGTCGAATATGATATTCCGGGAAAGAAAAGTAATTTCTACATAGGAGAAGTGATGAAGGATAAAAATACTGAGAATGATTATGAAGTCAATTTTCTTCGTAAAAGCAACAAAATGGCCAATAAGTTCATAAAACCTCAAATCGAAGATAGAGCAGCAGTCAACATCTCCCAAATACGATATGTTTTCTCAAAACCCACATGCTATGGGCAGACAAAGAGACAAAAGGGTTATCTTTCTTTTGATTTTGAGTTTTCACATTTGAATATTAAGTAGGTGAATTGAAAGCGAGGTCTTCTAAGGACAAATATTTAATTTAATTTTGTTGTAATGTGTACATATCTTGTAGTAGTGTCAAAATGTTTTTCTACTGTTTTATTGTATTCACAGAAATAATGTTTCATTGTGCCCCTTAATGTGTTTCATTGTGCCCCTATCATGGGGCACAATGGAACAAATGCAGTGGGGTAGAAAATATTACTTTGCTAAACTGTTTGTGGCTTTATCTTCAATTTTGTGTTTTAATTTGATAACCTATTCATACACAAGTAGTGTAAAATATTTTCTGTTAATATCCATGCATAAAACTTTGTTCTTTTCAGCTTTGTAACTTTATTGTTTCATTGTGCCCCCATCTACCCTACTTCATGAAGGCTTAATTTATAAATTATATAAAACTGGCTTCCCCGATTGTTATATTAAATTACTGGCCTCGTATTTAGAAAATAGATCGTTTAGAGTCACGACAGAAGGAGCACAGTCCGATTTAAAAATAATTAAAGCAGGAGTCCCACAAGGCAGCATCTTGGGGCCGGTTTTATTCAATATTTATATCCACGATATGCCTAAGCCCGCACACCGATCAGTTCAGTTTGGCTGCTACGCGGACGATACGGTATTGTTTAGCAGATCTAGTATTCTAGAACTCGCAGCAGACAGATTACAAACCGCGTTAAATTCAATAGAACAGTGGTGCACAAAATGGCGAATTAAGGTAAACCCTACTAAATCAGAAGCTATAGTTTTTACGCGTAAACATCTCCCGCCACTTGAAGATAGACCACGACTAACACTTTTCAATGAGCAAATTCCTCACAAAAATGTGGTTAAATATTTAGGCGTACACATGGATAGGAAACTACTATGGCGCGATCACATAGAGGCGAAAAGAAAAACAGCTTTCACTAGGCTCATGACCCTCTACCCCGTCATGAGCAGACGTTTAGGTAGCTCTGTTAAAAACGGAATAATAATTTATAACGCACTAATAAAACCAATAATCACGTATGCAGCGCCGGTGTGGGCAACAGCAGCGGAATCTCACTTAATCAAGCTACAGAGAATTCAGAATAAGAGTATTCGTATTGCGACAGATGCGCCTGTGTATTGCCCCGTAAGGGCTATGCACAGAGAGCTCAAACTCGAACTTTTAAAACATTATTATTTCCGAACTGCGCAAAAATTCTATGATAAATGTGCCATAAGCAGAAACCCATATATTTCATCACTGGGCGAACAAGATCCAGAGTTGCATGGAAAATATAAAATGCCAAATTCAATCTTGGCTCACAGACCTCCGTAGTGTGCTGTGGCTGGCTGAGCGATCGGCCAATCAGTCTCCCGCGAGTTGAAACTTAAATTATAGACATTAACGAATAATTTGCTTATTCAAAATGGTCAGAAGCACGCAGGTGTAGGTTCGGCTCCCGGGAGTTCACTGCCTGTTGTGTTAGGGCTGACTACCTATGTACGATGGGCATGGCCCGCCTGGCAGGCTTCACCTCCAGTGCCGGTTGTGTTTCTGAAAGACATGGGATTTTGAATTACAAGCTTGCAACAATGCCAGAATGCGAATAGGTCTTGACTTAATTCACCTGTAACTTTATACACCGACAGTTCCTCTATATTTAACTAGTAGTATAGTAGTAGATATTAGAGATTTGTAAATTAGTAATAAGTCCTAGATACTAAGTAATAGTCATCAAAAATATATATTTCTAAAATAATAATAAAAAATCTAAAAAAAATAAATAAATAAAAAAAAATAAAAAAAAAATATATATATTTTTAGTTCTTATTTTAGTTTTATCTTAAGCACTGCACGTCCATCCCTGAGTTGGGTGTTTGCATATTTCGTAACGAAATGCCTAGTTTGTAAGTCATTTATCTTTTTTATGTTTTAGTTTCTTAGTTTTTTAGGTGCTGACTGGCGGCGGAGTGAGTGGTCAGTGCAACCACTCACCACCAGGGGCGCTTGCGTCCCTGGTCACTAAATCCAGTCCTGGATAAAAAGCAAAGCGGACTACGAGTCCAAGTTCCCAACCCCGCATGGTAGACTCTTTTCTAATCTGTCCAACACTTCATCCAGACCATCCTCTGTCTCCTGTAAACTCCTACACGTAATGCATGCCAATTTGCATCCCGCATAGTAGTATATAATAGCCGGAGCTGCGCCAGGATTCAGGTTGTGGATTGTGTGGATTGTGATTGTCTGTCCGCCATCTTGGATTGTGACGTCACAGCGGCCATCTTGGATGACCTTGACCTTGACCTTTGACCTTGACCTGGAATTTGATCCTCAAAAATCGCCAAAAATGACCAAAATTGGGCAAAAATTGCCAAAAATTCCTCAAAAATCGCCAAAATTTCAATTTTTTTGAAAAAAATTTCCGCCAAAAAATCTCAAATAATTCCACAGTTCAAAAATTAGGATTTCGAAAATCCTCAAAAGTCGCTTTGCCCTAGAAAAAACGAAAACTCCTAAAAGTGGCTTAAAACTCTTAAGAGCTAGCCGCTTATAAGCCGCCGACCTTGAAAATAAGGATGTCATGGCAGCCATATTGGATGATGATGTCACCGTTGCAAATTTTGTTACGGCCGCCATCTTTAACTTTTTTATTTATTATCCGATTTTAATGAAAAAAATTTAAAAATTATAAAAAATCCATTTAATAAAAATTTAATAAATTATTTATAAAAAATGTACTTTACGACACGGAGCTCAGAGTCCTCGGTTCGAACCTGGTGAGGGCAAAAAAAACTAAAAATGACATCCGATCCTTCCCTCGTGGAGGGCGCTGGCATACTGACTCCCACCACTTTTTTCAAAGCATATATATTCACCTAGTATGACGTCATGTCCGCCATCTTGTCTTCGATGCTGGAAGCCATCATCATTGTATCGTCGGCTAGAGTGCGCTGACGCCATGTTAGTTTAACTCTTACCCGCTAGAGTGCAGTAATCATTTATTACTAAAGTGCCCGCCATCTTGAAATTTGGCCGCCATCTTGAAAATCCGTAATTATTTAGCTAGAAATTCGGGAAAAGTTCCAAAATTTATTAAATAAATTTGCAATCAATATACTGATTAACCCGGTCAGTTCCTATCCTTGGTTCGACCCCTGGCCGATACAAAAAAATCAAATATAACATCAATTTAACTTAATAGTAACAGGTTCGAGGAATTAAACACTGCAAGTTCTTTTACAAACAGAATATTTATTACATAATTTCTATTCTACTACAGGATCACTTACGAAAGCTAGTAAATTTATAATCAATCATTTAGTTCCGCATCGGTGTGAAATGACTTATTCTTAGCTCCAATCGGTTTATACTAGACAGAGTCCAACCAGATCCTTTACTGACATAGTTCTCCTCTTCTTGACAGAGTTTCTGGATACCGTGTTTAACAGTTTGCTTCACATCGTTAGAACTGTAAATTACTGTAGCCGATGTCTTGAATGCACACTTTTTCACTTTGTCATCTAACGGATATGGCTTTCCATATAGACAGTCCAACCACAAGTTATATTTTAATGGTCCGTTTGTTGCTACGTCATCAGTAAGCTGATTGATTATGTCCTGTCTGATATCATCAAGAAAAGTACAAATATCCTTCGACTCACCGAACGTATTTAGATAATAGTAGTCTTTCAACGTTCCACGAAATGCAGTCTGCGCCAAGTAGAAGCCATTATCGTTCACTTGTAATGCTCCGAACACAGTCTTAGGTTTAGGTCCATGTTCAGTCGTCATAGCAATCGGTTGCTGCGCATCTGTTTTTTTGATTGTACGCTCACGAGCCTTCAATCTAAAGCGAGGAGTCGAAATGTCTGCAGGTAGTTCAGCAGTAGGCACACGGACTTCACCTTTACATATTTTCGCATGTCGTCGCAAACTATCAATTCGAGTAAACCATTCATGACAATCATCACATCGAAACTTTATACGAGAAGGATTCTTTTTGCATTTGCTCCGCTCATGTCTTCGTGCATCATGGGAAAATGTGAACGACATATCACAGTAGCTGCAAGGATACCGTGCCGATGTAGACGAACCTTTCAGACCCGATCCAGATATGGACGTTGCAACAGTAGTACCATTTCCAGGCATACTCTTATGAACATCGACGCATCGCTGTTGCACCGAAACCTTTACTTTCTGCCGCACAGCAGGACCTTTACATGTCTTCATGTGCGTTTTCATATTATCTTTTCTGGCAAACTGCTTATGACATTTCTCACAAACAAACATTTTACGATATAGGTTCTTGGCACATTCTCTCTTCTCATGCCGTCGAGCATTGCTGCTGTTTGAGAAAATCTTGTCACAGTAACAGCACCGATGTTCGTTAGTTGTTGTCGATTCGGCATCCATTGAAGTCTCCATCGAGGGCGAAACGAAGTTCGTCGAGTTTTCCTGCACAGCCAGCACTACCGGGATTAAAGTCTCTTCTGCTGGTGGTATCGCGTCTGTTGAAATCTCCTCCAGTGTTGTCGACGTGGTTGTCAACGGAATCTGCTCCTTCTCCGTCGTAGCTGTCGTAAAGGTTCCCGTAGACGATGGTACAACCTCCATCGAGTTCGACGTTAAAGTCGGTAAAGATGCCATCGAGGTCTCAAGAACAGCTAATTGACACGACTTATGCACCAGAAGAAACAAACTAGGTGATCCTTACACCGCCGACGTCAGTAACAAACTGAGCGCCCTGCTGTCTAGGACTCGCTTATATACATGCACCGTATGGAATAATACGCTAGTCAAATCAAGAAACATCTACAATAATACTAGAGTCAAAACAACATTAAAAATAGAAGGACCATCAACAAAAAGGAAGCACATTCTGGAAGCACAATAAAAAAAAGGCAGCACCGACAACGAAAAGGCAGCACATTTGGAAGCACCGACATCTAAAAGACAGCACCGCCATCGAAAAGGCAGCACATTTTGGAAGCACCGACAACGAAAAGGTAGCACCGTCATCGTAAAGGCACGGACCGCAAGTCCGGGTCATGTCAATATCAGACATATAGACCATGAACACAGTACACACAGGAAACGGATCGTACACACAGTACACACAGGAAACGAAACGTACACACAGTACACACAGGAAACGGATCGTACACACAGTACACACAGGAAACGAAACGTACACACAGTACACACAGGAAACGGAACGTACACACAGTACACACAAGTAACGGAACGTACACACAGGAAACGGAACGTACACACAGTACACACAGGAAACGGAACGTACACACAGGAAACGGAACGTACACACAGTACACACAGGAAATGGAACGTACACACAGTACACACAGAAAACGGAACGTACACACAGTACACACAGGAAACGGAACGTACACACAGTACACACAGAAAACGGAACGTACACACAGTACACACAGAAAACGGAATGTACACACAGTACACACAGGAAACTGAACGTACACACAGTACACACAGAAAACGGAACGTACACACAGGACACACAGGAAACGGAACGTACACACAGTACACACAGAAAACGGAACGTACACACAGTACACACAGGAAATGGAACGTACACACAGTACACACAGGAAACGTAATGATCACACATACAGTAGCGGAAACACACACAGGCTTAGTTGGAAATCAGAATACAAGAAATAAAAACATTAAATTTTTACTTTTAATATTTTATTACTTCTCAACATTACACAAATACAAGTAAAAGAAGCCATTATTGTATGTAGCCAGCTTTCCTCAGTTCTTTGAGTATGAAGGATATTTCTTTGATGCACGGATAGTTTCCTGCACAAAGCGAGCCATGTAGAAGTCTTAGCCGGTCAACCAATATGTTTGGATCTTTCCATGAAGTGTAATCATTCTCTTCTACCACCATCTTCCTTGCACCTTTATAATAAATATTATGATCTCTGGTGTCTTCCGTTTTACCACCAACCTCAGGGTAACTTTCATGTTTGAGATGGTGATCATCACAAGCTTGATCAGATTTATTTAATATATCACGTCGTTTCCATCGTTTCGGTCTCAGGACACCGCCACATTCTTCGATCTTGGCAGCTTTAGGTACTTCATCATAGTCTATGTCTTTGTCAACAGCCTCAGAGTCACTGTAACAATCACCGTAGAAGGAATCGTCTTCACCCAATTTACTGTAATAATTCGATGTTGATGATGTTGAAGTGTCTTCATCGTCTTCGTGCTTCCTTTTTAGGAATCCATCATTTTTACAAAGTAGGAAAGATCGACTTGAATTCGGCTGGAATATATTCTCACTTTTCACGTTAAGGATTCTTCCATTGTCTTCATTCTTCCGTAAATCATCAACCTTCTTCAATTTAAGTTCTTTGTCGAGATCGGAAGAGCCAAGAAAATTATTGTCGTAATGCAGATCACTCTTCCTTAGGCTAGTAGATTCATCATTGTCCTATAGCTTGTACGCAGGCTTGGCGCTACAAGTTCTGCCATGTCTTTTTAGGCTCTCTCTCCGCGTAAACGACTTGCTACATCGAACACAACTTATCATATTGCGCAGTGGATTTTTAACACAGTCATTCTTCTCGTGTTGTCTTTTATTCTTTCTCAAGATAAACTCTTTACTGCAAAACTTACACCTATGTTCTTTCGATACAGCGTCAGATCCCAAATCGGAATTCATATTAGTTACTGAGACTAATGCCAGATACAAATTGAGTGTTTTAAATTAGATTCAATACTTAAATAGAAATTTTTTCGTATTTCATCAGCGAGAATTAATATATCTCATGCAAAAGTACTTTATGCATGTAGTTCTGCTTTTCAACAACAGATGTCGCCACATGTTGCTTGCAGGTAAATAATATTTAGTTCTTTTATGCGGGATGCGGGATGCTCACTAACGATCGCAAAAGAAGGATGGCTTCGCTAGACTCCAAGGAAAAGGAAGTTCGTCTTGCATGTTGGTGCTCCACAGATGTCTCATGGCATTATATTAATTTGACTGAGTAATGATATTTGTTAATTCCACCTGATAAAAATATTGCAAGTTTTGATTTAGTAGCAGAAATTATCGAATTAAATGTAACTCCAAATAAAATGACATGTCTCATTAGACCAAAAAAAATCCATGCAGAGAGCGGTTTTCTCAGTGTGCTCCTGATTATTCTTGACAATATTTTGATGGTTTTTCCCGTGTTCTTGCAATCATTCCTGTGGTTTCTTCAAGTGTTATTCTTGACAATATTTTGATGGTTTTTCCCGTGTTCTTGCAATCATTCCTGTGGTTTCTTCAAGTGTTTCTGACTATTCTGAGAAACCGCTCTCTGCATGGATTTTTTTTGGTCTAATGAGACATGTCATTTTATTTGGAGTTACATTTAATTCGATAATTTCTGCTACTAAATCAAAACTTGCAATATTTTTATCAGGTGGAATTAACAAATATCATTACTCAGTCAAATTAATATAACGCCATGAGACATCTGTGGAGCACCAACATGCAAGACGAACTTCCTTTTCCTTGGAGTCTAGCGAAGCCATCCTTCTTTTGCGATCGTTAGTGAGCATCCCGCATCCCGCATAAAAGAACTAAATATTATTTACCTGCAAGCAACATGTGGCGACATCTGTTGTTGAAAAGCAGAACTACATGCATAAAGTACTTTTGCATGAGATATATTAATTCTCGCTGATGAAATACGAAAAAATTTCTATTTAAGTATTGAATCTAATTTAAAACACTCAATTTGTATCTGGCATTAGTCTCAGTAACTAATATGAATTCCGATTTGGGATCTGACGCTGTATCGAAAGAACATAGGTGTAAGTTTTGCAGTAAAGAGTTTATCTTGAGAAAGAATAAAAGACAACACGAGAAGAATGACTGTGTTAAAAATCCACTGCGCAATATGATAAGTTGTGTTCGATGTAGCAAGTCGTTTACGCGGAGAGAGAGCCTAAAAAGACATGGCAGAACTTGTAGCGCCAAGCCTGCGTACAAGCTATAGGACAATGATGAATCTACTAGCCTAAGGAAGAGTGATCTGCATTACGACAATAATTTTCTTGGCTCTTCCGATCTCGACAAAGAACTTAAATTGAAGAAGGTTGATGATTTACGGAAGAATGAAGACAATGGAAGAATCCTTAACGTGAAAAGTGAGAATATATTCCAGCCGAATTCAAGTCGATCTTTCCTACTTTGTAAAAATGATGGATTCCTAAAAAGGAAGCACGAAGACGATGAAGACACTTCAACATCATCAACATCGAATTATTACGGTAAATTGGGTGAAGACGATTCCTTCTACGGTGATTGTTACAGTGACTCTGAGGCTGTTGACAAAGACATAGACTATGATGAAGTACCTAAAGCTGCCAAGATCGAAGAATGTGGCGGTGTCCTGAGACCGAAACGATGGAAACGACGTGATATATTAAATAAATCTGATCAAGCTTGTGATGATCACCATCTCAAACATGAAAGTTACCCTGAGGTTGGTGGTAAAACGGAAGACACCAGAGATCATAATATTTGTTATAAAGGTGCAAGGAAGATGGTGGTAGAAGAGAATGATTACACTTCATGGAAAGATCCAAACATATTGGTTGACCGGCTAAGACTTCTACATGGCTCGCTTTGTGCAGGAAACTATCCGTGCATCAAAGAAATATCCTTCATACTCAAAGAACTGAGGAAAGCTGGCTACATACAATAATGGCTTCTTTTACTTGTATTTGTGTAATGTTGAGAAGTAATAAAATATTAAAAGTAAAAATTTAATGTTTTTATTTCTTGTATTCTGATTTCCAACTAAGCCTGTGTGTGTTTCCGCTACTGTATGTGTGATCATTACGTTTCCTGTGTGTACTGTGTGTACGTTCCATTTCCTGTGTGTACTGTGTGTACGTTCCGTTTTCTGTGTGTACTGTGTGTACGTTCCGTTTCCTGTGTGTCCTGTGTGTACGTTCCGTTTTCTGTGTGTACTGTGTGTACGTTCAGTTTCCTGTGTGTACTGTGTGTACATTCCGTTTTCTGTGTGTACTGTGTGTACGTTCCGTTTTCTGTGTGTACTGTGTGTACGTTCCGTTTCCTGTGTGTACTGTGTGTACATTCCGTTTTCTGTGTGTACTGTGTGTACGTTCCGTTTCCTGTGTGTACTGTGTGTACGTTCCGTTTCCTGTGTGTACGTTCCGTTTCCTGTGTGTACTGTGTGTACGTTCCGTTTCCTGTGTGTACGTTCCGTTACCTGTGTGTACTGTGTGTACGTTCCGTTTCCTGTGTGTACTGTGTGTACGTTTCGTTTCCTGTGTGTACTGTGTGTACGATCCGTTTCCTGTGTGTACTGTGTGTACGTTTCGTTTCCTGTGTGTACTGTGTGTACGATCCGTTTCCTGTGTGTACTGTGTTCATGGTCTATATGTCTGATATTGACATGACCCGGACTTGCGGTCCGTGCCTTTACGATGACGGTGCTACCTTTTCGTTGTCGGTGCTTCCAAAATGTGCTGCCTTTTCGATGGCGGTGCTGTCTTTTAGATGTCGGTGCTTCCAAATGTGCTGCCTTTTCGTTGTCGGTGCTGCCTTTTTTTTATTGTGCTTCCAGAATGTGCTTCCTTTTTGTTGATGGTCCTTCTATTTTTAATGTTGTTTTGACTCTAGTATTATTGTAGATGTTTCTTGATTTGACTAGCGTATTATTCCATACGGTGCATGTATATAAGCGAGTCCTAGACAGCAGGGCGCTCAGTTTGTTACTGACGTCGGCGGTGTAAGGATCACCTAGTTTGTTTCTTCTGGTGCATAAGTCGTGTCAATTAGCTGTTCTTGAGACCTCGATGGCATCTTTACCGACTTTAACGTCGAACTCGATGGAGGTTGTACCATCGTCTACGGGAACCTTTACGACAGCTACGACGGAGAAGGAGCAGATTCCGTTGACAACCACGTCGACAACACTGGAGGAGATTTCAACAGACGCGATACCACCAGCAGAAGAGACTTTAATCCCGGTAGTGCTGGCTGTGCAGGAAAACTCGACGAACTTCGTTTCGCCCTCGATGGAGACTTCAATGGATGCCGAATCGACAACAACTAACGAACATCGGTGCTGTTACTGTGACAAGATTTTCTCAAACAGCAGCAATGCTCGACGGCATGAGAAGAGAGAATGTGCCAAGAACCTATATCGTAAAATGTTTGTTTGTGAGAAATGTCATAAGCAGTTTGCCAGAAAAGATAATATGAAAACGCACATGAAGACATGTAAAGGTCCTGCTGTGCGGCAGAAAGTAAAGGTTTCGGTGCAACAGCGATGCGTCGATGTTCATAAGAGTATGCCTGGAAATGGTACTACTGTTGCAACGTCCATATCTGGATCGGGTCTGAAAGGTTCGTCTACATCGGCACGGTATCCTTGCAGCTACTGTGATATGTCGTTCACATTTTCCCATGATGCACGAAGACATGAGCGGAGCAAATGCAAAAAGAATCCTTCTCGTATAAAGTTTCGATGTGATGATTGTCATGAATGGTTTACTCGAATTGATAGTTTGCGACGACATGCGAAAATATGTAAAGGTGAAGTCCGTGTGCCTACTGCTGAACTACCTGCAGACATTTCGACTCCTCGCTTTAGATTGAAGGCTCGTGAGCGTACAATCAAAAAAACAGATGCGCAGCAACCGATTGCTATGACGACTGAACATGGACCTAAACCTAAGACTGTGTTCGGAGCATTACAAGTGAACGATAATGGCTTCTACTTGGCGCAGACTGCATTTCGTGGAACGTTGAAAGACTACTATTATCTAAATACGTTCGGTGAGTCGAAGGATATTTGTACTTTTCTTGATGATATCAGACAGGACATAATCAATCAGCTTACTGATGACGTAGCAACAAACGGACCATTAAAATATAACTTGTGGTTGGACTGTCTATATGGAAAGCCATATCCGTTAGATGACAAAGTGAAAAAGTGTGCATTCAAGACATCGGCTACAGTAATTTACAGTTCTAACGATGTGAAGCAAACTGTTAAACACGGTATCCAGAAACTCTGTCAAGAAGAGGAGAACTATGTCAGTAAAGGATCTGGTTGGACTCTGTCTAGTATAAACCGATTGGAGCTAAGAATAAGTCATTTCACACCGATGCGGAACTAAATGATTGATTATAAATTTACTAGCTTTCGTAAGTGATCCTGTAGTAGAATAGAAATTATGTAATAAATATTCTGTTTGTAAAAGAACTTGCGGTGTTTAATTCCTCGAACCTGTTACTATTAAGTTAAATTGATGTTATATTTAATTTTTTTGTATCGGCCAGGGGTCGAACCAAGGATAGGAACTGACCGGGTTAATCAGTATATTGATTGCAAATTTATTTAATAAATTTTGGAACTTTTCCCGAATTTCTAGCTAAATAATTACGGATTTTCAAGATGGCGGCCAAATTTCAAGATGGCGGGCACCTTAGTAATAAATGATTACTGCACTCTAGCGGGTAAGAGTTAAACTAACATGGCGTCAGCGCACTCTAGCCGACGATACAATGATGATGGCTTCCAGCATCGAAGACAAGATGGCGGACATGACGTCATACTAGGTGAATATATATGCTTTGAAAAAAGTGGTGGGAGTCAGTATGCCAGCGCCCTCCACGAGGGAAGGATCGGATGTCATTTTTAGTTTTTTTTGCCCTCACCGGGTTCGAACCGAGGACTCTGAGCTCCGTGTCGTAAAGTACATTTTTTATAAATAATTTATTAAATTTTTATTAAATGGATTTTTTATAATTTTTAAATTTTTTTCATTAAAATCGGATAATAAATAAAAAAGTTAAAGATGGCGGCCGTAACAAAATTTGCAACGGTGACATCATCATCCAATATGACTGCCATGACATCCTTATTTTGAAGGTCGGCGGCTTATAAGCGGCTAGCTCTTAAGAGTTTTAAGCCGCTTTTAGGAGTTTTCGTTTTTTCTAGGGCAAAGCGACTTTTGAGGATTTTCGAAATCCTAATTTTTGAACTGTGGAATTATTTGAGATTTTTTGGCGGAAATTTTTTTCAAAAAAATTGAAATTTTGGCGATTTTTGAGGAATTTTTGGCAATTTTTGCCCAATTTTGGTCATTTTTGGCGATTTTTGAGGATCAAATTCCAGGTCAAGGTCAAGGTCATCCAAGATGGCCGCTGTGACGTCACAATCCAAGATGGCGGACAGACAATCACAATCCACACAATCCACAACCTGAATCCTGGCGCAGCTCCGGCTATTATATACTACTCCGCATGAATGTGCCCAGGGTTTTCCCTGTGTCTATGCAGGTTTTACCTGGGCCCAACCTATCTCTAGTTATAGTCTAGATTTAAGAGTGAGGGGAGTTAGTCATGGTGCCAATCGCTGCCATGGCTGGCCAATCCCCTCCTAGCACATGATGCATGCGACCCTCTCCTTGCATGGCTAATCCCAGCATGACTAGGCGTATAGGCTTCGGCCTGAGACGCACCTAGGTCCCTCCCTAACCCGGACCCCTCCAAAATACACTTAGTGTTAGTTAGGTTAGGAAAAAAAAAAAATCTCCCTATGTCTGAAGGGAGCGACCCGCCTGGCAGGCTTCACCTCCAGTGCCGGCCGCGTTTCGGAAGGCATGGGATTTTGAATAAACAAAGCTAGTTCCGTAAACCTTCCCCCGGGTAAATAAAATTTGCAGCCGCACCACAACAACACGAGCGACAAACCACACACACGTCGTAGCACCTTGCCAAGGCAGAATCATGCAGGTGAACTGGTAGCCCTCGCTGGGAATCCGGGCCGAGAGGCATGCATGCCTGTCAGGGCAGGGCTCTGGGGGCATGTACAGTAGCTTTAAATCTAGATTTAATTTTTAAAAAAAGTTTGGACGAGGGCATTTCTCCGCCCGAATAATAAAACAGGACGACCTTCATTAGAAATAAAATGTACTAACTCCACACTCTATTTTTCAGGTTTTAGAAGACGACAGCCTGGGGGCTAGCTACAGCAATACTGGCTTAGCCTAACTTTGACCGAGCTGTGTCGGAACGCAATAGTTCGGTCCTCAAGGCGGCTAGAGGTTTACTAACCCATGTAATTTCTTTTACCGTTTCACCAACACGACCACACGTTTATATGCCTGCGCGAGTGTCGGCCTGAACTACCTGTTATTTGCACTAATGGGCTAACTACCCTGGCATGTTATGTGTTCTCAGGGGTTCGAAGGAGCGGCTCGCACAGCTTTAGACTAAACGACACACCCGAGTTTAACTAGGTCACTTGAAATTACAGCACACAGACAAGCCTCTAATGCACACCAACACGACATTACATCACGCCAGTTAGCGGAACTAACTGGTGGGGAGCCTCACTCCCCCGCCGAATTAAGTACACGTAACTTTTATAGCATTCACAACCTACCAGCGCACACACAGGCCCGTGTGCCAAACTTATCCCACAAAACACGCACCCCTGCCGTCGATTCAAATGATTCACCCCTGGCAGCCCGCCGCGCCTTGCCAGCAGCCGCGATCCGGAGTACGACGACCGGGTCCGCAGAGTAGGTTAGAGTGTATAGGGAGACTGTCGGCATAAACGTCGGGTGCCTGCCCTGCTCTGCCCCCTGCCCCCCACCAGCCGGCCGGCCGGCCTGCCTGCCTGCCTGCCCGCCCGCCCGCGGGTATATGAATATATTTCCGAGCCCTGACTCTTGCTGTGGAACTATCTGCCATCTTGGATTGTGTATCACGATAGCCATTTTGGATGACCTTGAGCTTGAAATATGTCAGTGACCCTGGCAGCTATCTTGGATTCTCCATTTTGTTTTATAGAACTTTCCTCCATTATGAAATACGACATTTTGTTTTATAGTACGGGAGACCGGGGCAGGTTGTAACAGTTTTTGTAATTAATTTTTTTTTGTGTTCGTGTATAATACCTAAGAAAAATATTTACTGGGCAAATTATGAAAGAGACCTTCTTCTTCCATCTCAGGTATTTTGGAAACAATCCTGCTATTTTTTGCTGCAGAAGGGGAAAACCGCTTAAGAGAAAAGTGTTACAACCAGCCCCGCTCTGGGGCTGGTTGTAACAGACCCTGGGGTTGGTTGTAATGTGGGTGTAAAAAATTACCCTGTGCGGGGGCAAACAGCCCACGTCCATCTCTACCTGCACTGCCAGTTACAAGCATTGTTTTTCAACCCCGCTAACCTTGACTTCGCCAAGGCTAGATGCGTAAACGCGGTAGAGACGCAAAACTAAATTACAAGTTTGATTGTGTATGCAGTAGGTTATTGCAGCGTTCAGACCAATTACTTTATATACAAACATTTAAATTTATTCCGGATAAATTAGAATACATGAACTACAGACAAGTGGAATAAAAAACATAAAAAACGACATAAAATTTACAAATGCTATACGTGACGCCCTGCCGTAGCGATCACGTTACCTGCGGCACAAAAACCTTGCCATCGCATAAGTCTAAGTCTGTCCTTCAGGGAGGGGGGGGGGGGGGGGGGGAGAGTCCACACGAAATCTTGGCTATCGTCCCAAAACAACCTCTTCTTCCACCATTACTAAATTAAAGTTTTACTTACATTGGTGCTCGCCGTGCAGTAGAAATTTACCAAACCGTAGCGCCTCGGGTACCCGGGCTGTAGACTGGGCGTAGACGACACCTGTTGCACAGTCAAATGGCCCCGGTCGACGCACTTCGGGGCGTGGTGGATTAACACTCGCGACTTGCGAAAAAGTTTAAAATCGTTGGTGCGAAATACGTTGCCGTACATTCCAAATTATCAAAAATATAATGCAGCTGATGCGGGCCGCGGCAACGATAACTCCGCGTAGCAGTGTCCATGGTTAACCGTTCATACCGAAAAGTGGGTCGAGTCCCAACTCCCATGCACAGGGTTACCCTGGGAAACCATATTCACAACTGACCCGCCGTGGGTCAACGCCCGCAAGCTTCTTTCGACTAGACTGCACAGAGTCCAAACTGTCCGCTCGCTGCATACGTCACACTCCCGTGACGTCATCCACCTCCCTTTGCTAATTTCCCCCTCTCTCATGCGTGGACAAGTCCATTCAGCAGGGGTCAATGGCCGCACAGTAAACCACAGTACTTGATTAAATATTAACTAAAACTAGTAAAGACTTATATAAAAATAAATATGAAAACATTACTTAAAAAAATTACGTTAAAATTATAATTAAACATAATAAACACTAAACATAATCACATGAGACACCCGAAGTGTCTCAGTAACAGTATTTAAGTGTTTAAAAATTTAAATCCAGGAATTATTTACAATTAATTGCGAACCATACAGGAAATATTAAACATGAACTTGTTTTCACATATTTGGCAGAACGAAAAATTCTTACGAATGCATAGTAGGTACCTAATTCTTACTCGGATAATCCATCTGATTGACAGTTGTGACAAACATACTTTTTCGATTTTTTCGCACAAGAAAAGTGTGACCACAATTGGCAGTCCAAACAACGAACCCACTCCTCTCCAGGCTTGCTTGAAGAAAATGGTTCCAAACACTCTAAACAAAAACATTCACTGTCGTCCTCTGATGAGATGCTGTCACTTTGTAATGAATTTCGTTGTTTTGGAGGAAGTTTTAGCTTAGCTTTAACACGTCTGCACATTTGTGGTAATTTCTTCTTTCCCTTCTTCGTTTCTCATATTCAGCTTTAACACGTCTGCACATTTGTGGTAATTTCTTCTTTCCCTTCTTCGTTTCTCATATTCTTCCTCCAGCGCATACTTTTCCGGTGTGTCTGTCAAAATGGCACTTTTCCTTTTTTTTCTGCCACCATTTGTTTTCCTCGGTGCGGATTTTGGAAGTGGCTGGACTGCTTCCGGGGAAAACAATTCTAGCTCGAGTGAATTATTAGGACATGCTTGAGTTTGATAATCTGGAGATTCCCTTGCCATATCATGTGAACAACTTGGTGCTACGTCTAGATTTGGTCTGTCCGTTACAAACGAAGAAGCAAAATCTGTATCATTAAATATGTCTCTGTTGCAAGGAAAAATTCCACATTTCTCAAATCCTTGTTGGATGTTTATCGGAGTTGTAGCTAGCGGGAAAGCTATTTTTAAGATTGATGGAATATCATAGATTGTCATCGGCTTCCCAACTGTTGCGTCTGGGGTTTTGTTATTCCTTAACCATGCATCCATTGCTGTGTTTGCTGTGTTTATCTGTCTCTTGAGTGGTGAAAAGACACTTTGATCAAGTGGCTGAAGCCGATGAGTGCAATGAGGTGGGAACGATTACATAACTATGCCATTTTGTTTTGTAAAATCTAGACAGACGGGAGATATGTGTGACTGATGATTGTTTAAAAGTAGGAGGACTGGTGTCTCTAAGCTAGGACAAACACAAGCGACAAAATGCTTAAGAAAAATCAAGAACTCGGCTTTGGTTGTCCATCCAGACTTATTTGCAGCACCTATACACCCTGTTGGACCATCTCTGATGAAGTGATCGTAATACCTGACTCTAGGAAAGATGAACATGGGAGGAATAGAATTGCCTGCAGCATTCACTGCCACAGTTAAGGTAACCAATTGTCCTCGTTCGGCTGATGTCATCGCTCCAACTTTCAGTTTCAGCAGGAAGCAAAATCGACACGTGTAGCTGCAAAGGTGATAATGAGCTAGAGGTAATAAATCCTGCTCGAAATAGTCTCTGTAGAGTGTAGGACAACAAGTGCAGTAGGATCTTTTTTAACTGTCAAAAGCTTAAGGAAAACCAGGTTGTAACAGTCGACAGGGTTGGTTGTAACAACTTATTTGAGTTGTTACAACCTGCCCCAAATGACACTATTAGAGAATTCATACATTTTGACAAAGTTATATATATATAATTTAAATGCCAATAACATACATGCAAAGCCAGTGTTTAGAATATGTATGTACTCCAAAGAGAGTTTTTAAACAATGTAAACACAAATTTCAATAATTATGAATATTAAACGGGAAATATTTACTCAACATGTCAAAAAACAGTCTTTCTCATCTTGTTTCTAACGAGCGTGTCTGACCGGCGATATGTTGCCATTCACACTGAGAGCAACTACAGGCGTTCCCTTGACTAAATGGAAAAGACTCTCTGGTGACTGGTTGTGGAACTATATGTCGTGTTACAACCTGCCCCTGTTACAACCAGCCCCGGTCTCCCCTACTTTCCTCCATCTTTGAATCAAATGCCCTACTCTCTAATGTTACAATTTTCGTTACAGCCACCATCTTGAAAATCCATAATTTTATGCTATTAAAACAAGAAAATAGTTAAAGTTTATAAAAAAAATTACTTAACCAAAATTTAATTAAATATTATTTTAAAACACTGTTGCAATTTGATACAGCCACCATTTTCAAAATCCATACTAATTTTCCAGAAAATTCGTAAAACATTTTAAAATTTATAAAAAAAAATTAACTACGGTAAACAAATTTAAATAAAAACATTTAAAAAAACGCTCTTACATCAGGAAGTCCTCGGTTCTAGCCCGGTGCATGCAAAAATAACAAAATGGCGACCGATCCATTCTCCGCAGAAGCCGTCGGCTAACATGTATCTCACGACTAATGCCAAGTTTTATATATATATATATATATATATATATATATATATATATATATATATATATATATCATCATCATCATCATCTAGTGTGAGGTCATGTCTGCCATAATATTTTCATCTACTGGAGGCCACCATCTTGTTATTTTTACCCACAAGACTGCAGTAATAATTTATTATTACTGTGGCAACCGCCATTTTTTAATTTGGATGCCATCTAGGAAATTCATAATTATTTTTCTAGAAATTTGAAAAAAAAATTCCAAAATTAATTAAATAAATATGTTATTGATACACTGGTTGATTCTGGTTGATTCTATAGACTCCTGCCCTCGGGTTAGATACTTAATTTTATGTAAAAAATAATAATTTTAGTAAATATGGTGGAAAGTCCTAAAAGAAACTGAAATTCCTCATTTATCAGCTTCCAGTAGGTCGATGAGGACATATTGGCTGTCATATTGGAAATGTATAATATTTGACCTTGAAATTTGGAAAACATCCCAAAATTCTTCGAGAAAATCACTTATTAAGGTACTAGTTTAATCTATCAACATCCTTCCTCGGTTCGATCCCTGTTCAATGCAAAAAAATATATTTTCATTAAAATTACCATAAAATTGACAGGCTCAAGAAATAAAACATCACAAGTTCTTTTACAAACATAAATTTTATTACATAAATTCTACACTACTACAAAAAAGTACAAACAATTTATTTAGAAAGTAGATTATATAAACAAATTCTGTTCAAGATTTATTTCCACATTTACTTTTGTGCTTTTGATACTGTATAGCTGATAGCCTCGATTTTCGAGATTGATTAGTGAAATACTTAAAGCTCATCTTACACACATAAATCTTACGCTGCTGTTTTCTAAGTTAAGGTCCCACAAGTAGGGAGAAATTTTTGATGTAACAGTAGTGTGCAGCATTGCTGTCATTTGTTACAACCAAAAAATCGAAATGATATTTACTTTCATGATTGGTTACCAGTGCGTGGCACAACTTATTATTCTCATTTTAACATACACATTAACTGAAACGTCAGGGTTATTTTTCTCAAATATATTTATCTGATTTAATTGTTGTGGATAGTACAGACAAACCGAATCGTACTTATTCTCCAAAGCATAATACCTCTTATCGAAATGATTTTGAGATTTATCTTCGACATATATTGCCAAAATACTCCATTTGATCGTTCAAGTTTAGACCATTCACTACTGCTCTTTTGTTGACTATCGACACAGGCAAAGCAATAGATTATGATGCCTGATGGTATGGAAGCATACTAGGACTTGTTTGTATTCCTATGCACATATTCTGGTGACTACCTAGACTATTACAATTGGGAAAAAAAAACCTTATCGCATTTGTTGCACTCATATGTCTTCCGAGTGATTGTCAGAGACCTACTGGACGTCATAAGATGACTTTTAAAGTTAACATGTCACATTGAAGCCCTTCAAATAATTTTCTTGAACTACCTAATATTCCACTTATTGAACATTGGAATGATGGTGAGGTTAGTTCTCAGAATCGGAATAAAAATGTAAGCATTGAAGTTCTCAATTTCAGGGAGTTTTAACATTTTCGAATAGTTGCAGGAGATACAGTACTCGAACATTATTCCAAACAATCTTCCTCCAGAGCTGCATTCAGTCAAAAAAAAATCACGCAAAGTCTGCTTTGACAATTGTGGTAAAGAAATTTTCATCCAAATTTTGTAAAACGTATTGCAGGAATCTGCATACTCAGCGAGATTCGAAAGAAAAGGAATAATTTCTTTAGTAAGTATAAATACATTTATGAATAAAAAAATTTAATTTCATTATATATGTTTTAATAAATCTAATTAAAATTTAAGTATGTCTTACATAAACTTTTAATCATAAACAACCTAATTGTAACAAAAATACAAATTATAGTCATGCAATTTTTTTTAATTTAAAAAAATACTACATAATATTTTTACAAGTGCCATCTAAATAAAACTGTATTTTTGTATTAAAGTATTAAAAAATAAACTGAAATAAAAATAATTACAAAATCGTTCTACATCTTAAAATTCACTTTCTTACTAGAGCAACAACTTAATTAGGCCACAAAAAAAAAGTAGCTACATTTCATTTTGCTTTGAATATACTACCACTGCTTTAGTAAATCAAGTTTGCCTCCCTGTCCGCCCTCACCCCGGACACCCCTGTAGGGTCTAGGAGCAGTGTGACACCGCGGCAGGGGAGGAAGTCACAGCCCTTGTTTACACACGCTCTCAAAGCAAGCCTGTCAAAACTATTGTTCCAATGTTAAGGGCTCTCCCTAGTAGCATTAAAGGTTCGCGAACACACTACTTTTTGGATGATGATTACACGCTATTTATCAAAACCACGAATTTGAAAATTTTTCACCCACGAGAAGAAACTACAAAAATTGTGGGTATGAGTTTAAATTATTATTTTTGTGTTTCTAAATATGAAATAAAAAATCATAAAATGTCCAACTTTGAGTCATTTTTGTGCTCTTTAGGAGAATGAAAAAAAGAAAGTAAGCTTATAGACAAAAAGATAATTTTATTCTGAAGACATTGGTGTAATAAAAACCTACCTATAGTCATTGCTTAAATTCCGAGATTTCTTATCCTCCGTTTATGAAAATTTTGGTATATTTCCACCCGTCTCGTGCTGTAGCTCGACGGAGCCAGCCGAGACACAGTCTAGAGAGTGGTGGGGGAACACGGGCTCGAAGGAGAGGCAGATCAGTAGTGTGTGTGCGTGGAGAGGAAGATAACGGCCACGTAAACAATACCCTTGTGACAAAGGAATCTCACTTACTGCTTTCAGTGTGCCTATCCACAGCAGGGAATTACGAGGTTTGCTAACTAGACCGACGATATTCTTTAAATACATTTGTTTGACCCCAAAACGTTGTGTTTCTTTAAAACGCAAATATCTTTAAGCTTACAACAATAGAAAATTTCTAATGAAATAAACAATAAAGTAATTAAAGTGTTCAAACAACACATTGAAGAACAACAAATGTAAGAAAAACGAATTGAACAGGAGAAAACAAGACGTCGCTTGAAGATTAGTGAACCACGCAATAAAAAGAGAGCTACTGCTTTAATCGTGTATGTATAATAAAAATAGGCAAAAAAATAATAAAAATTACTCGTATTTGTTAGTGAGAATGTAAACTTAGCAAAACGTATAAAATAATTTTTCATGAAAAAAAGTCCATTTTTTTTCATGACCACTGTAGCCAAGTGGTGCAGTTTTTCTTGTTCGCTCTGATTACGAGTTTGATTCCCTCTCAGTGCAGTAATATTTGTAACTTCTACCTCAAGACTAACCAGGTTTAGACTCGTGTGTAAGTTATGTTAATTAATTTGTTAACCATCCCCTGAAAAAAATCTAAATATGAAACTAAGTAGAAATTGATGTTTTTAAAATTAAATTAATTTCTTACGTATAGAAAATTGCAGAGACTGGAGAAAGTTGTTGCTGCAACATCAGCATCTACATAAGTAGTACACTAACTATCAATTACAGCCATGGAAATGAGTGATTTATAATTATATTTTAATACTACTTTTTATTTCAAATACGAATATTTAAACACTCGAGCTGGATGGCTACTTTTTAGGTTAAATTTAAAACCTAAATACTGCGGCACAACTATTAGGTCGGCGTACCAAGTCAGCCAGGGAATAATTGTAATGTAAAACAAATAATCTCATTAGTTACTTGTGTAAAACTTGCGAAATCCGCATGAACCAGATAAATTATGTATCACATTTAAAGTTTATGGTGATATTGTCCTCATTTGGTAAGGAAATCGTTAATTTATTTAGGAAAATAATGGTTGTGTTTCGCGGAAATACTAAGTATGAGAGCTTGAAGAGGCCTAATAAATATCTTATAAAAACCCTTAACACTATGTGGAAATAGCATTTGTTGGATAACATGGTTTTTAAAATTTATTTATAACATTATTGATTTTATATACACCTATCCCTCACTTTGCACGTCTTCAGATTGCGCGGATTCATTTAGCGCGATGTGAATTATACTGCCCAGTCTTGAATAGCACGTCTGTAAATTTCAGTTAGCACGAAATCTCGACAGGCAAAAAAAAAAAAAAAAAAAAAATAGTTGGGCACACGAAGTCTGTTTCAACTTCTGTAAACAACAGATGTGCTGTCGGATACAGTTAGTTAGCCTATCATGGCAAGTTAAATTGCGGCTATGGAGTGTAAAGGACCAAATGTTTTACGTCCGCGCGTACCGTTGTCGCCTGGCCACAAACCGGGCCGTGAACTCAGTCTAGCCAGTGGCAGGGAATTCACTCAAACAAAAGCAACGTCTGCCCATTCAGCTGCCGATAACTGTACGTGCTTGATCACTCATAATGCATTGTGTTCAAGTAAATGAGACAAAACTAGAAGTATTACGGCGCGAAGATTGTCATGAAGGCCATGCTTATGTTGGTCGCACTTTAGTTTTAAGCAAGTCAACTGTGCACACAATCGTACGAAATAAGGACTCTTACCAAAAGTTTATGTAAGTCTGATGCTGTTGGTTGTACTAGCGGGAATATATTTGACATTAGATACCAGAACAGAAATGAACAGATGATTCACGTGGAAAAGGTTGTTAAATGAATGTTGCAATGAAAAAAAAATAATCATTGGCCTGAAAGTATTAGTGTGAACCAGGTTGTGATACGCGAATACTTTAATTTTTAAAAAATTAAAATGAAACTATCCGGACAGTTTCACTGTCAGTACAGGGTGGTTTGGAAAGGTACGTGACGTGAGTTGAAGGTCACGCCCAAGTCAGCCAGCCGATTGACAATGAAGTACATACCATGTATGAAGGCATTCCATGTAAAATGTACAAAGTTTTTACGCGGTGTCGTATTTGTCATATAAAGTGCAATGGTAGGCATATAAAAATAAATGGTGTGACAAATTTATAGTCGAGTGTTATTCAACGCATTTATATTACGTAAAGTATATTTTACTACACAATTTTGGAACACATGAAATAAATTAGCCTTGCTATTTATGGAAACTAATGCTTCAGAATACGCGATTTAGAATAACACGAGCATATTTAGGAACGAATTATTCGTGCTAAGTGAGGGATAGGTGTATTTAATTTTATACATATGTGATTTTGATTTTGGTAGTGATTTGAGAAAACACGAGGAAAGTTCTTATGCACAACAGATGCAAGGAATTGGCCAATACCAATTAACAGAACTTGAACCGACAACGCTGTCTGCTTTCTTTACGTGCGGAAATATTGATGATGATTTTGGACCAAACATTTAATCAAATTGTCACTCTGGCGAACAACCTGACAATATTAGGTTAGTATTAATTTTTTTTAACCAGGCCATATTGCTATGTGAACGTTTTCGATTCTTATACCAGTGTAGAAACTGTTTATTTCTAACTGAAGTTTAATTTTTTCTAGGAAGTATAAAAGAAAAGAGACGAATCATTGTTCGGTGAAAACAAAAGATGTGGTGAAAGATTCATTCTTAGAATTTCAATTGGTATCCACTTCAGAAAACAATATCAGCCATGGGAGTGAAGCAGCAGAATAAATTCCTAAAATTAGGGAAAATAGCCACTCCAATGTAGAATAAAGTCTAATCTTCTGTGAGCATAAAAATAAGAAACTTTATCCAGATCTGAATGTTAAATTAAGCCAGTGTATACTACCCTGCTTATACTCTATTGTAGAGAAAATTCTAATTTTTTAAAAGATGTTTGACTAACGCTTTTACACTGAGCTGAATGCCGTAAATTAATACGTCAAACATACTTTCCGTATGATATATGACCAGACAGTGAAGAAACCAAAATTGTTTAATGATTTGTATAGAAAATCCAGCAATAGCATTTGTGTATTTAGGGATGTCGCTGGAGATTTTTTTCCCAGACAAAAGTTGCTCTCATTAAACATCAAGCAGCCATCTTTTGAAACTTTTTTGGCAGCCCTAATACCGCACCAAATATGTACGTAGGTTAAAAATTAATTTCAGCTATACACTGCACTAACGCCTTGAGAGCAACAGTCAGTGCACACTGAGTACTTACATACCACCCGAACTCCTTGGATCATTGTGAACTCACGTGGACTTTAACGTGATTAAATACCTAAGCCTGAAGTGCTAATCCACCTGTTCTCCGCTTTTGCAAAAGCTAAAAAAAGTCTGTGTAAATGGCTCGGAACGGGATGCCAAATCATTTGTGTTCAAATATTAATCATACTGTCCAAAATTCAAGTCTTTTTAGAAAATAGTAAGATGCCGTATCCGTAAATTAAATTGTGTAAATAAATACAATCTGAGACCTACAATACAAAGCTCACAATGTGTCAGTGCAAACACCATTTTCTTCCCGAAGTTAAATTGTCCTTTACAGAATTGGGAAATGAGTTTCACTTGCACGTTTTCTTTAGGAAGTAGGTTAAAAATTGGTTTGTAGTTTAGTTATAGCTATTTCATAAGATATTTTGCATTTTCAAAATATATTTATGTGTGTACAAAAATTAATGCTTAATTTGCGATGTTTTTAATTATACTGTTAGAATACAATCTATTAGAAAGAAGTGATTTTCGTCACGTTATGGAACATTTTTGTAAATGTAAGCATGACTGTACATGGAAAACCTTTCATTGCCTAAATGTTATTTCGAAAATAAAAACGTGGGAGATATTTTTCTGATTTGTGATTGGAAAACCCGAGCTACCTTGTCGATTTATTTTAAGTGCATGACTTGAAAAATAATATGTTATTGATCAATATGTTTATTACGCGCTGCATTATTTAAAGAATTCTACTTTAAATTTTGTGTCCGTGTTTCGTATTACATATTAATTTGCAGAGTGAACAACACGAGAACATGTGAATTAGCTCTTTATTGAGGTTAGATGTAAACACATCACTGGTGAGTACTAAGACTCATTCACTTTTTTTAAAATTTTATTTTCATGCTTATAAATAAATATGAAAATTTATTTGAATGTGTTAACATGTTTTCTCGCTGTTTTAGGTAGATTTAGAAGAAATACTACCTATTGTAGCTGTTAAATGGTGCGACTTCTGGAAATTATTTTATAGTGTTTCGTTTCATAGTCCATAGTCTTCAAAACCATCGTCAACTCTAATTACGTAGTACTATGTGAATTAAAAAACGTTAAACCGGAATTAAAGTTGTTTGAAATTGAATTGATGGATATAGTCTGGAGCGCAGAACTCATTTAATTTTTCAAGTAAACAAACAATGTGGTGAAGCGAGGAAGGAAAAACGATGATTTGATCCTGTTGGTGCATGTAGCGATATGCAGAGTAACCCGCCTTGTTCGCAGATAACGCGGGTACGAGCTGTAACTGGACTCCAGACGACACACAATTACAATAGAACCTTCCCCTCCAACGCTCCCGGGCCGTCTCCCCCACCACTTCGCAAGATAACGTATTTCGCTCTGCCTATCTACTAGCTGCAGCACGTGGCCAGTAGCCCAGCAGGCTGAAAAATTTTACTAGGGAGGCCCCTTAAGTAGTTAAGCTGTTATATTAGCTAGGTAATGTTTCATATTGACAATACAACATGCTAAGGTAAGTGAGTACTGTAATCATTTAATCGGCATGCACAGGGTGGCCACTATATTTGTGATAACAAATTCCAGGTTTTTTCCAGGTTTTTCCAGGTATTTTCAAGATTTTCCAGGTTTTGCAATATATATACAAAATGACATGTTTTTATTTATGTAATACATGATACAAAGCACACATTTTAAAACACGGAACTGTATAGTACTAAATATAAAACAAAAATGCACAAAATGTGATACATACCCAACTAAAAAAACAGGTGGCAGTTTACTAAATATATATTTGCCACATAACTTTAACCTTTTTTGTGTTTAAAAATTTCTTCGTCTATGAGAGTGATCTGTTTTAAGGCATCACTCATTATTTTGACTTTTTTTGCCCTAAGTTCCCTGAGGTTCTTTTTTTTTTTTTTTTTTGAACCAAATATATTTGGTATATTTTGTGCGTATTAAACAGGGCACAACACTGGCCGGCTGGTGGTTGTTTTCATTCAAAACGTGGCTAAAGAACTTGCATGGATCAGGCTGAAAACATCAGGCTATACGTGTAAGTTATAAGGAATCTTATTAGTGTCATGAATTGAGAAATGTTTTTCGAGTAGATACACACATCGACCTACCGGATGCTCGCCCGCATCTTGTTTTAACTGTCGCAGCGATGTTTATTTTGACAGCTCAAGCAATTATCTTTTCCCGTGAGTTGATAGAAAAAGGTCGCTTCACACAGCATAAAAAAGGAGCTACGCCACTTATTCCCCACGCAGGAAACACACTGGCTGCTGTCTGTCATCCCCCGCATTTCCCCCTTCCTTTCTTCTAACATTCCACGTCCCGCCTCTCGCGCGAGCAATAACAAAGCGATGTAGCAGTTGCACCACGCATTGGGTCGTGTTTATGCTTTGCTGGTGACCGCAGGAGGTCCAACATGCTTTTATTCGGTATATATGATCTTTCATTGCGTTTTTTTTTTTAATATTTTTTTCTGTTTTTCACATTTTGGTCAAATTTTCCAATTTTTTTACGGTTCCCGAGAATGTACTCGTAAAATCACTGCTTTGTTAAATCCGGTGTTCGTGAAATCGGGGTTCTGGTGTACATAATAATTATATGTTTAGTATTATTATTTTACAAATTTTAAGTGAACATAGCATTACCGACGTTAAAGGTAAGTTAATGCGGAAGGTTTATCGGCCGGCCTCAACACGCTGCGAATATTCATAAAAAAACGTGCAGTGTCGTTAGTTACTGGACATATTTGACAGTTTATTGATAAGCGATGGATTACAAGACGTCGTAGTTTATAACACCGCTAAACCGTTGGAAGCTACTAGTATAAATTAAAGTACTAATAAAACTTTGTTACAGGAAGCGTGGGCTTCATCCTGAGCAGGTTGAGTGGAAACAAAATTCTGTAACTTGCAGGTTTCTTGATTGGTTATTTATAACTCTATTGTAATTCTTAGATTTGGCATGGCTTGTAAATGCTTCCCCTACCCATCGTATCGATCTTGAAACTTTTATTGCATATCTTGCATCTCGCACAAGTTCTGTCTTTCGCATCCTCAGTAGCCCATGGAACCTCAAGACTCATAACGACAGGAATACCTAGTAGACATTGCTGCAATAGCTTCCTAACAAACTGCACAGCGTAAGACTAAAACCGCTCGAAGACTTGTACTGAACAGAACAAATTAGAACAACACCCCATGTTGCACGCCGTAGTGCGGTTCATATTCCCCCTCCCCCTCCGCCTCTTAGTGACGTATTGCGTCTATGAGGAAAGAAGAAACATGACACGCCTGGGAACACTACAGTCGCTGCCAACATGACACTGTACAGATTTGCCGCGTGATTATCAGACGCCGCGATGTACGTCTTATATAAGTTGTGCGTATTTACACCGCAGCATTTGCCCAGGAAAGAAATAAAATTTCAGACAGTTTCCCGGTTTTACCCGGGCCCTTTCAAATTCCCGACATATTCCCGGTTTTTCCCGTTTTCCCGGTTTGGTGGCCACCCTGCATGCAGTATTTTTTGCTAAAGCAGTGTTGTATTACAGAATAATAATACTAAGTATGGCTATAGATGATTAAAGACATATCTTAATGTTTTAGTGTGAATCAGCATTCTCTCTAATTTATTAGATTAAAATTTTAAACCTATTTTGCATAAGTCTGCATTATTGAATTACTATACATAACAATGAGCAAATCGAGGTATAAATAAAACAGTAAAATATTAAATATTTCTGCTACTAATAACATTTATAATTTTTCCTAGACAAAACATGAGTTTGCGTGAAACATAAGGACAATCTTGACAAACTCAAAACTTAATATAAATTTCAACAACATTTTGGTTGTTATAATTATAAACCATGTATACGTGATAAGGTATAACCTCACTTCATTAAGAAAACAATTTATTATAACTAAACAATAGTTTGTGAGACCTACCTGTGTGGTTACTCTTCGAGCTCGCCCAGCAGCGACAAGTGTCGGTCCACCCACTCGCTGAAGTCCTTCAGTCGGCCGCTGACCTGGAAGAGAAGCAACCTCGCGCTCAGCACCTGCCAGCACCGGGTGACGCTGGAGACCAGGGTGGGTCGTGCGCCCGTGCTTCCATCGCAGGCAGCAGCTGACACGAGCCTGGACTCACTGTTTCCCCCCACTCCTTTCTCACAGTCACACAGCGAGGTCGAGACTGCCGGAAACCCCGCGCAGTTTTCCAGCCACCTCGTCAGCGACAACAAGGCGAGTCTTTGCTACAGACGGTCGAAGCACAGGATCGGACATTGCATCCCGCCGATTGTGTTTTTCCACCATCCAAGATTTTTTACATCAGTCTGAAAATAATCTGTGGAAAATTATGGCAGTTATTGTTTCTATACAAAAGTTACATATAACATGGACACACACAGACAGACAATGTGTTATGAGAGGCCCATGCTACAGACATCCAGGATGCAAACCACCTGCAACTCAGCAGACAGTCATCGCACCAGGCACTCTCCTGGAGATTTTCAATCAAGAGGAACCAGGTCAAGACAAGGGCTTCAAACCTATTCGTCCACCTGCCGCCATCACGAGGTGCGGCGTCGAGCATCGTCCGGTCGCTGGGCGGGCTCCCCCAAGCGCATCGTCCGGTCGCTGGGCGGGCTCCCCCAAGCGCATCGTCCGGTCGCTGGGCGGGCTCCCCCAAGCGCATCGTCCGGTCGCTGGGCGGGCTCCCCCAAGCATCGATCCCTGCCCGGGCCGGGTCGTTCGCCGCTTGTTCAGGACATCTCAGCTCCGCTGACATGGTGTTAATTCAACCAGGTTCATTGTTCTTTATATAGTTCTTTGTAAGCGATATTCGGCTTCCCTACTAGTCTAGTCAAATATGTAAAGTTAATTGTATAATATAATGTAACATGATAAATGTAAACGAGTGATTCTTATTTACCATATAAAATAGTTCTAACCTGTATGTCTTGATTTAACTAACCATCATTACATGTCATAAGTTAAAGGAAAATTATAAATCATTAACAAATATTTATGAAAACATGATACCATGCACACCAGACAAAGGCAGGCAGGCACAAAGACAGGCTAGCAGGCACGTACACACATGCACAAAGTCAGGCAGGCAAGCATGCACATGCACATGCACGCACAACAGGCAGGTGCACATGCTCACACACACATGCACTAAGCCAGACAGGCATGGACATGCCGTACACACACATACAAAGCCAGACAGGCATGCAAGCGCATGTAAGCATGCACCAAACCAGAGAGGCATGCACAAAGGCAGACAGTTGTACATGCATGCACGTACACCTGTCTGCCTTTGTGCATATGTGTGCATCTGAAGACAAGAAAATAAGTCCTGAGCTTTGCCTCGCACATGGCTTGCTAGACCCACCTGTGCGGGGAGGGGCAGGTGGAGGTAGGCGCCGGCCGGCAGGTGGGGGGCGGCCGGACTGGGCCCGAACACGCGCGTCATGGCCTCCTCGTACAGGAACAGCACGGCGAGCACGTGGGCACGGCTCACCTCCCGCTGCATGTCCAGCCGCGCGCACGCCTCCGACAGCCGGGTGCTGCAGCATGGCACGGCACGCTCCAGCGTCCTCGCATCGCCGGGGACCCACCCACTCCAGCTACTGACTTGATGTAAGTTTTTGGACATACGCCATTGCTAACAACTTTTTCCGTTGAAGAAAAACTAATTGCCATCATTTGTAGGTTTTTTTTTTCGTTCTCTTAGTACATTTTTCTTTGCTTTTCTTTGTTTGTTGACCATATTCCTGTTACGGAATATTTTGTGGTGTTTATATCCTTGTTGACAACAGCAATTTTTTGCTTAATTTTGTGTGTTTTTTTGTCTTTTTTGGGTATTTTTATTTATTTATTTATTTATTTTTATTTTTTAATTTTTCTTCAACAGAAAAAGTTCTTAGCAATGGCGTATGTCCAAAAACTTACATCAAGTCATGCACTCCCATTGCACAAATCTTTTAAAGATAACAGATATGCTACTGCTACACCAATTCTTGCTGTAAACCACATTGGTCGAATAAAGAGAAACTGCTCAAATAAACTGTCCCACCCTTGCCATTAAAGAATAGGGACTGCAGGAAACCGGCCGGCACTCACATGGTGTTGGTGGCACCGACCGGCAGGCAGTGTGGCCGCAGCCTGCGACTGGCCACGAAGTAGTTTCGGATCAGCCGGCCGGCCGCGTCGCTCAGCTTCACCGGCCGGCGCTTCACCGTCTCCACGTACTGCGCCCACACACACACGTGCCACTCACTGCACCGACCCAGGCTCCAGGTTCTGAAGTCCCGGAGGTAAGGCACACGTCACTTTTCCATTTGTTTAAACTTCATTTATTTTCAGGTTTCTGCGATAGAAGTAGGAATTGCTGTATGGAACTTTTAACACATTACGTATCTTCACGTAGCTTCCCGGTCGTGGCAGGTCCACATGTGCGGAGCGGGACAGCACGGAGACTGCGTGAGGCGAGATGTGCGGAGCAGCGACGACCACAGCAAGCCTCCCACTTGCAAACACTACGGGTCAAGACTCCGCCGGGAATGGAATCCCGGTCGGCTTGGCGAGAGATCTAGTGTCTGACCACTTGACAACCATGCCTCTCTTCAACTTATTTATCAGACAAAAATTAATGTTTTTAAGATAAAAACCTTAAATTTTAATTTTTTTTTTTTTTAAATCATGGAAATAGTGTTTGTATCTGAAAATTGCACTTAGGATATAATGGTATAGACAGAGTGAAAAATTTACATCTGTAAATGGTGTCTTTACCTCGGGTACAGAGTTACAGGTTACTACACACAAAGAATTACACTCAAGGCAGGAGCGGACTTGAAAGACGACAACCCCTCCTGAACTCACTTTCTTTTGGAAGTTACATTTATGTTTACTAAAATACTTAAAATTTCATTTTTAAACCATTCATCAAAAGTGGTAAGACAGCCGGGGCGTTCCTAAGGAGGAAAAACCCCACCCAGTTTCTGAAATCCTAAAAAATCAATCAGTTTCAATCCATGTTAAGACAATTGTCAAGGTACTTAGAAATGTGAACTTATTAACAGAGAAATTTTACTAAAAGGGTAAAATTGTATGTATTTGTAGGTCCAGTGTTAGTTTTATCAAACTTATTATACACATAATTTTCATATGTGGGATTGGCTTATTATATTCCCAATAACAAATGCAAAGAATTGAAAGCATGCAGCTAGCAAAGTGGTTCTATCTTCATCACAAAATTAAATTCTGCACAAGTCATTTTAAGAACGTACTGAAGTCCAGTATTCCAGAAATTATTTAATGTCATGTTTGCAACTGCACCTTTCTGTGCAGGACAGCTCCTCCTGAGAATCTTTTCTAGAACCACCACTGATTGCACGCCACATTACACACGTCTTCCAGAATGAATCTTTAAAAATATTGTCTGTATGATACGCTGTCAGTGGAATGAGAACACATAAAGCTGTATATAAACAATCTTGAAACTCATTACTACTTTCACAATTCTGCACAAGTTAAATGCACATGTTAGGTTATGAAATAACGTTATTTTAGAAAATGGTTTAACAATATTACAGTTCACTTCATAGTGTCAAAGACTTTAATTCCGTTTTTCTGGAAACAATTATGTAGATGTACACACCTAGACATAGAAATATTAATTTACATTCCTAACTGTTAGGTTCTTTATTACTATTCCCAAAGGAAATCACACACTCGTCAACACATCACAAAACCACCATCTTGCCCGTTATACACCACCTTTCTAGTCCGCCCTTGCTGCCAACCGTTATACACCACAATCCCATCCTTCCTTATGAGCTTGAGATCAAATGATCTCCAAAATACATACAGTCAAACCTCATTAATACGAATCCGCTTAGTACGAAATTCCCGTTTATGCGAAGTACTTTCACAGTCCCGGAAAATTAAGTATGATTTCCTATGTTATTCAGTACTTTTAATACGAAATACGGTTAATATGAATTACGAAGTTGTTTTGATCCCTCAAGTAGCTGTTAAGCTGGGTTCACAATTGAAAAAATAACAGTAACAGTAACAGTAGGTCGTGTGCATAGGATATGAACACCATGTTTCGTAACCTAACGATTCACAATAGCAGAAAGTTGGTCGTGTGCATGGGAGCGAGGTCGTGCACATAGGAGTGAAATGAATATATTTTATTTCAGTCGCGTACGCATGGCACAACAGCCAATGAGAGAAGAGCAGGGTGTTTTTTGGTGGGACTAGAATTATGTTTATATTTATTAACCAGATTGTGGCAAGAAAATGTCGAGATAATAATAGTTTTATCGTTATTTTGAAAGTTAATATGTTTATTTACTAACACTGCTAACAGATGTCGCATAGTTCACGAAATTTCATTGGCTGAAATTAACAGTAAGAATTCAATTGTGAACCGATTTCGCAGTTCGCACAGGTCGTGTGCATAGGTCGTGTGCATGGCTTGCTATGCACTCGCTTAATTTTTTTAATTGTGAACCCAGCCTTAACGTGTATAAGTAAACGGTTAATACGAATTTCACCGCCGAAGTCTAAAGTAAATCGTCTTCATAAGGCTGGGTTCACAATTAAAAAAATTAAGCGAGTGCATAGCAAGCCATGCACACGACCTGTGCACACGACCTGTGCGAACTGCGAAATCGGTTCACAATTGAATTCTTACTGTTAATTTCAGCCAATGAAATTTCGCGAACTAAGCGACATCTGTTAGCAGTGTTAGTAAATAAACATATTAACTTTCAAAATAACATTAATACTTTTATTATCTCGACATTTTCTTACCACAATATGGTTAATAAATATAAACATATTTCTAGTCCCGCCAAAAAAGCACCCTGCTCTTCTCTCATTGGCTGTTGTGCTATGTGTACGCGATCGAAATAAAATATATTCATTTCACTCCTATGCGCACGACCTCGCTCCCATGCACACGACCAACTTTCTGCTATTGTGAATCATTAGGTTAGGAAACATGGCGTTCATATCCTATGCACACGACCTACTGTTACTGTTACTGTTATTTTTTCAATTGTGAACCCAGCCTAACCATCATGTAAACAAACGTTTCTCCAAAGATAAATGTATGTATCCTACAGCGCAAAATGGTCAAAAACAAGATGAAAAGTTCAACTCTAGTGGCGATGTTAGTAACTAAACTAGAAAAGATGCCATGTTGTAAACGGAAAACGAAAAGGAAAAAACTCTATACCTTATTAATATTAGTCGTCGGAAGTGTACATACGTAGAAGTTTAAACAATCTATGGAAAAAAGTTCAGATATTTTCCATTGTTCACGCACGTGTATCTTAACCTCAATTTTGAGTGTTTGTTGTTTTGTAATATGACTGCGAAACGTAAACGCAACGAACTTACACTGCAAGTTAAAGTTAAAATTATCGAAGAAGTAGACAATGGAGAGAGAACGAAAACTGAAATTGCAAGAGAATTTAAGAGGCCGTGTCAGTAAATGTTTATTTCCAATATTCTGCTCTAGAAGTTCTCTCTTTTAACAGTGAGATTTAGTGGCTTTTTCAACCGAAGGAACTGTAGCCGCAGCGCGTGATAAAGCTACTATACCCTTTCACAGGATTAGTGGGACGGTTGACAGCTCGAGTTTACTCGACGAAAAATGTATCTGGTTCCTCGACAATCTAAGAGGATGACAATCTGACCGGCGGCTCACTAGGAAATTGCGGATGCAGGGATTCAGAATCAAGAAACCTCACTTTAACAAATGTAGTATGAGTCGTATCTAAAACTAAAACTAAAAATTTTAATACTTTAGACGTATCGGAATACAATTAATCTTCAAACATGTGGTAATTATTCTTTATCTGGATGTAATAGTCTGTGAAAAATAATGTTAGTTGACATTAAAAAGTATACGAAATTCATCATGTAACGTTTTAAAAGGATAATAACATAAATGCATATGCTTATATATTGCATATGCATCACACACAATCTAAATACAATCTCACTTAAGTCAGACTACCTAATTTTTTACAATGCACCATCATACAGTTTAACAGAGGTAGGTGAACCTCTTATCGACGTTGTTTCAAAGAATTTAAATTTACAAATATTACTATTTATCTTAATACGATATGTAGCCTACCTTTATGAATACGAACTTACAAAAAAATTATTGAATTTATCACATTACACTTTAACATTACACAAGACTAAAAAACTAACAAAACTTAATTTTATACATTGCTGTAGCATATTAGAAGACGAAATAACTCACAAGACTAACATTAAGAGGGCTGCATTACAAATTTACTTTACAGAGAAGAAAATATCCTTTCAAGATATTTCATTACCTCATTGATTACATAATACTGCCGTTGATGTGATCGTAGATATAAAGTATTTAAAAAATATATTCCATTATGTTTATGTAAATATTTTGAAAACGTTATTGCTTAAAGATGCTCATTATTTAAATAATAACGAATCTTTTACTTTTATGTACTGAACAAACAAAATACTTATAAGTTAATAAGAATAAGCTTAGTTGAGTAACATCTTCAATTTGTATTGAATTCAATGTACATATCGAAAATCATGTACAATGAATGCAAAAGATTGAATTCAATAAATATTTGATCTTGCGAAACGGCCATAATATTGATGTAGATTAGGGACCGGAAAAATTCGCGGTTTCGACGGCCTTCAGGATAGAATGCACATTCCCCTGTACACTCGGGCAAATAACGGCAGTTAATTTGCTGCTGACTTGTTAGTCATCTCAGCTTGTTTGTCTGTGATTCGATCCATCTTTGGTTGGTGTTTTATAATTGGTTGAGATTCGTCCAGATGAACAGTAAGCCAATAGCAAAATCATCTAAAAGGTATATGTATTTGATTTCTAGCCTATCGCCTAATGAATCCGCGAATTTTTCCGGTCTCTATTAATTATAGATGCTCACATGCATCGTGAGAGTCCGTATAAAGCCTATTACAATTCTATAAGTATACATTAAAATGATTTTAAAATATACATGTGTAATATAATTAAAACTTGTTTAAGTAAGATCATCACAAAAGAAATGAAAATCCTTGAACAGTAAGTGATGTTTTATAAGATTTTAACAAAACACACTTACAATAAGAGAATACTAATCATACCACATAATTCAACACAAAATATACATTCCAGTAGGCGCTACGTAAAAACAACTTCTATTTTTATGCTGATAACTCTGCATTGTTTTATATATATATCATTATTTCTAACTTTTAATATTCTCTACACATTAACTGAAATTACTTATTTACAGAGTCTTAGCTAATGTTGGTCTGTACCACATACAGTTCGTACGATATCTCTACGCAAAACACATACAGTTCATTATTAGTAATATCAATTATATTTCATGAACATAATGAAATTAGTATAGGCCCTAGGTTGTTCACTGTTAATTGAGTACTTCTGAAGTATTTTCATTGTGAGTTAACATACATACCAAATGCCATTCTTCCAGTAAAGTTACAAAGAAGACAACAAGATAATATAAATATGTATGTAGTACCATATTTTAAACCCCTATTAAATGAATAATAACTCAATCTCTATTCTGGACTATTAAAAAATAATTTTTATTACTGTTATTTATAACTTAAATAAAATGACAACTAACAAATTAGTAAAAAATATAATTACGTGCGATATAGTGTGATATTTGTACTTGGACGGCAAACGAATATAATAAAATGTCTATGACAATGTTAACTTTACTCATTATTATGGAAAGAAACAAAATGGGCAGATAAGCATATTCTACGCTGACATTTGAAAATGCTCAATTCAAAATGAACATTCCCTAGCAAGAAAATTTATTTTATATCACCACAAAAAATCAAACTGCGGCGTCATTTTCCCGATGACAAACAAAAAAGTTGTATGGTCGCAAATAATACATTCGTATGGCGTCACATCAGCGGAATATTCCCTTGGCATAAATGTGTGAAGTCTGTGGCACTTATGGAGAAGTAAACCTTCGCTCGAACACAAAAACAAATGAACGAACAGCTTTTTTTTTTGATAAGATGTGCAATCGGAGACCCCTGGGGTGGTTGAAGAGTGTCAGGTCGGTCGCCAGACCAGATAGTAAAAGCTCAGGGGCTGAGGATAGAAAAGGCATATCTCCAAATTATTAAGTATAAATGTTGTCATGTAATAGTTAAAGACTTGATTACACCCAGGTTTATAAACCCATCATGATCATGAAGACACTGATCGAAAGGTAATGTGCAATACATTTCAATGGCGTTTTCAGTTTTTGCTAAATAATTATAAATATAAGCAAAATTTCAATGTATCTGGACAAATCAAAATATTGATAATATTATTTTCATCACAGAAATAATATATATGATAACTAAATTTGAAAAAAGCGGTTATGTTAAATGTATTGTATACTTTCAGTAGGCAAAATTTCCGGCCCCTACCTCTTATAGACTTTGAGAAAAACTGCCTTTTAAAATAACATTGATATAGATAGGAGCGCAAATTTGTGACACGGCCTCTTAACATCCCGCAATCGTCGTTTTCGACAATATTAAAAAATCGTGAAAAGATTGAATCGGCTTTTGCGAGTTCGTGCAGATTATCAACAAGAAAACGAATGCGGGGCCCAAAACATCATGAAATGGAAGCTACATTGTTGCAGTGGTTTTAAGAAATGCGTGCAGCAAACTTGCCAATTTCTGGACCTATGATTCAGAAGAAGACAGACTACCTAGCATTGAGGTTAGGAATTTGAGACTTCAAGTTCAGCAATGGTTGGCTACAACGGTTTAAGGATCGCAACAATCTTGTTGGCAGAACTATGTGTAGGGAGTCGGCAGCAGTATATATGACCAAAGTTAAATGTGGTAAACAATGCCTATAAGAAAAAGATAGTGCAAACCAGAATTGACGCTTTTTTTTAAACCAAATGTTTGAATTGGAAATGTGTCATGAATGCAAGTTTATTGAAGTTTGTATTATGATTTATTCTTTAAGTGTTGCATTGTGTTTGTTTTCTTCAGTGTTTACATATTGTCATGCATGTAGTGAAGCCAGCTTATACTACCAACGGTGTGTATAATTTTCTTTATAATTGTAAATATAGGCATTTAAAGTTCAATAAATTTTTTTGGTCATGATATCCCAATAGTTTGGTTAATACAAACCCTCGTTATTACAAAGTGCTAAAATATGGTCCCTTCAGGTTTGTAATAATGAGGTTTGACTGTAGTACAGTTGTATATTACCCTACTAAAAATACTTATTACATGACAAGTTGCATTTCTCAACAATCAAAAATAATGTTACAAATCTAACCTTACTGGAGGTTTCACTAATCGTGTTGACCGTCTGTCTGGTCTAGGTCTGCTTTCCCCTTGCACTGAAGTGGGGGATACAAAGCCTTTGAAGGGTGGACTATGGCTATCTTCTCTAAGTAGTCCTGAGGAAGACAGCTCTTTCGGTATTCCGTCCTGTGCGGGAACTTTTGAAACTCAATAGGCCCCACTAGGGGTAGCCAAATTAATATGTGGAGCTACCTTCTAATAGTTTAGGCCCCACACACACACTAAAACGTTGGGCTGAATAAAACTGTGTAATAAATGAGATTTCTTAATTTTGTGACTCTTCACTGGTAATGTTGATATAAGGTAAGTCACAGTCAGGTGTTACTTGATTGTTTTGGAACATACATAAATATACACTGGAGTAGGTGGAATTACAAATAACACAACACAACACTTTGAATAAAAAAAAATATAGAATTATTTTATTTCCAATGTAAAAAAAAAATGATTTGAAAGATTTTAATCTTATTAATATAATTAATTACTATTCATATCCAAAACAACAACCTAACTTAACGGTGACATCATAGTAATTCAATAAAAGTTCAATTACCAGGAGTTATGTTGCGCACACTTAAATATTTTCAAAAGTCTTAATTCGGGTTCGTTGACACTACACAGTTTTTAATTAAAGTTTTTAGGGAACTTAAAATCAATTTACCTCGGCTAGTTAGGTTCAGATAGTTCATCGGCAGAGCTCAGAGCCTCTCATCTATAGGACCACTGAGTCTGTTAAATAGTGTGTAAATCGTAAAATTTATGTCCAATTATTATTTAAATCATCTATAAAGTCAATTTAATTCATGAAATCAATATTTATAATAAGTTTCGGCGGCGATGTGACGTAAAAACGGGAGTTGCGTGATTCGTGCATAAGATTAGGGCACAAAATCTAGGCACTTTTATTACTCACGTTAATCACTCCTATAATATTTATCTTTTTAGATAAATCCTATTTAAATGTTCTGAACTCCCTAATGGTTCATAATTATCATCCACTATCCGGGATGCCTGATGCTAGATAGCTAATTTTCAGGATTTAAAATCGCCGACGTCACGAAGTTGCCGCTCATTCAGCTGGCCATTGTAGAACTCTCTTTCTTACTAGTTTCCTCAAAATAACCAGTAAGACTCACTTTTAAATGGTGGCCCGTGATTGGCCAAAAGGACCGTTTCAGTTACCTAATTTCTTACCGAAAACGTAAACTCCGAACGCAACAATTGCGCGGATAACAAAATTTCACTTAAAATTCAAATACATAAATATTAAAATTATAATTTACATTATAAAATTACGGCGTTAATTTTACCGTTTACAGTTTTCAAGTCCATTAGTCCTTAGAGGGGTATCAACAATACCTCATTCAAATAGTCCGGTAAAAATCCAAAGAATCACTTTTCCATAGACATACATAACCAAATATTGCCGTTTCTGAAAATAAATGATATTATACATAGAGCGAACAAAAATAAAATAAATCGTAAATAATAATAAATAATTAAACTGTCAAAACAAACATGTTGCAGTACAGATTTTGCCGCCCTTGTCAATTACATTGAACAGTGCTCTTTGACCTGTTCAAAACGGTGCAATGTGATTGGCACTTCTCTTTCTCCGTCGCACAATACACAACACTCTTCGTTGCCTAGCAACGCGCGCACCAAACGACAAACAAAAAAAACAACTTGAGAGAGACTACCTCTCCTCCTCGATTCGTTTTTTACCGTTGCGCGCCTGAAAATCGCGCCTTTTTAAACACTTTTTGTCGGGTCGTCGCTGCTAACAGACCTGCGCGAAGAAGTTCACGGATTTTGCAGTGCAAAATCTTCGAAGGCTGGAACTGCTGCTGCTCTCCGACAGCTTCTGCCTTGAGCCGCTCCTGTTGAGAAGGACTCGGGAGGACTTACTTACTGTGAGTATGATTCACTAAAGGGATTCGAAGGGGTGCAATGTACACGTGAGTCAACAATAGGACGTTCTCCAGGTCACGTCACGGCAATGGGTCAACGTCCATCTGCGGTGATGACTGCATCCTTGCTGCGACTCCTCCTTCCTGCAGCGGACAGCGGTGTCGAGACGGCGCCTGTCCTCAAAACGACCAACAAACCTGGCCTGGTTCACCACGCGTCGACGGGGTCTGGCGTGGGGCGATGATGCTGTACCAGACAGCACGGCATCTGGCACTGCAGCTGACGTCATCAACTGCTGATGTGGCGGCGTCCAGCCGCCCTGCCTCACGACTACGCGCGAGACGGCGTCGTGGCGTCTGCGGTGCTGATTGCGTGGGGCGAGGTCACCACTTCCCACAAGGAAGCACTCGTCTATTCCCATCACTGTTAGGTACACAATCGTTGCGAACCGCACTACGTCTAGCTCACTCTGGTGTAACCTTCGCACCTGACTTAAGTATAGGTGTCCGGGTCTTAATCGATACCTTAATCACTATGTGCGTACTTGTACTCTTGCAAATACAAGTGTCTGCAGGCAATACAACTTGTGTACTTGTCGCGGAACACTATGACGTCAACGTTAAAACAAAAATATCTTAAATTAACCTTAAAATTCCTAGCTTAACATATAACATTCACATTATTAACATCATTGTTAGAGAAAAAAAATAAATAAATACCATTAATTATTAAATCTCAATTCTTGCATAACAATGCATGGTTATCAATAAACAATAAATTCAATATTAGTACTTTGCTTGCTACTAACATATCACATTGTTAGTTTGTACTCGATTAATATGCATCACAGTGCATTTGCTTGTTTGTGTTCTCATTTCATGAGATTTCATACATTTCACAAAAACATATCATTATAGCATATCATTATTGAATATTAAACATCACATGTTTTGCTTTTCATAATAACTTATTGATAGCTAACATAATTTATATTCATTACTCAATGTTTGTAACTTACATGTTTACATTTCATTATTAAAAATATTTGCATTTAACTATAGCATCTTTAGCTTGCTATTTACATTTGCATTTCATCACACTTGTTAACATGTCATCCAAGAATATATATCAGATCATGTACATACTGACAATTAATAGTTCATTGTTATGTTTACATAGTACATACTAGCAATTGATCATAAAATATAACATTTATATATAATTAGGTATATAATAACATTTACATAACATACCATTAACATTCCATTATGTTTACAGGTTGTACAATCAAAATTTCATAGTGTCTTTACACATTGTTTCCATTTTCTTCTCCTATACAGAGAAGTCGTTGGTTTATACAATTACCAACTTAGTAACTTTTCAATTTCAGTCTGCTGTGCTCAGCTCAACAGCTGTAGAGGCTTTATCTTCCTCTTCTCATCTTTCATTACTGTTGTTTTCATCCCGTAGCGGTCTCGCTGGGTTGAATAATGTTCACATTTCATTTCATCTTGGTTACTATCAGTAACATGAGTCTTGTAACCTACTGAGGCTCCTGGCTTCAGTGTAGCTAAGGTTCCTTTTACCAATCAGCTGTTTCACAAACATGCTGTATCAGGATAGCTTTCAACATAGGGTATCACATGTTCAATATCTTTTTCATTTCTTTTTAAGAAAATTTTCTTGCTTCTTCAATTTTATAACTTCTGTTAGGCGAAGTTGCTTGTGGACACTTGTTTGCCGGAGTACATTCACTTCTCGCGACAAAGGGCTTAGATCCTGAGTTTTTCAGATCCACATGCTTCGCTATTCTTCACATCATTCGAAGAATACTACTCAACAACTATGACAGTGCTGCGAGTGAATAGTGTTGAGACGACGTAATTTTCTTGTATAGGGGCTTCTCCCAATAAATCCTTAAAAATCATCGATTCCAAATTTCAGTGTTTTCATTTCATAGAATATCAATGCCTTGACATCCAAAGTTTAATAAACTAAAAGTTTCAGCTGAATCTGATTGGATTTGTATGCGAAATGAGTGCATACTTTTCTAATCTGCATTCTGGGTAGAATGCAATCCTAAAGATCATTCTTTTCCCTAAATTCATCCCAGAAATGGTAATAAAATAGTGAAGTTTTAAAATCTTAGTGAGTTCTTCTATAAATATTAGAAAATTCAGTGATCTTCTATTTTTCATCATCAACATAACGACGCCTATTGGATTACTCAGCATCATCAATAAATCAAGGTAACCTGCATTATATTATTCTGCTTGTAGTTGCGAAGGGTTATGTGCTTTTAGAGATGCTTTGCATGCCAGTGTTTACTTATGTTTACACAGCAGGATGGGGTATCATACCACATAGTTACATCGACACTAAATAAGCTTAATTTCTTCTCGTTTGTTAGTACACAGTACATACAGCTTCACATAGGTATAGGCTAGTCTAGCGTTGTATATATATGTCTTCGTGACATTTGAGTTCATACTCATACGAGGAATTGTGCAAGCCAACTGATACATAAATACAATACACATTGTACACTGGTAGCTTCACAGGCTACAATAACATCTGTATGGGTGGCATTTCACTTCACCTCAAATACAGCAATATAACGGGAATTACACTTCCGCATAACCACAGGGTAAATATCTGCATAGGTGGCATTTTACTTCACCTTTACACAGAAACAAGCGGGAATTACACCTCCGCTTAACATTACAAATTACAGTGGCTGCACTACGCCTCACATGGCGTACTAGATCACATAATCACAGTGACATACACTTACTCCTCTGCACAGTTCAGATCCCTGGTCTGAAACTTACACTTAGACTGCTCTCAGCTGTTTATGGTACTACACCTTGTACCATCACGAGGCATTCACAGCTTAGGTCGGTACTGCTTACATAGTAGTAGGGCTCTTGTATTCCCTTAACTGCGTTATATTATAACGGCCTACTGGTCGGCCTGTTGCTGGCTCTGCTAGTGCATAGCAATTCTCTTGCACTATGTCTGTGACGACATAAGGACCTTCAAATAACAAAAACAATCTCTTGGTTACATGTTCCCAGGCCTTGCTTACTGGAGTTGTTTTCTTCAGTACCTGGTCTCCAATTTTAAATTTTGCTAATTTTGATGCTGGTTTCCTCTTGCGTCTGATGTCAGCTTCTGCTGTCAACTTCCTCTTCACTAGAGCTTCTACCTCTTCTCCTGTAGGTAGTTTTTCTTCTTCATTAGGGGTTTGTTCACATCGGGGTAAATACTTCGGGTTGATCGCCGCCGATCTATTCAGGCTCATGGCTTCTCCAGGGGTAATTCCAATAGAACCATGTACAGTATGGTTAATAATGCACTCTACATATGGCAACTTATCTCGCCATGATTGCTGCGAGTTATGGCATAGCGTACGTAAAAGACTCCCTATTGACTTCATGAGTCTTTCCACAGGGTTACTTTGTGGATGTCGTACACTGATAGTTGTAGGTATTGCACCTAATTTCCTGACTCCTGTTTGCCACAAATCACTGGTAAACTGGGTACCTCTGTCTGACAATACCACTTTAGGTAAACCAATTTCTTCAACGAAAGTTTTTAATTTTTGCATAACTGCTTTTGCAGTTGGGTTCACAATTGCATATAATTTTGTGAATTTCGTGAAAACATCTTGCATCACAAAAACATACTTAACACCTCCCTTTGACTGTGGTAGGGGGCCAAATAAATCAACGGATAATAATTCCAATGGTGCTGTTGGAATGATTGGCTGCAATTCTCCATGCAGGTGTTGTCCAGGTGGTTTCACCTTCTGACATAGGTCACAGGCACTTGTGACCTTACTTATATAGCGTGACATGTTAGGCCAATACACTTGCCTCTTTAATGCTTCGATGAGCTTCTTGCTCCCTACATGTCCCAAGGCTACATGTAGTTCCCAGGTGATTGGTTGCCTCAAATCAGCTGGTATCACTGGTTTCCAGTGATCTTCGAAAATGCCTCTCTTCCTTGACTGGGCAAACAAAACATTTTCTGCTGACAAACAGAAATGCTGGTGAATTTTATTATCAACTGACTGCTTCTGCAGCTGGTTGATGGTGTTTTTGCAGTACTCATCTGCCTGTTGTTTACATTTTATATCCTTCAGGATATCTCGGAGTTTAGGGTTGGTTTTAAATATTTCTGTGGATATTGGTGCCACTAAAAATTCCTTCTGTCGTTTTGATGTAGATGGTGAACTTTCTTGTAGTTCATGCATGGCGACTTAGGTAATCTGCAGTGGTGTTGGCAGATCCCTTGATATGATGTATATGAATATCATATTCCTGCAGTAGCAAAAACCATCTCGTAAGGCGGCTACCAAATAACTTGCCTGCCTTAAGGCATGTTAACGCCTGGTGATCTGTTAACAATTTCACTGTTTCTCCAAGTAGCAGATCCCTGTACTTCTGGAGTGCCCATATGATGGCCAGAGCCTCTCGCTCTGTAACAGTGTAATTTCTCTCGGCTTGGTTGAGAGTACGACTAGCCATTGCTACAGTCTTTTCAATTCCATTTTCCTCCTGTGCAAGCTTACATCCTAGGGCTGTGTCAGAGGCATCTGTGTATAACAGAAATTCCTTCCCTTGGGTTGGATGGTAGATGACGTGTTCAGTCAGGAACAAGTTTTTCAAGCTGATGAAGGCTTGCTCGTGCTCTTCACTCCACATTCATGCCTGGCCTTTCTTCAATAGGCTGAACAGTGGAACTGCACACTGTGCAACTTGGTAGGAGTATATCCTGTAAAACCCAATTATTCCAAGAAACGCTCTTAGCTGTTTCACGTTCCTCGGTGTAGGAAACTCTTGGATGTTCTGCAGCTTGTCTGGGGCTGTCTTAATGCCTTCAGGTGTGAGGATGTGTCCTAAAAAGGGTAATTCCTCTCTGCAGAAAACAGATTTTCTAATTTTCACAGTCATGCCTGCCTCTTGCAATTTGTGCAGTACAGTGGCAACATGCTGCATGTGCTCTTCAAAATTTGATGATGTTATTAATATGTCATCGACATACGCCCTTGCAAATCCCTGACACTCGGGTCCTAAGGTTGCGTCTAGACATCTCGTAAAGTCAGCCACTGCGTTACACAGTCCAAACGGCATAACTGTAAATACATACTGCTGATTCCTGAACAGAAATGATGTATATTGGCAGGAATTAGGCTCTAATGGTATCTGCCAATAGCCTGACGACAGATCCATGGTTGTGAGATACTTCACACCTTGATACAATCTTAAAATTTCTGCCGTTTGTATAGGACTTTCCCTGTCCTTGACTGTAATTTTGTTGAGCTCCCTAGCATCGAGACACAGTCTTACTGTCCCGTCTCGTTTACTCACACAAACAGTGGGGTTAGCATAGGGGCTTGCTTCTCTCCTGATTACATTCCAATCAATCAGAAGTTGTAGGTAGGCTGTGGCTTCCTGAACGTACTTCACCGGAATGGGATAGCATTTGCGGTGGTACGGTGCCTCCTCATTTATCTTAATTTTAGCTTGGTAGAATCTGTTTCTGCCTGGCTTGTCAGAGAATACTGACTGAAAATTGGCCAGTACACCAAACAGTTGTTGCAGCTGACTGGGTGATACACTCTTCACCTCCTGTAGTGACTGTCTTATGTCTTCAAGTGATGCCTGAAGTTGCTCACTTGCTTGTGCATTGTATATGTGCCTGTGCATAGGTTCACTGTACAATATTCCCACAAAACTTTCCCTCACATGCCACTTGCCTGTGAGTGTGACTGGAGTTTCACAGTCATTTGAATGAATTTTACATAGTTTAAAATCTATCACTACACCAAATTGTGATAGAAAGTCGGTGCCTATTATTAGCGGTTTTGCTAGGCCTTTCACAACTAGTGCAGTCATGTCTTTCGGTCTGCCTAGGCCGTGTACTGTTATCAGTACCTGTCTGTTTACAATAGGGCTTGCCCTTGATGTCACTCCAATTATCTTGAGTGCTGGTACTGGTATCTTGGGTAGTATGATGCCCTGATGCTCGAGGTAGTTCACCAACTCCTCATTGATACACGTGACTTCAGCGCCACTGTCAATTAATGCATCCACGTTGCATTCTTCAATTTTTAATGTCACATGTGGACAAACTGTACAAACTTGATGAACCCTATTTTCATCATTTTCATTATAGAGAAAGTCCCTTTCACTTTCTCTTAGCATAACAGTGCATATAAATTTATCGTAGCTGATGCAGCTGTAAATTGGAGTTTTGTCGTTCCCTGAGCCTGAATAGTGGGTTTCTGTTCGGGGCGATCCAACTGAAACCCGTTCTAGTTTAACGTGCCCTGGTTGGCACGTCCACCTGGAACACGTTGTTGTTGTTCTTTGTGGTTCCAATTACTTGGTCCTGCGACGCTGGACACTGCAGCCTTGAACTCGGCTGCTACCGGGTTCACTTCCCCTCTCTGGTAGTATGCAGCTTGATGTCCTGGATGCTGCGCCTGGAATGGTGGCGGAAACGTTGCGTTCTGGTAGCGTTTGTTTCCAGAGAACTGGCTATTCTGGGCATTGCCGCCATGATTCTCTGTCGTCTGGGGGGAATAATGGTGAGGTGGCATTCGGGTTTCTTCGTGCCGGCCCTGGTATCGAGGTTCTTCCATCTTGCGGTACTTCCTCGCGTACTCTCTCTCGTCTTCAGACGAGGATCTTGGGTGTCGGTCACGGGACTCCCTGGGAGGCCGTACTTCAGGCGAGTAGGAGCGGCGGCGGTTGTCGTTGCGGTCGTCCTTCCTCTTGCGCTGGTACATCTCTTCGTCGCTATGATAGTTCCTCGTATTTGACCACCAGGTCTTCCTCTTGTTGTAGGGGCCTTTGCGTTGGCTCGCAGCATAACGGACATACGAGCTTTGCTCCCTGCCCTTGGGTTGCCACGTCATAGTGTGGACAGCTGCCTGACGGTTGTCCCTTGGCTTGTTGTCCCTGTTTTGCCAGTAGTTATTCAGGGGTGGCTGGCGGTTTTGCTGAGGCACCCTCTCGTGGTCCTCCTTAGGTGCTGGCGTCCTGTCCATTTTCTCCAGCTTGTCGTAGTTCAGGAGCCTCTCTCTGAACTCTGTGACGTCTCGGTAAGTCAGGCCGGACAACTGCTTTTGGTAGCGCAGCGGCAACTGAGTGAGTATTGCCGCTACGAACTCCTCGTCCGTCATGGGCAAGTCGAGGTATCTAGTTTTCTCAAACATTGTTGAGAGGTGGGCCTCCAGCGTTGTGCCCTTCCTGGGGTCATACCTCTCAGTATGGAGCTGGGCACGCAGATTGCTCTGAATCCGCAGACTCCAATACTGCTGGCGGAACATGGCCTGGAAGTGATTGTAGCTACTGGTGGTTGCACTCAGCATTTCCCACCAGTAGAAAGCCTGCCCTTTCAAAGCACTGTTGAGGCACTTTAGTACCTCAGTCTCGCTGAGATTGAACGTGGCCGCATATTCCTCAAAACGTTTCAGGAACCGTATAGGGTTCTCAGTAACCCTTCCTGAAAACGTGGGCATGGCCTCTGCCCAATGCTTGGCCGGGTGGTGGATCAGAGTGGCAGGGTCCATACTCGACGTGTTCACAAACGTCCTGCTACCTGGTCGGTGAGTGATGGGGGTCACGTGTGGCTGTTCCTGGGGCTGGTGCTCAGTGTAGCACTCGGTGCCGCCCTGTCGTTTGCTTGTGGTAGGCAGTGTGGGAACAGTGGGTCCATGGCACTCGCTTGCCTGGGCCTGGCCTATACTACCAGCTGATGCAGCTGTAGGACTTGGTTGAACAGACAGATTTTCAAACCTGTCCCTCAGCGTAGCTGTGGCCACCTCAATATCGCTGAGCCTGCTCTCCAGGTGTTGGATGTGCTCACGCACCTCTTCCCTGGCGTTGGCCTGCCCTCGGTGCTCGTTGGCCATCATGTTCCTCAGGGACGTGACGTGGGATTCCAACCCATCTACCCTGCAGTTGTACTGGGAGACCTGTTCGGCTATCTGTTGGATCTCCTCGTGTTGTTGTGCGAGTCTAACCTCGATGCTATGCTCGAGATTCCTGATGCTGTCACTGGTTTGATCTAACTTAGCAGTAAGATTAGTATTGTTACGTTCCAGCTCAGTCTTCAATTCAGCAGTAAGATTGGTGTTGTTTTGTTTCATTTCTGCGTTGTTTTGCAGCAGAATCTTCATCAGTGACTCTAGTGTCACTGGTGGTGTTGTAGGATTACTGTCCTGGGGTGTAGCTGTGTGGATGACAGTGTCATTCACGTTTGCCTGCTCTATGATTAGGGGAGATGTGGGCCGCCCTAACCTCTCCTCACAGGTGACTACAGGCGAATTCCCTGCAGATGATGAAGGATTCGACTCACTGCTTGAGGTTTGTGCAGTAGCATACTCCTCACCTACACTTCGTGATCTTTCTCTAAGAAAGTATTTGTTTTGTTCGTCTGCCATAATAGTGTGCAATGAAACAATTGACCAGATAATATTTTACACAAATAGTGCACTTGCACTCAGTACTTGGCTGGTACAGAATTTACACACAAAAATGTTGAGGTGTCCCTTAACCTCAAAATCGGCCCCACCGTATGGGCTCCAAATTAGTGTGTGCGGGAACTTTTGAAACTCAATAGGCCCCACTAGGGGTAGCCAAATTAATATGTGGAGCTACCTTCTAATAGTTTAGGCCCCACACACACACTAAAACGTTGGGCTGAATAAAACTGTGTAATAAATGAGATTTCTTAATTTTGTGACTCTTCACTGGTAATGTTGATATAAGGTAAGTCACAGTCAGGTGTTACTTGATTGATTTGGAACATACATAAATATACACTGGAGTAGGTGGAATTACAAATAACACAACACAACACTTTGAATAAAAAAAAATATAGAATTATTTTATTTCCAATGTAAAAAAAAAATGATTTGAAAGATTTTAATCTTATTAATATAATTAATTACTATTCATATCCAAAACAACAACCTAACTTAACGGTGACATCATAGTAATTCAATAAAAGTTCAATTACCAGGAGTTATGTTGCGCACACTTAAATATTTTCAAAAGTCTTAATTCGGGTTCGTTGACACTACACAGTTTTTAATTAAAGTTTTTAGGGAACTTAAAATCAATTTACCTCGGCTAGTTAGGTTCAGATAGTTCATCGGCAGAGCTCAGAGCCTCTCATCTATAGGACCACTGAGTCTGTTAAATAGTGTGTAAATCGTAAAATTTATGTCCAATTATTATTTAAATCATCTATAAAGTCAATTTAATTCATGAAATCAATATTTATAATAAGTTTCGGCGGCGATGTGACGTAAAAACGGGAGTTGCGTGATTCGTGCATAAGATTAGGGCACAAAATCTAGGCACTTTTATTACTCACGTTAATCACTCCTATAATATTTATCTTTTTAGATAAATCCTATTTAAATGTTCTGAACTCCCTAATGGTTCATAATTATCATCCACTATCCGGGATGCCTGATGCTAGATAGCTAATTTTCAGGATTTAAAATCGCCGACGTCACGAAGTTGCCGCTCATTCAGCTGGCCATTGTAGAACTCTCTTTCTTACTAGTTTCCTCAAAATAACCAGTAAGACTCACTTTTAAATGGTGGCCCGTGATTGGCCAAAAGGACCGTTTCAGTTACCTAATTTCTTACCGAAAACGTAAACTCCGAACGCAACAATTGCGCGGATAACAAAATTTCACTTAAAATTCAAATACATAAATATTAAAATTATAATTTACATTATAAAATTACGGCGTTAATTTTACCGTTTACAGTTTTCAAGTCCATTAGTCCTTAGAGGGGTATCAACAATACCTCGTTCAAATAGTCCGGTAAAAATCCAAAGAATCACTTTTCCATAGACATACATAACCAAATATTGCCGTTTCTGAAAATAAATGATATTATACATAGAGCGAACAAAAATAAAATAAATCGTAAATAATAATAAATAATTAAACTGTCAAAACAAACATGTTGCAGTACAGTCCTTAGGCACCACCTTTGTGGCAACCCTCCCCCTCACTTTGTCATCAATTCCTTCCCCACTACCACGCTTTGATGTTGCCCAGTTTTCTAACTTAGGCCCCCATGCCAGTGTGTCACTAACCACATTGTTTGACACTACTGGATGTCTACAATCTGGTAACTGTGATTTCCGGATTTGATCCACATGCACTATCCTATTTCTTTGGTTACTTCCCCATAACACCAAATATGTCAATGAACTTAAGACTTTTACAATTCTACTTGGAACCCATTTCCATACTTTATCTCCTATTGTTTTCACCAGGACCTTTTCCCCTACTTCATATAAAGGAACACCATCCTTTATTGGTTGCCTTCGTTCACACTTTTTGGTTTTATTTTTATCAGGTTTTAACATGCTCAGCTTGGTTCTGGGTTTTGTTTTAAAGATCACTTCCGCCGGGGTCTGTCCCATTACTGTACAAGGAGTATTTCGGTAAACAAACAAGAACTCTTCTAACCTATGGTGGATGTTTACATGCTTATTTTTGAGTGTTCCATCAATGACCTGTTTCTTCAATGCCTGTTTTAATGTTTGAACCCCCCGTTCTGCTAGTCCATTCGATTTGGGATGATACGGTGGGCTTTTCAACACCTGTATGCCATTTCCTTTACAAAAGGATATGAAGTCTTCAGAGTTAAAGGGAGGCCCATTGTCAGAGACAATAGCACCTGGAATTCCAAAAATGGCAAAACATGAACGTAACCTTTCAATGACCTTCCCCGCTGATGTAGTACTCATGACCCAGGCACTCACCCACTTAGAAAAGTGATCACATAGAATGAGTATTTTTTCTCCTCCTTGGTCCAAGAAATCCAAATGAATTCGCTCCCATACTGAATAAGTTTGAGGCCAGGTCATTGTTGGAATCTCCTTGCGCATATTCTGTGTACATTGGCAAGCTTCACAAGTCTGCACTCTATTTTGAATGTCCTGGTCAACACCAGGCCACCAAACCATACCACGTGCTAACAGTTTCATTCTCACAATTCCTGGATGTTGATCATGTAGCATTTCAATGACTTTCTCTTGTAGCTGTTTTGGTATAATTATTCTATTTCCCCACATAAGGCATCCTTGTTGTAACGACAGTTCATGCCTCCTCATGAAGAATGGCTTCAAGTTTGGATCTGATAACCTATCTGTTCATCCATGTTTTGTGAGTTCTATTACCTTTGCTACTCCTACATCCTGACGCTGAGCTTCACAAACATCATCTGTATTGAGGGGTAAATCAGGAATGTTTGTGAAAGCAAAAATGCCGTTATCTATGCTCCCCGGCAGGGGCAACCTAGATAAGGCGTCTGCATTAGCCATTAATGATCCTTGTCTGTACTCAAGTTTATAATTATAAGCTGCTAAGATAACTGCCCATCTCTGAAGCCGTGCATGTGCTAAGGTAGGAATGGCCTGATCATGACCCAACAGTCTCTTTAAAGGTTGATGATCTGTCACCAGTACAAACTGATGACCATAAATGTACTTATGGAAACGTTTTACCGCAAACATTATGGCTAACGCTTCCCTGTCGATTTGTGAATAGTTTTGCTCTGCCTTTGAAAGTGTGCTCGATGCAAAAAGCACAGGTTTGTCATTCCCCTCTATCCTATGGCTTAACACAGCACCAACTCCATATGGGGATACATCACATGCCACCACAATTTGAGCTGTTGGGTTAAAGTGCGTTAATACCTGATTGGATGTTAACATTTGCTTCGCTGCCTCAAAGGCTGTTTGGCACTCTGCATTCCAAATCCACTTGCTGCCACATTTAGTCAAATCATACAGGGGTTTCATCTTACTGGACAGCATAGGTAAAAACTTATGGTAGAACTGCAGCAGACCCAGAAAGGATTTTAACTGTGTTACATTTAAAGGTCTGGCTGCTTGTGTAATGGCTTCAGTCTTTTCATCGGTAGGATGAACTCCATACTCATCTATCTTATGCCCTAAATATTCTACTGACTCACCATAGAAGCGGCATTTCGACAGGTTAACTCTAATATTATGATCATTTAACCGCTCTAGTACAGCAAATACTTTTTGCTTGCAATCATCTATTGATGTTCCCACAATAAAAACATCATCTATGTAACATACCACCCCAGGTAATCCTTGCAGCACTCTATCCATAACGGACTGAAATATGGCTGGAGCACTAGCTACGCCATAGGGTAAACTTGTCCACTGAAACAAGCCTAGGTGAGTATTCATTGTGAGGTAAGGCCTAGATTCCTCCCCCACTTCTAACTGCTGATACGCGTTGCTCAAATCTAATACAGTGAAAATCTTACCCCCTGTTAACCCAGCAAAAATATCTTCCAATTTTGGTAGCGGGTAACAATCAACATTTAGGACTTTGTTTAAGGCCACCTTAAAATCTACACATACTCTTACACCCCCCTGTTTTTTTGGTACCACCACAATGGGACTAGCCCACTCACTATGTCTTACAGGAATAATTTTACCTACATTCTGCAAATCATGTAGCTGCTTTTCTACCTGCTCTTTAAGTGCGTAAGGCACATCATAAGCTTTGTGAAACACTGGTATTGCCTCCTCTTTGACATTCAGATGGGCCTTAAAATTACGTATGCATCCAGTAGTGTCTGCATTAAATACCCTAGGAAATCTTGTACTCATTTCACTTAGTCCCGGTGTCCCCACTTCAACACATGTGCTTGATACCTCATTGGGACCCTGACCACAACCAATCAATTTACCTACGTTACTTACTGCCTCCAAGTTATTTCTCCAATCAGGTAGAATAGCATCAAGCCATTCTCTTCCCAACAGAGGCAACATGTTTGCTCTCCCTCCTATTACCACGAGGGGCAGTTGATGCTCTCTCCCAGACTGCCCTCTTACATTTACACTGATTTGCCCCAACACTTTGACATGGTTACCAGTGACTGACTTTAATTCTAAGGCACAATGTTTAAGTACTACCCGTGGAAAATGGTACTTGTAAGCAGAAACTGGTATGACAGATACACAAGCTCCACTATCTATCTCCATTTTTATCCTTTGACCTTCTACGGAAACCACTGCAGTCAAGGGTTTATTTACACTATTGATATATATACTGTTGTGTTCACGGAAGAGTTAACTTGATTAAGATGCAATGCATTAAGTTCCAGAAGCTCGTCACTAGACTCTGGCCCCAGTTCTTTCACCATACGAGAGCGACATACTCGAGCTGCGTGACCTTTCTTCCCACACGAGTAACAGGTCCACTGCCTTGCTGGACATGTCTCATGAGCATGCCTCCGTCCACATCGGAAGCAAGATGATGCTGCTCCGCTTGCCCCTGCTCCACTAGGGTGTTTGGATGTAGACCTGTATGTGGACTTGTAGTCATTATTTCTCTGCTGCCCGCCTCGCGAGTATGTTTCCTGGACTGTACCTTGTTGCTGATCTGTTACTTTGTTGACAGTTTCTGTTACGTCCATTGGCGAAGTTGGCAATGTTGGCTGGGACAACTTTGTCTGCTGTGCGGCCTGTTCCATGCTGCTGGCGATAAGGCAAGCCTTGTCAAAGTCTAGGTTAGGTTCACAGATCAGACTACGTTGTATGATTTCGGACCGCAAGCCACATACCAAACGATCCCGTAATGCTTCTTGTAGAAATTTACCAAAGTTACATGATTTTGCCAGGTTTTTTAGTTCTATTATGTATTCAGATACCGATACATTGCTTTGCTGATCACATTTATGAAATCTGAACCTTTTGACTATGATGTTCTTGGCAGGCGAAAAATGTGTAGAAAGCACCTCCAACAATTCTTCAAATTTCTTTGATATAGGATTGTCTGGTATCAGTATGCTTTTGAGGGTAGCGTACGTTTTGGCCCCCATAAGGGTAATAAATAGTGGCACCTCTGCATCTTCTTTGATTTCATTCACTACAAAAAACTGTTTTAGCCTTTCCACGTACGAATCAAAGTCCTCTGTCTGCGCATTATATTCCCCAATATGTCCCAGCAACCCCATGTTTACATTTTCATGTGCGGTACGTGAAAGTGAACAAAATGTGGCCCACCTTACTCACAATACACCCCACTGTTGTTGTAATGCACTCCCATAAATTACCGCACATCGCCGATCCCATCCTCGTCGCCAATTGTTAGGTTCTTTATTACTATTCCCAAAGGAAATCACACACTCATCAACACATCACAAAACCACCATCTTGCCCGTTATACACCACCTTTCTAGTCCGCCCTTGCTGCCAACCGTTATACACCACACTAACATCAACAGATCCCGGTACAACAGGCACACTACACAGAGAGGTGAAAAAAAAAACAGATAATTGAAGGAGTTGTGTAACAAATGAAGACCATAGAAAAACCGTATCAAAGAAAGTGAGAAACAAAAACTACGATCACTTAATGGCTTGCACAATATACAAGACACGAATACCTTTCCTGGTAACACGGTTGCAATGCTATGCGGAGTAGACCTAACATCAGTGGGTCTACAAATTCATGACAAATCCTTTTTCGGAACCTTTTTATTAAATTGTTTTCAATTTTTTTATACAAGTGAAATTATACCTAGTACCAAAATAAAATTTCGTGATTTCCAGCATTGTTACAGTTTATTGCGGGACTTTCGTGACCTGTGTGCTGCCTGCAGGAGGATGGCGTGACTGTTTTCAGAGAGAGGGGGGAGGTAGAGAGGAGGGAGGGAGAGAGAGGTAGGGGAGAGGGGGGAGAGAGTTAGGCGAGAGGGAGGGGGGGAGAGAGTTAGGCGAGAGGGAGGGGGGGAGGTAGGGGAGGTAGGGGGAGAGGGAGTTAGGGGAGAGGGAGGGGGGAGAGAGTTAGGGGAGAGGGAGGGGGGAGAGAGTTAGGGGAGAGTTAGGGGAGAGGGAGGGGAGGGGGAGGGGGAGAGGTAGGGGAGAGGGAGTTAGGGGAGAGGGAGGGGGGAGAGAGTTAGGGGAGAGGGAGTTAGGGGAAAGAGTTAGGGGAGGGGGAGTTAGGGGAGAGGGAAGGGGGGAGAGTTAGGGGAGAGGGAGGGGGAGTGTGAGGGGGATAGAGAGAGAGAGGGAAACGGCGTAGCTGCACTCACCTCGCGCAGCTCGCTGGGAGGGACGGACTGGCGCGCCCGCTGGCCGCTCACGGCAGCCCCCAGCACGTGCTGGGCCACGCGCTCCGCTGAGCAGCCGGCCTCCGCCAGGAACGGGATGCCAAACACGCTAGACACAGCGCTGCCACGTCACACGGAGCATGCTCGGTGGCGGTCAACTCTCCACTCTACAACCAGCTTTTAAAAGGGTCAATGTAAACAATTACTTGAAAATATCACATTGAAAAGTAACTTTGATGCATTTATTTAGGGCACCGTGCTTCGCAAATATTTCCACCAGCTCGTTTCACGTACACAAGGATGTCGGCCATTAAGGCGGTACCTGTAATTATCTATCTGGCAGGTGCGCATGTTATCGCTCGGCGCTCTGACACGCACGCACACACACCAGTTTGAGGCAGATGTCCAGCCAATAGGAGTATGGAAGTAGCAGCGCCTGCACTCCTCTTTCCCACCACCAGCCCATTTGTTCGCTAATTTCTTACATTGCTGCAGCCTGTCCCTTCATGCAAACCCTTCCCCCATCACTGAACTTTCTGTTTCTCTCCCTCCAATAGTGTCACATGTGGGGGTTCCTTTTTTTTTATCACGAGAAAAATTAAATCTCACTGAACATTGGTCACACCTCATTAACAAGATGCAAATGAATGCTGAGCACAAACAATAGAAACACTGGACTCCTGGAGTGCCAATAACGATGAACAGCTGGCTGTTCCTGTGTTCCGGGATCCAGAGGGGTACGGGCATGGCCGGGAAGTGCTAACTACTTGCTTAGATTAGTACAGCAATTTTCCCCGGCAAACAAGCACAACACACTCATCCATGATTACTTTATGCAATCATTCATTTATATTCCACATGCTAACAAAATAACAATAATTGTAACTACATTACATATGCCTACCTTCTTGCGTGGTAAACACATAGATCGTACCTACATATTGATGAGTAGAACAAGTAAGTTGATTATTAAGTTGTAGAAGAATACGCAATTATTTTTTTACACTTTAGTGCATATAAATTTGTTTTGGAATAGTTTTTTTTAAAGTCAGTTTTTTTGTTAAAATTTGTGTTTATTTTTTTGATTTTTAGTGAATCTGAAGTACACTAATTTGTCTGAATATGGATAGACCTACTAAACGTGCTGCTTATTTGAGACAGCACAGTTTAAATGAAACAAATGAAGTCAGGGAGAAATGCCTATCTCAACAGAGGAAATCTACCTCGAGGACAATTTCAAAAGAGACTTGTGAAGAGCGCAAAAATAGACTTTTGAAAATGCAGATTTACATGAAAACAGGGAAAATATCGAAAAATGTAGTCACCCTTTCGGCTTGATCAACGATCGTCTATCGAATGAGACGGAGGAGCAACATGCCCACAGACACAGCGTGATACACGATCGTCTATCCAAAAAGACAGATATCAACGTGCAAACCGTCACAGCTTGATTCACGTTACGGTAGGAGACAAAAATATTGAACCTAACGAAACTTTCATCAAACTACCCTTGAAGTACATCCTTTCCAATAAAACAAGAATCATCGAAATTGGTTGGCATGATATTAAGTTATTCGTCCATTTGTCGCGCACATACTTAATGCAAATTTAAGACTTATATGGTTTTCTAATGGATTCCACTGTCAGAACTGGACCAAATTGTAATGGGACCACACGGGAAGCACCAGCATTCAAATAAAAAAAGAATCTTCAAAATAGGTTCAACCAGTCAAAAGTTCTGAGGTAACAAACAAAAAAAAAAATACAGACGAATTGAGAACCTCCTCTTTTTTTGAAGTCGGTTAAAAAGTGTAAGTCCAGCTATGATTGAATTGAGCTGCACGTAGTTCTTGAAAGAAATAATGGACAGATGTCAATTACAAGCTATACTCCTATATTATAGGACATTATGCATGGCAGTAGAATGATTCACTGCTATGGAGGGAAACATTTAGTAATACTGAAAGATATTATCTTTGAAAGATTTGTGCAATGGGAGTGCATGACTTGATGTAAGCTTTTGGACATACACCATTGCTTAGCACATGTATGTCTGTAGAAGAAAACTACAAAAAAAAATGACAAAAAACACAAATTAAGCAAAAAATTGCTGTTGTCAGGATTTAACGCCACACAATACTCCACAACAGGAATATGGTCAACAAACAAAGGAAAACAAAGAAAAATGGACTAACAGAAAGAAAAAACCCCCACAAATGATGACAGCACAAAAATACTGAACCCAAAACAATTTTAGCACAACAAAACTGAAACAACTACACTGAAAGACGTCAGCATGCTGCAGTAAAGGCGCAGCTCAACAGGTGCCGGCAGCATGCACACTGACAAGCTTCAGGTGAGTGTTCCACGAGTGGAGTGGTTCCGCAAGAGACAGCGACCCGCGGGCCATCCTTACTCTATGAGAGTCTTGAGCTGGGCTGCCTTGACGGGCGTGCCGGCGGCTGGCAGACTGGTGTAGGTCCACACCGCGCTGCGCAGCGGGTAGCACAGCACCGCTGTGCCGGGGCCTTCCACCTCCACGGCCACCGAGCCACTCTCCAGGACTGCCAACAAGACAGCGTTCAGCTCTCACGGCCAGGTCACACACCAGCAAAAACAACACATTCCATGATGCAACCCGTCACCAACAGATGGATTCAGGCCGAGACCTTGGTCGGCAAGGTCCCATAACTGTGCTGCCGGTGTTTTAGTTCCCTCAGAGTTTATCGTTTCTTTTCAATTGAGTAGTGTTTCCTGTATTCCAGCAGGATGCATTTCTGTAATGATTTTTCGACGAACAGATCCAACTCACGGAAGAAGCATTATATCAGACACTTTTTTTAAAATGCCATTGTACTTTATGTTAAATTTTTCTCTGAGGTTTTCCTGTTTAAACTACATTGACGTTTGATAATCTGGCAAAATTGTTAATCTGGCCGGCACTGGCCCCAAACGTGTTGGAATTAAAGTCCTTTCATTGTGTAGTTGGCAGGACCTCCAAGAAGGTTGGGAAAAGGAGGGGGGGCAGGTTGGCTGGGCTGTTTGGCCAACCAGAGGCGACCCGTCTATTCTTAGATGCAGAGCTAGGTTTGAGGTTTTCTGAAGATAGGATCCCATTCTTTTACTTCAACCTGGATCCATCATGTGAAGCTATATCTAGTAGTCACAAACATGATAGAGAAACAAATGGAAGAATCACTATGACCTCACATTCCTGGCCCGGCCATCCCGAGTTTGGTTTCCCTTTGTTTCCTAATATGACTCAAGGAGAATGTGTTTATGAGCTTATGCATTTATGTGTTTCCATCTCCAACAGGATGTGTACTGGGTAGTTCAGATACAAACTTTGTAACTTTATCTTGAGTGATTCAAATTTCTTGGTAATGATAAGTTAAAAAAAACAAACATAACAAACACAACCCCCTTGACTTTAAATAAGACTTTATTAAAAGGGTGGAGTGAGTAACTATCTGAATTCCAAATAAAGCATCGCTTAAACACATAAACAATTTGTTGTCCTTCCTAATAACTTAAGACTGTCTCACAAGTATGTTAGTTATCATACCATTATTAGGGGACCACATCTCTATTGCACTGTATAGTATCAGCAGCAAGGGAACAAGGTAGTACCGGAGAACAGGTACGAGCGGAGGGCGGGCTGGCGCAGAGCCGCCCAGTCGCCCAGGTTGCAGACGCCCGAGGCAGCGAGCAGCAGCGTGCCTGCCTCGCTCCAGCGAGCCCCGCTCTCGTCCGTGTAGGAGCCACCCCCCAGGCCCGCACACAGCCCCGGGGAGGTGGGGGCCACGCAGCGCTCTGCCAGGAGCCCGGCCTCCTCCAGCAGGTAGCGGGCAGCAAGAGTCTCCTCCCCCACCGCCAGCACCGGCACTGGAGTGGTCCCGTCCTGCACACGGCACACGCCACTACTGGTCTACAGCCCTGGGAGGTGGGAGCCAGCAGGTAGCGGGCAGCAAGAGTCCCCTCCCCCACCGCCAGCACCGGCACTGGAGTGGTCCCGTCCTGCACACGGCACACGCCACTACTGGTCTACAGCCCTGGGAGGTGGGAGCCAGCAGGTAGCGGGCAACAAGAGTCTCCTCCCCCACCGCCAGCACCGGCACTGGAGTGGTACCGTCCTGCACACGGCACACGCCACTACTGGTCTACAGCCCTGGGAGGTGGGAGCCAGCAGGTAGCGGGCAGCAAGAGTCTCCTCCCCCACCGCCAGCACCGGCACTGGAGTGGTACCGTCCTGCACACGGCACACGCCACTACTGGTCTACAGCCCTGGGAGGTGGGAGCCAGCAGGTAGCGGGCAGCAAGAGTCTCCTCCCCCACCGCCAGCACCGGCACTGGAGTGGTACCGTCCTGCACACGGCACACGCCACTACTGGTCTACAGCCCTGGGAGGTGGGAGCCAGCAGGTAGCGGGCAGCAAGAGTCTCCTCCCCCACCGCCAGCACCGGCACTGGAGTGGTACCGTCCTGCACACGGCACACGCCACTACTGGTCTACAGCCCTGGGAGGTGGGAGCCAGCAGGTAGCGGGCAGCAAGAGTCTCCTCCCCCACCGCCAGCACCGGCACTGGAGTGGTCCCGTCCTGCACACGGGACACGCCACTACTGGTCTACAGCCCTGGGAGGTGGGAGCCAGCAGGTAGCGGGCAGCAAGAGTCTCCTCCCCCACCGCCAGCACCGGCACTGGAGTGGTCCCGTCCTGCACACGGCACACGCCACTACTGGTCTACAGTCCTGGGAGGTGGGAGCCAGCAGGTAGCGGGCAGCAAGAGTCTCCTCCCCCACCGCCAGCACCGGCACTGGAGTGGTACCGTCCTGCACACGGCACACGCCACTACTGGTCTACAGCCCTGGGAGGTGGGAGCCAGCAGGTAGCGGGCAGCAAGAGTCTCCTCCCCCACCACCAGCACCGGCACTGGAGTGGTCCCGTCCTGCACACGGCACACGCCACTACTGGTCTACAGCCCTGGGAGGTGGGAGCCAGCAGGTAGCGGGCAGCAAGAGTCTCCTCCCCCACCGCCAGCACCGGCACTGGAGTGGTCCCGTCCTGCACACGGCACACGCCACTACTGGTCTACAGTCCTGGGAGGTGGGAGCCAGCAGGTAGCGGGCAGCAAGAGTCTCCTCCCCCACCGCCAGCACCGGCACTGGAGTGGTACCGTCCTGCACACGGCACACGCCACTACTGGTCTACAGCCCTGGGAGGTGGGAGCCAGCAGGTAGCGGGCAGCAAGAGTCTCCTCCCCCACCACCAGCACCGGCACTGGAGTGGTCCCGTCCTGCACACGGCACACGCCACTACTGGTCTACAGCCCTGGGAGGTGGGAGCCAGCAGGTAGCGGGCAGCAAGAGTCTCCTCCCCCACCGCCAGCACCGGCACTGGAGTGGTCCCGTCCTGCACACGGCACACGCCACTACTGGTCTACAGCCCTGGGAGGTGGGAGCCAGCAAGTAGCGGGCAGCAAGAGTCTCCTCCCCCACCGCCAGCACCGGCACTGGAGTAGTCCCGTCCTGCACACGGCACACGCCACTACTGGTCTACAGCCCTGGGAGGTGGGAGCCAGCAGGTAGCGGGCAGCAAGAGTCTCCTCCCCCACCGCCAGCACCGGCACTGGAGTGGTCCCGTCCTGCACACGGCACACGCCACTACTGGTCTACAGCCCTGGGGGGAGGGAGCCAGCAGGTAGCGGGCAGCAAGAGTCTCCTCCCCCACCGCCAGCACCGGCACTGGAGTGGTCCCGTCCTGCACACGGCACACGCCACTACTGGTCTACAGCCCTGGGAGGTGGGAGCCAGCAAGTAGCGGGCAGCAAGAGTCTCCTCCCCCACCGCCAGCACCGGCACTGGAGTGGTCCCGTCCTGCACACGGCACACGCCACTACTGGTCTACAGCCCTGGGAGGTGGGAGCCAGCAGGTAGCGGGCAGCAGGAGTCTCCTCCCCCACCGCCAGAACCGGCACTGGAGTGGTCCCGTCCTGCACACGGCACACGCCACTACTGGTCTACAGCCCTGGGAGGTGGGAGCCAGCAGGTAGCGGGCAGCAAGAGTCTCCTCCCCCACCGCCAGCACCGGCACTGGAGTGGTCCCGTCCAGCACACGGCACACGCCACTACTGGTCTACAGCCCTGGGAGGAGGGAGCCAGCAGGTAGCGGGCAGCAAGAGTCCCCTCCCCCACTGCCAGCACCGGCACTGGAGTGGTCCCGTCCTGCACACGGCACACGCCACTACTGGTCTACAGCCCTGGGAGGAGGGAGCCAGCAGGTAGCGGGCAGCAAGAGTCTCCTCCCCCACCGCCAGCACCGGCACTGGAGTGGTCCCGTCCTGCACACGGCACACGCCACTACTGGTCTACAGCCCTGGGAGGAGGGAGCCAGCAGGTAGCGGGCAGCAAGAGTCCCCTCCCCCACTGCCAGCACCGGCACTGGAGTGGTCCCGTCCTGCACACGGCACACGCCACTACTGGTCTACAGTCCTGGGAGGTGGGAGCCAGCAGGTAGCGGGCAGCAGGAGTCTCCTCCCCCACCGCCAGCACCGGCACTGGAGTGGTCCCGTCCTGCACACGGCACACGCCACTACTGGTCTACAGCCCTGGGAGGTGGGAGCCAGCAGGTAGCGGGCAGCAAGAGTCTCCTCCCCCACCGCCAGCACCGGCACTGGAGTGGTCCCGTCCTGCACACGGCACACGCCACTACTGGTCTACAGCCCTGGGGGGAGGGAGCCAGCAAGTAGCGGGCAGCAAGAGTCTCCTCCCCCACTTCCAGCACCGGCACTGGAGTGGTCCCGTCCTGCACACGGCACACGCCACTACTGGTCTACAGCCTTGGGAGGAGGGAGCCAGCAGGTAGCGGGCAGCAAGAGTCTCCTCCCCCACTGCCAGCACCGGCACTGGAGTGGTCCCGTCCTGCACACGGCACACGCCACTACTGGTCTACAGTCCTGGGAGGTGGGAGCCAGCAAGTAGCGGGCAGCAAGAGTCTCCTCCCCCACTGCCAGCACCGGCACTGGAGTGGTCCCGTCCTGCACACGGCACACGCCACTACTGGTCTACAGTCCTGGGAGGTGGGAGCCAGCAAGTAGCGGGCAGCAAGAGTCTCCTCCCCCACTGCCAGCACCGGCACTGGAGTGGTCCCGTCCTGCACACGGCACACGCCACTACTGGTCTACAGCCCTGGGAGGAGGGAGCCAGCAGGTAGCGGGCAGCAAGAGTCTCCTCCCCCACCGCCAGCACCGGCACTGGAGTGGTCCCGTCCTGCACACGGCACACGCCACTACTGGTCTACAGCCCTGGGAGGTGGGAGCCAGCAGGTAGCGGGCAGCAAGAGTCTCCTCCCCCACCGCCAGCACCGGCACTGCAGTGGTCCCGTCCTGCACACGGCACACGCCACTACTGTTCTACAGCCCTGGGGGGAGGGAGCCAGCAAGTAGCGGGCAGCAAGAGTCTCCTCCCCCACTGCCAGCACCGGCACTGGAGTGGTCCCGTCCTGCACACGGCACACGCCACTACTGGTCTACAGTCCTGGGAGGTGGGAGCCAGCAGGTAGCGGGCAGCAAGAGTCTCCTCCCCCACCGCCAGCACCGGCACTGGAGTGGTCCCATCCTGCACACGGCACACGCCACTACTGGTCTACAGCCCTGGGGGGAGGGAGCCAGCAAGTAGCGGGCAGCAAGAGTCTCCTCCCCCACTGCCAGCACCGGCACTGGAGTGGTCCCGTCCTGCACACGGCACACGCCACTACTGGTCTACAGCCCTGGGAGGTGGGAGCCAGCAAGTAGCGGGCAGCAAGAGTCTCCTCCCCCACTGCCAGCACCGGCACTGGAGTGGTCCCGTCCTGCACACGGCACACGCCACTACTGGTCTACAGTCCTGGGAGGTGGGAGCCAGCAAGTAGCGGGCAGCAAGAGTCTCCTCCCCCACTGCCAGCACCGGCACTGGAGTGGTCCCGTCCTGCACACGGCACACGCCACTACTGGTCTACAGTCCTGGGAGGTGGGAGCCAGCAGGTAGCGGGCAGCAAGAGTCTCCTCCCCCACCGCCAGCACCGGCACTGGAGTGGTCCCGTCCTGCACACGGCACACGCCACTAATGGTCTACAGTCCTGGGAGGTGGGAGCCAGCAGGTAGCGGGCAGCAAGAGTCTCCTCCCCCACCGCCAGCACCGGCACTGGAGTGGTCCCGTCCTGCACACGGCACACGCCACTACTGGTCTACAGCCCTGGGGGGAGGGAGCCAGCAAGTAGCGGGCAGCAAGAGTCTCCTCCCCCACTGCCAGCACCGGCACTGGAGTGGTCCCGTCCTGCACACTGCACACGCCACTACTGGTCTACAGTCCTGGGAGGTGGGAGCCAGCAGGTAGCGGGCAGCAAGAGTCTCCTCCCCCACCGCCAGCACCGGCACTGGAGTGGTCCCGTCCTGCACACGGCACACGCCACTACTGGTCTACAGCCCTGGGAGGTGGGAGCCAGCAGGTAGCGGGCAGCAAGAGTCTCATCCCCCACCGCCAGCACCGGCACTGGAGTGGTACCGTCCTGCACACGGCACACGCCACTACTGGTCTACAGCCCTGGGAGGTGGGAGCCAGCAGGTAGCGGGCAGCAAGAGTCCCCTCCCCCACCGCCAGCACTGGCACTGGAGTGGTCCCGTCCTGCACACGGCACACGCCACTACTGGTCTACAGCCCTGGGAGGTGGGAGCCAGCAGGTAGCGGGCAGCAAGAGTCCCCTCCCCCACTGCCAGCACCGGCACTGGAGTGGTCCCGTCCTGCACACGGCACACGCCACTACTGGTCTACAGCCCTGGGAGGAGGGAGCCAGCAGGTAGCGGGCAGCAAGAGTCTCCTCCCCCACTGCCAGCACCGGCACTGGAGTGGTCCCGTCCTGCACACGGCACACGCCACTACTGGTCTACAGCCCTGGGAGGAGGGAGCCAGCAGGTAGCGGGCAGCAAGAGTCTCCTCCCCCACCGCCAGCACCGGCACTGGAGTGGTCCCGTCCTGCACACGGCACACGCCACTACTGGTCTACAGCCCTGGGAGGTGGGAGCCAGCAGGTAGCGGGCAGCAAGAGTCCCCTCCCCCACTGCCAGCACCGGCATTGGAGTGGTCCCGTCCTGCACACGGCACACGCCACTACTGGTCTACAGCCCTGGGAAGTGGGAGCCAGCAGGTAGCGGGCAGCAAGAGTCCCCTCCCCCACTGCCAGCACCGGCACTGGAGTGGTCCCGTCCTGCACACGGCACACGCCACTACTGGTCTACAGCCCTGGGAGGTGGGAGCCAGCAGGTAGCGGGCAGCAAGAGTCTCCTCCCCCACCGCCAGCACCGGCACTGGAGTGGTCCCGTCCTGCACACGGGACACGCCACTACTGGTCTACAGCCCTGGGAGGTGGGAGCCAGCAGGTAGCGGGCAGCAAGAGTCTCCTCCCCCACTGCCAGCACCGGCACTGGAGTGTTCCCGTCCTGCACACGGCACACGCCACTACTGGTCTACAGCCCTGGGAGGAGGGAGCCAGGAGGCTGGCCTCCTCCAGCTGGATGTGACTATAAAATGCTTTACTGCACAATATATGGTTTGCACTGGTATTATTTTTATCAACACTATATACCCCTTTTATCGCATAATCGTCGGACGCGTATATTCGTCGCATCTATATTTTAGGGCATCATAATTTGGATTAATAAATCTCACGTAATCGTTTTTGGTCTCGCTAATAGATTCGTAGCGTTTTGTGTGGGTATTTTTTTGTATAAATCAATGTATTTTACAGTAAATCTAATATTTATTCTGACATTACCACTTATTTATTTATTAATGGAAATTCGAAGTTGTCTCATGTGTAAATAATCTTTTCAAGACATTTTTTTAAAGTTATAACTTTTATCTGTTGGTTTGCGTCGCAACGGTGTACCGCTTACAAAAATGTAGTTAGTGCTAGTTGACATCATTCATGTTTGGTTATGTTGCTTCCCGTATAGAGATATTGATCCCGTATTAATGTATCACTGATAGCACACACAGTGCGCTCTCTGTCGAGTGCTAACTGCTAAGTTAACTACATTTGATGGCCCGCACTCTTATTGGTAAGTGTGTACTACGAAGATAGTTACGCCATAGTCCAGGCTCGTGTTCGGATCACAGATTTTGTTTTTCTATTTAAAGTTGAAGAAAGGTTTATTTTGCATGCAGGGGCATAGCCAGGGGGGGAGGGGTTAACCCCCCCCCCCCTTAGCACCAAATATTTAATTAATTTCTTATTCATCACTCAAACAAATTTCATTTTAAAATTAATAAAATTTTTACCATTACAATTTTTAAATTTAAGTACCGAAAACTGCTAAAATAGCACTATTTTACACCTTAAAAACCAATTTTCCCGGGGGAGGACCCCCGGACCACCCGCTTTCTTACGGGAGGGGGGGGGGGGGGGGGCATGCTTCTTAACACCCCCCATACACAAATCCTGGCTACGCCACTGGTTGCATGACTTATTAATTTAAATTGTTTGGCGTGCTCTTTTATACATACTTCACTTTTCAAATAAATGTACTTTCCATGAACAGGTTTTGATTTTATGAATAACTTTACCTAACTAAAAATATTTTTTTCTCGCATAACGTCGCAACCCTACTTTACAAACTTGATTTTACTATAAAATGTGCGACGATTATGCGATAAAACACGTTAACTAACACAGCAAGAGTGACAGAGATGAAAATTGTATTGATTTGATAAACCTTTAAAATGATACATTCTGGATTGTGATTTAACTACAGATATAGCATAAATATATTTGAGTCTTCTTCAAATAAACACACAGTAAGTTGTTGTAAACCTACACTTAATTAAAGTTATATGAAAATCGGACATGGATCAGTAAATGCAAATTAATTCAAAAATTTAAAAAAAAAATTGTTTTTTTTAAGACACGTTACAGTGTTAGTATTATGAAAATGTATTGAAATTATTTTGTACTTAGATATTTGCTATTTTCCTGTGTTTCACATGTCGGGAAAGGGGACGCACCACAACGCCGAAATACCACAATGCCGAACGTACAATAACGCCGAATACCATAACGCAGAATTTCAAAATTGACCACAACGCCGACAGCTAGAAAACTGCTGTGTAATAGTGATGGGCAGAACGGATCTTTTGACCGAATCGGTTCTTTTGGATCAGTTCCGTGAGATGATTCGTTCATCTCGGTCAATTCGTTCTTTTCTGTGTATGGGATCTGGCTCTTTTATCAAGTGTCGTAACTCGTTCATCTTTTAGAGTATTACGTACGTGTTTTTGTATTTGATTTTGAACATTGCTTTCCGTAGCCAGTGAATCACAGTTGCGTATATGAAACAAGATTATTTATATTTTATTACTTTTTAAGTTACAAATATTAATATATAGGCTATTTACACTCTAGTGACAGTAAAGTGTTTACATGTAGACCAACACATTTAGAGAAAAAAGACAAAAGTTTAATACTACTGCAATTCAGTATGAAGAGAAACAAATGAAGTACATTAATTAACCCAAAAATGGTAAGTGTGAACATTTGTAGTTACTTTCCCTGTTTTTTTTTAATTCATACGGCTTTTTTTTTTTGTTTTTTTAGTTTTTTATTTCCAAATTTGTGTATGTGAATGTGAAAAAGCAATTTTAAACCACTACTTAACAGTTGACATTTTCAGGTATAGATACTTTTCATGTTACCCTATTTTATTTGATCAGTTATCGTTTGCGCTTGTGAACATGCGCACGCTGTGATTACTAATTCTTCAGACTCCTGACGTCATGAATCATTTTACGAACGAATCAGACCGGGCGCGTGACCGGTTCTCTCATCTCGTTCTCTCGTTCTCTCGTTCTCTCCGCGTTTTCGTTCTTCCGAATCTTTCAAGGTACCGGCTCTCAAAGAGCCGGTTCTTTACATCGCGAACGAATCGCAAGATTTCGTTCTCTCAAAGATTCATTCTTTTTGAACGAATCGTTAACGAACGACCCATCACTACTGTGTAACACAACGCTGAATTTACACAACGTTGAAAATTTTCATTGCAGGACTGCCACAAAGGTTACGTTAGGTAAGTTTAGCACACAAATTCATTCAGTTGTATTTCATTTTGCTCCTGTGCCCCCCCCCCTTCCCCACAAAATCATTAATTCGGCGTTGTGGTAATTCGGCGTTGTGGTACACAGCAGTTTTCTAGCTGTCTGCGTTGTGGTCAGTTTTGACATTCGACGTTATGGTATTCGGCGTTATTGTACGTTCGGCGTTGTGGGAACGACCCGTCGGGAACCACGCGAGCACCTGGCTGGAACGGGAGTGTAACGGGAGGGACAGGCAGCTCACCTGCGAGGCCAGGCTGAGCAGCAGGCCCATCTTCAGGTGCAGGAAGGCCTCGGGGGGGTACAGGTGCGGGGCCAGCCGGGCCGCCAGGGAGAACACCCGCGCCCAGGGACACTCGGGGCTCGACTCGCTGCGGCACGAGCAGCCACCAGCAGTCACCAGCAGTCACGAGCAGTCACCAGCAGTCACGAGCAGTCACGGGCAGTCACCGGCAGTAACCAGCAGTCACCGGCAGTCACCGGCAGTCACCGGCAGTAACCAGCAGTAACCGGCAGTAACCAGCAGTAACCGGCAGTAACCAGCAGTCACCGGCAGTCACCGGCAGTCACCGGCAGTAACCAGCAGTAACCGGCAGTCACCGGCAGTCACCGGCAGTCACCGGCAGTAACCGGCAGTAACCGGCAGTAACCAGCAGTAACCGGCAGTAACCAGCAGTCACCAGTAGTCACGAGCAGTAACCAGCAGTCACGAGCAGTCACCAGCAGTCACCAGCAGTCACCGGCAGTCACCAGCAGCTCCAAGCTGCTTCTTTTTTAACACCAACCTAGATGCACCCCGACTCAAGCAGGGTGCCCACATGAATCTGTAGAAAAATTTTCCTTACTTTTCCAAAGACCACACTTACAAAGTTTCCTGACATACATATTTAAAATATAATTTACCTAAGTATTTTAATTTTTTTGGAATAACTAAAGACAATCCAGCACCCACCATCTGTTCAGCTGTACTAGTTCAAACAGAACCCTGCATACGCCATTTTACAGTGTGTATGACTACGCACCGAAACACATTCTAGGGGTGGGGGGGAATGTGTTCAAAGTCTGGTTGATGGCAGTCCGGGGCATGCCATTTCTCTCTAAAATTACTATCACTGAGGAATTTACATGATTTTTACAGGTTTTAAGTAAATTCCCTGACTTTCCCTGACCAATGTCAACTTCCTTGACTGTTCCCTGATTTTCCAGAATATGGACACCCTTTAAAGTGTATGCACTTAAAAAGTCTTTTCCCAAGCACACCTTATACGTATTTGGTCACACAACCGTCTTTGAAGGACGGATAACCAGGCGTTGACCTGGCTATTTTCACACCCTAAACAATTAGGGAAAATAGGGCGTTGGATTATGCGCCTTACCACATTCAAGTTTGAGCTGAAGCACGTTAAGGGCAGCGAGAACGCGGTAGCTGATGCTCTCTCGCGGATGTTTGATCCCGGAGAGTACCTAGTGGAACCGCCCCCTGAAACACCGGAAATGGTTGAGGGGGAATCCGAGATGGAGGGAGAAGAGGATAGGTTGCAGGAGGTTGAGTTTTGTAGTGTGTTAAAAAATTTCCCAGAAGTTTTTAGTAATATTAAAGAATGGCAAGACAAAGACCTAGAAGTAAGGGAGATCTTAAATAACCTGATGGATATGAATACGAAAGGATTTGCTAAACACAAGGATGTGTTATATATTGTGAAAAATAATAAAAAAGTAGTTTTCGCACCCGGCGCGATAAGACTAATGATTCTGAGATATTATCATGATTCGGCGATAGGCGCACATGGGGGAATTGAGAAAACCTATGAGAAGGTTTCGAGTGATTTTTATTGGCCCAAAATGCGTGAGGATGTAGAAAAAGTAGTTAGGGGGTGTAAGGAATGTCAATTAGCGAAGCAACCGCATAATTCAAAGGTAGGTTTTTACTCCGTACAGAAAATTAACAGACCTTGGGAGAGAGTTTATATTGACGTGTTTGGACCTTTACCGCGTAGTGTGTCCGGAAATAATTGCATTTTAGCTGTGGTAGACGGTTTCACCAGGTTTTGTTTTCTAATAGGGATGAGGGACATGAAAAGTACCCAAGTAGTAAAGGCTTTAGAAACTAGAGTATGGAGTATGTTTGGAGGAGCGGAAGAAATAGTTTCGGATAATGCTACGTATTTTGTTAGTAACGTATTTGAAACGATGTGTTTAGACTGGGGGATTAAGCATTTCACGACCAGCCCCTATTATCCGTGCCCCAATATGGTAGAGCGGTTAAATAAAAGTATTAAAGTGGCTCTTACAATTTATAACCAGAAAGATAAGCGTCGTTGGGACGCCCTCCTCAGTCATTTAAACCTAGCCTTTAACATGAGTAAGCATGAAGCTACAGACTTCACACCGGCCGAGCTGTTCCTAGGGCGTAATGTAAACCACCCGCTCCTAAATGTATGGGGCGTTCCTAAAGAATGTCTTGGTGCTGCCAGCGTTCGTATGTTAGAAAAAAACTGGATTATAGCAGCTGAGAATTTAGAAAGGGCCCGAAAAAAGGCCAGTGTACAGTATAACAAGGGAAGGAGAGAAATGGATTTTGTGGCTGGAGAACTGGTGTTATGTAGACAATTTTTATTAAGTCAGAAAGTGAATTTTCGGAGTTCTAAGCTAGAGTATGCTTATGTTGGTCCGTTTAAAATCTTGAAGTTTTTAGGGCCAGTTACAGTGCTTTTACAGGACCTAGAAAATAATTTCAAAACCAGGAAGGCTCATGTGAGTCATTTAAAAAAGTATGTTAAGCCATCTGAGACCTAAGTGAAGGGCTGTTTGTTAAGTCAGTTGTGCTATTACGTTGGAACGTGGTTTCGTTCTGGTTTCAGTTTTTTTTTTGGTAACCCTGTTTTTGGCTGAGTAGGCTGTTTGCTCAAGAAATTGGTTTCCAGTAGATATTCGTAGTGAGTGTTTTTGTTAACTTTTTGTTGTGCTTTTAGAGTTCCCTTTTGGTGTCTTGTGTGTTTTTCTCTCGATTTCTGAGCTTCTCTCTTCCTCTTGCCCTGTTCATGTTTTCGTTAGCATCTGAGAGTTGATAGGTTGTTTTGAATGATGGTATCGTGAAAGCCAAATTCTTTTTTTTTTTGGCGCGGAGATTGTTACCGTTTCCGGTAACTGTTTTTGTAATTAATAATTTATTTATTGTTTTGGTTATTGTTATTTAATTATTCATTGTTATGTTTATTGGGTTTTCCCCTTTTTTAAATTATTTAATTGCATTAGTAGGACACTAAGAAAATGAAACCGTTTGCTCAACGGCCACCTAGTGATGTGTGGGTGTGGTTGTTCCGAGTGTACCCGAGGACGGCCGAAGAAGCTCGATGGTGACGTAGCCGAGTGACGCGCTCAGCGGTGGCGCGCGAGTGTGCGGTACGGGACTTGCGAGCCGGACTCGACAGCAGCAGGATGGTTCGGTGCGACCGTCTGGCCCGCGGTGTGGCAGCGGCGCGGAGGCGCGTTGACCACCAGCTGGGGCCCCAGTCAACATGCTCAAAGTAAGGAGTCGACGCTCATGCTTGTTATGGCCAGAATAGGCGAAGGTCGGGGCTGTGAAATACTTTTTTTGCTGAAGTAGACGGTGACTAGCAACGTAATTTGACTTTACTCAGGACCGGTAAATACTGTTGTAGTGGATGAACATTAATGAACTTGTCTTTCACTCGGGTCCACACAGTATTAATTTGGATGGAGTGCATGGAGACAGTTCACGTACTTTGTTTGAATATTACGAGGACTGCAGTATCACCCACGAGCAAACGAGTTTAGGGAAAGTGCGCGCACAGGACTTATAGAAACTTTATATTATCTTTCAACTATAGTTTTATATATATATATTTGTACAGGATAACTATGTGTTTAATGTAATATATACGTGTGGGGTTGTAATCCTTGGTAGCCATGATAGTAAATAATGACTGCACTTAATGTTTTTTTTTTATAATGGTACTCACACATTGCCCGGGGAATAAGCTATTTACCTTTGGTTGGCCTTGGGGCATGAGTGTGGGGAAAAGTTGCTAATCGCACTGTATGCGGCAGTTACGCAGCAGGGCGGTTGCATCGTCTATACATTTGACATGTTATCACTGTCAATAAGAGCCGGTGGCACAAATGGATATAAGGGTGGTCCGGACTCACGGCAGGGACACGGAGCGCGGCAGATGCGAGGGCGGCTGGCTCCACACCTGCCAGGCCAGCAGCTGGCGGCGGTCGTGGCTGCCCACCACGCTGTAGCATGCCCCCAGCTCCAGCCCCTCTGCCAGGTCGTCTGCCGCGCGACACAACACCAGTCCCCACCCCTCACTGCCCGTTACAACATCCTCACACAACAGTGAACTAACACACCCACTAAATAATTCAAAAATCACAGAAGGGTAAAATGCTACTTAATGCTTGAAAAAAAAAAAATCAAATCCAGGATTTATATTTATAAAAAAATTGGTTGTCTGTAAAGTCGGTTTACGGACAATAGTTTAACATGACAACGTCATAACAAAACATTGATGAAATGATTGCATACTTTTATGAATAAAATTGAATCATTTTGATTGAATTATCACTATTTTGTATGGATACAAAGAAGGAGTGAAATGAAATCTACAATTTAATTGATAAATTTAATGATATTTGCACTTATTAATTCAAATATGTTTATTACTTTAACGAAGAGATTATTTTAACTATAAGTTTTATACATGTTTGCTATTTAATTTCTTCCAATGTTATTCTGTTAAGGATAGGACGATGATAGGAAAAGTAGGAAACGAATGGGAGTGTTTCAAGTCTAATGTGCCTCGAAAAAGTCAAATCGATGGTTGTTCCAATTGAGTGGAAGAGAGATATATGCGGCGCAAGCGTACAATGATTGTAAAGGGACTCAGCTTAACGGGACAATGTGCGTAACGGGACACTTTTTCGTGCGTGCAGCTGGCGTTCATCGATTTATTAGACGTTGTAACGTCAAAAACATTTAAAACCGGTCCAACTTTTATTTATAGTTTGATAATGGAAGTTTTGCATGTTTGGATTCCTTGAATCTCTTTGGGAGTAAATTTATTTATTATAGCACATCTAATAAGAAGGTGACATGGATATTTTCTTACCCCAAAACGTATGTAAAATGTACCACTCGGTGGCATGCAAGTTTCACTTCCCATGAGCTTAATGAATTAGATCTCACCGAAATACGCAAATCAGTAGTGACCCGGTTTTACGTGGATATCTGCACACCGCACAGGAGGTCCAGGCTAACATTATAAATATTGCAATCTATGTATCATCTTATCCTTACCCTTTCAACCTTTTGATTAAATTTTTTAATAACGTCGCAATGAAATCGGGAGCTACTAAAGACGACATGCTTACTCTAGCCCTGCTCTGTCTAGGCATGCAACGTGGCGTGTGGCAGCATTAGAAGAGCGTGCGAGCGCGTGACATTAGACTAGAGCGATGTCCACACAAGTACATTATTCTAAAAGGCTGTTTTCATTTACTTGCCCCTCTTTTAACACATGTATACAATAATAGTCTAAATTCTCAAGTTTTTCCTTGGAAAGAAAATTGCAAAAATAATCCCTAATTACAAACATGGTTCAAAATTATCTATTTAAAATTATAGACCAATCTCTTTGCTTAAAGGTTTTTTAAAAAATTATAGTTAAATTCTTATATTTGAAATCAGTAATAAAATATCTATTACTCAACATGATTTTTGACTGGAATGTCAACCTCTTTTAATCTTATTACATTTCTATATCTCATTTACAGTGAAGTTACAAACAGGGGTCAGGGCTATGTCTGCTATTTCGATCTAGCCAAGGCTTTTGCTGCAGTAAATCATTCATTGCTACTCCGAAAGCTAAGTAACTTTGGTTTAAGTGTTAATTATGTTAATTGGTTCTCCAGCTTTCTTGAGAATAGAAATCAATATGTATCCTTAAATAGTCATAATCCTCTCTATTTCTTGTGAGTTCTGGTGTTCCACAGGGTGGTTCACTTTCACCTCTCCTTTTTAACATCTTTATTAATGACATCACCTTTGTCCTCAATCACTCAACAGGTGTTCTTTTTGCTGACGATCTTAAAATTTACATGAAAATTACTTTACCAAATGATTGCATTATACTACAGAACTACATAATTCAAGTTAATTACTGGTGTTCTAGAAAGCTGGTTACTCTTAATACAAACAAAACTTTATCCAGTCAATTTTAACTATAAACTTAACAACCTAATAATCTCTAAAACCCTTTGCATTAAAGATCTTGGAATCATTTTAGACTCTAAATTATATTTTCATAAACACCTTAACTATATTCTTCCTCCTGTAGAATCTTGGCCCCAATAAAGTACATTACTTTCTATGCTAATTATTCTGATTGAATCAGATCTTTTTTTTTTAAATTGAATATCAAATTACTTTTGAATATAGAATATTTTTCTAATTGAATTTTAAAATACACTAAAACATTTTTTTTTCACACTTCATAGGTATGAAATTTTTATCCAAATAAAGTAAAATAAAAAAGACAAACATATATGGAACAAAAAAAGAGATGCGTAAAATGAAAGAAATAGAAAACCTGACATACATTTTCTTACACAAACAAAATCTAAAATTTCATACTGTTTTGTTGTCCAACGTAAAAAATTTATAGGCACAGATTATTTGTTACATATAAAAACAAAGTACGTAAAATTTTTTACAGAAACAAATCTCTATCTCACCTTAGCTTTATAGGTGTTACAGCTTTACAATTAATTTTTTTTATGAATAAGTCCCACTTGGTGTATCTATTGTGAGTGAATAATTAAAAAAATTATTTGTTTTGAAATGTTGAATGTAAGTATTCACAAATATGAGTATGACATGCAGACCCGGACGCCTCACCTCGGAAGCAGACCAGCACGGGGGGCAGGGGCCGGGCCGGGCGGCCGCGGAGGGCCTCGGGGGCCAGCAGGAGGCCCTGCACCTGGTCCCCGGTGTCGCGGCCGCGGGGCAGCTCCTCCAGACACTCCCCGCAGTGCCGGCACCTCGCCCCCTGCAGCAGCGTGGGCCCGGCGCGGCGGGTGCCCGCCCGGTTCCCGCAGCCCGGCGTGGGGCAGCGGTACACCGAGCTGCAGCTGCAACACCCACCACAAAGCTACATTAACCAAAACCAGTGTTCAGACTGTTTATTAGTGTGTGTAATTTTGTGTTACAGTAGAGCACCCGTCAACCGTAATTCCCACAAACGGAACTCCCGATATCCGGAACTAATTTTCCAAAAAAAAAAAAAATTTTTAAACATTACAAAACATCTCCAAAACATTTCCGCACTGGAACGAGGCGTTTTTGCTTTTGCCTGACTGTACATGTCTTGTAGGCGCGCGCGCACGTCTGTCAGAGAGCTAATTATAGCCAGTCTTTCCCGTGCATTGCGTAAATACACAGCTGGTTTTCGCGTCGGACATGAATTACTATAAAGATGTTTATGCTATAAGTAGTTTTATTGTTTCACTACGTCAAGTAAACGCAAAATTCCTGCCGGCCCGAGAGTATGTACACCGACTCCCACTATACTCGCTGACACACGTGATAGCGAGTGACATTTACTTCCAACGTGTGATGCTTTCAGTTTTTAGACAATAATTTAGTGTACAAATATGTATTATGTACATATTTATACGTTAATATATGGTTAAACAGTCTACATTTACCTGTATTTCTCTATCTCTGTGTTTTTAAACGAGATGCTTTAAGTGTTATTTTTGTGTATGCGAAATGTAAACTGTGCGTGGCAGTAACTATACACTCTCCCGGAAGTGTGAATCACTAGCACGTTAACACAGAAGTAACACAACACTGCAGCTGTAGTCCTACTACCTCCCCCGAACCCTCTTCACTCACCCACGCACCCACCCACAGTGATAAGAAACACGTGCCTGCCAGCTTGCTTGAAGGAAGGTCATTCAACCGGCCCGGAGGCAGGCCCTACCGCAACTCCCCTTACCCGGAATTTTCCCATAACCGGAATAGACCTCCCCCCAATGATTCCGGTTGAGGGGTGCTCTACTGTAGTAACATTGATTAGACCTCAACGTAATCAGTGCTTCTGAGAAGTCTCTGAATACTTCAAGTTTGTATTTCCCGCGCTGCTGTGTAGCGGCAACCATTATTAGCATCCTCTGCCAATAGTTGGCAGCCCTGGACTTCCAGTCGGAAGTAAGTCCTAATTTTCATCATGGCAGTGAGTAGTACTATGGTGCAGCTTCACCGTTAAATTGTTGTATTATAATGGCATCTATAATCGTTATCGTATACAGTCCACTCAGTTATCGCGCTATAGCAAACAGAAATGGACAGATACAAAAACACCACAGCGTGCCAGTCCAGTGTGTGTGACACTTACCACGACTTGATGTAAGTTTTTGGACATACGCCATTGCAAAAACGTCGCTTGTTTCTGTTTTGGTAAAACTATGGTGTTCGTTTCGTCTTTTCGTTTTGCCGTGTTTTTGTCTCGTTTCAACTGTTGTGCTGAATTATTTTGGGTTCAATATTTTTGTGTTGTCATTATTTGTGGGGAGTTTTTATTGTTCTATTCTGTTTTGGAAAACTATTGTGTTTGTTTCGTCTTTTCGTTTTGTCGTGTGTTTGTTTCGTTTCAAACGTTGAGCTGAATTTTTTTTTGGTTCAATATTACTGTGTTGTCATCATTTGTGGGTTTTTTTCTTTCTCATAGCTAGGGACTAGAAAATTTCGCGATCGCGAAATTTTCACGAATTCGCGCGAAATTAAGTGTAAAACGCGAAAAATACCATTTGTTGCGAAAAAACGAAATTTCTACGAATTTTAACAAACTATGCGCGAAAAGGTTTATTTATTATAAATTTAGTATCATAATCATAAAAATAAGTCGCAGTCACACGCATCGACGCAATTCACAAACAATATGTTCGTTTGAATAAAAAAATGTAAGGAAATAAATGTCCTAACCAAAAAAAAACATGAAGGGTAAAACTTATAATTAATTATTATTATGTATTATAATAATTTGCGATGCTAATCATTGCTAAGTAATTTACGATTTTCTATTTATTAACTAACATCCGCTTTAATATGAAACACTTAACGTGACGTTGATTCATTTTAATTAAATAAAAGTCCGCCGGTGTAAACCATTCCTTTCGCCAGTCATCGCAGCCATTTTTTTTGCTGCTATGGCCTACGGATAACGCTCCTAGCCAGTAACTTAAATTCATGATTAAAATTAACACACCATTGAGTGGGACTTTGGGACGTAATTACGGAGAACATAATAAAATTACTTAATACATCGGGAAAAAAGTGACTGTAAAAAAAGATAAAATTATTTACATGGAGACTGCGGGGGATATAAACACTTTTATTTTTAATTCCTTGGGATCCACGGAAGAAAAAAAAAATTAACTTGAAAGAGAATAGTTTTCACTGGTGTGCAACTGCTGCTGTCGTCATGTTCACTTTGACTTCTACTCCGACGGGCAAATCGGCAAGTTAACAAGATTATTAATTGGATAGTGACTAGTGAGTGAGTAAAAATGCGGAATAAATTAAGTGCAAGGGATCGAGCATTTCAGTATAAGAAGGAGGGGTTTTACTGTACAGATAATAGCACGGTTATGTGTAAGTTTTGCAACACGAAAGTTTCGTGGGATCGAAAAGACACGATTGAAAAACATTTAAAGTCGGCAAAACACGTGGCGTCATTAGCAGCAACAAAAGAAGAGACTACAAAACTACAAACATCAGTTGCATCATGCTTTAATAAAGTTGTCAAAGACAAAAAATCGGCAGATTATCTTGGAAAACGTGTCACAGAAACATTTGTAAAGGCTAACATACCACTTGAGAAACTTAACAATGAACACATGGTGAACTTCATGAATGAATTTATTGAAGGTAAGTAAAAATTCAGATATAACAGGTCTATTGTAGTTTGCGATACCGGACTGTTTTTAATGTACTTGAACTAACCAATCATCCCCACTACAATTAACTTTTTTTTAAAAGTAGCTGACCTAACCTAACAAACTTTTCATTTTGTTTTCAATACCTTAACGAGTGTAGTACTAACCTAGGAAATAAAACGTTTTCCTGAACTACAAATGTCCAGTATTGTAAATTGCAATTGACCCAATATACAACAACAGTTAACTTGAAGTACATCGTTATGCCAGTAAACTATGCTAATGGTGGTCTTAATTTTGAGGAAATTTTTTTTTCAGGATCTGGCGCATTGCCTTGTGTAAAGACTTTGCGAGAAAAGCACCTTCCCAGATTAAATATGGAAAGGGAAGAAAACATCAAGGAGAAGGTCAAAGGAAAGCACCTTGCGGTATGCTGCGATGAAACAACAGACAAACAAGGTCGGTGTGTTTTCGTTATAATCTTCAAGATTATAGAAGCCAGTCACCAAGTTGAAATCGTAGTAGGTGATGTCCACATTCTTGAAACAGCTGATGCAAAAAGTTGTTCAAGAGCTATTCTTGATTCTTTGAACAAATATAACATTAGCTATGACAGTGTCCTGGCCTTAGTATCAGACTCAGCCCGATACATGGGGAAGTGTTTTGACACACTTACCAACTTGATGTCGGACAATGTTGTAGTGATTCAGTGTTGGGCGCACAAACTCAATCTGATTTTGAATGTTCTGGGAAAGCACCTTCCTGAACTTCAAAATGCCACTTCCAAAATCAAGAGTGCGTTCCTGAACACTCGAAAGAGAAAGCATCTGTTCCGGCAATTTCTGGATGATAAATATGAAGCTGGAAGGGTTCCACTGTTCCCAATGCCAGTCCTCACGAGATGGTCTTCGTGGTACGAGTCTGTAGCCTATGTATCCGACTACATAGAAGCTATTGTTGAGTTCATGAAGAGTGACGACATAGCATCAGTTAGCAATGTTGGAGTTCAGTATTTGGCAAGTTTGTCACAGGAACAGGTCCTTAATGTTAAGGTGCAGGCTGCCTTCATCAAAGAAACAGCAAAGGGAATTGTTGACTTGACGAAGTTGTTGGAAGGGTCGTCATATCCTTGTAGCAACATTTTGTGTGGTAACCTACGCAAAGTTGAGCAAGTTTTGCAGCTTGCTGAAGCAGGAAATTTTGGCGAAGAAACAAGTTTAGCACTGCAGTCATGTGGAAGAGATGTTGCAAAAGCTCAGGTTAAATCTGCCTTAGTAAAAGCTGCATCACATGGATACACTAAGCTGCTAGCTTTAATTTCAAGTGATCCTGCAAGTCATCTTTATTCTGAACTGAGTGTTTTTGACCCTGCACAGATTTTAATTACGGAAGTAACAAAAGATCTTGGTAAAAAATTGAAGAAAATGGCATTGTTCAAGGACTGCGATGAAAGTCAATTGCTTCAAGGCTATAAAGAGCTTCAGTTCTTGGTGAAGAAACAGTTAGGAGACAAAAGTGATGCATCACTGGATTTGATTGCAATATTATTGTCTCTTTCTGTAAATCATCCAGAATTTTCTAAGGGTGCTTTGAAAAGTGTATGGTTGCCATGTGCAAATGCAGACTGCGAACGATTTTTTTCTAAGTACAGTTCTGTTCTAAGTGACCAACGACAGCGCCTTAATGCTGAAAATGTAGCTATTCTCAGTGAAATCTATTTTGAAGGTTGAACACTGTTTTAGTGTGTTAGTTGTATGCCATGTCTATGTGTTTAGTGTTACATATGTATTCAACTTTGCAGCTGTAAATATTATGTATTGTGTTTTATGATCTGTGACAAGCAGGAAACTGTGAATTTTTTTGATAGGAGCATTACTAACAAATATAGAAGCTAAAATTATGTACAGATATTACGATAAGTAAATAATAATTTCCTCATTGTAAAGGCTTTAAGAATGTTTTTACAAGTATCTCAGTATCAATATATAATGTTCATATTAATTTTGGGAATCCACAAAAAAATCACATTGGTGAAAACACCGAAATGAAAACACCGCTTTTAAGAATTCAAACCACCGCTTTTTGCACTTTCAAAACGACGACATTTTCCAGTCCCTACTCATAGCACATTTTTCTCCGTTTTTTCTTTGTTTGTTGACCATATTCCTGTTACGGAATATTTTGTGGTGTTTATATCCTTGTTGAAAACAGCAATTTTTTGCTTAATTTCGTGTTTTTTGTTTGTTTTTTTGGGGTATTTTTACTTATTTATTTCTTTATTTATTAGTTTTTCTTCAACAGAAAAATTTTTTGCAATGGCGTATGTCCAAAAACTTACATCAAGTCATGCACTCCCATTGCACAAATCTTTCAAAGATGACACTTACCATCTTGCTTGACTAACACAAACGCACCCCTGATTTGGCAGGCCCCTTAAATACTGAGTACAGAATGCCAACTCACATGTACTTGACGGTAGTCGTCCGGGCCACCAGAACGCCCTTCATCAGGACCAGTCCGGTGAGCTGAGGTCCGCGAGTCAACAGGCTGGTCGAAGGGAAGGTCTCCAGTCGAACCGTTATCTGCAATACCACGCTTCACCTTGGACATTCATGCACAAACCAGTTCCCATTGTAGTTTGCACTCTACAATGGTGTCGTCAGTTGTAACTTGCGTAAAGAAAATATTGCAAGAATTATGAACTGACTTTAAAAACTAAGCAACACACGGTGCATTCTGGTCACAGGGCAAGTGTGTAAGCCCTTTGTTCAATCCCAGTGCAATCTTTAGTGTGATTGCAGAACATTTCTGTTGATTGAAAAAGAATGTCACCTCTAAAAATTAACTCTGAGCCATGCAGTCCAGAGTCTACAGAAGTTTCTGTATTGCAATTGCATGAAAACATTGTACAGTATTACATGGCGATAAAAATGCACACTATTTATAGTAAAAGACTATGACTGTGCGGCATTACCAACATTAGATGATGCTCCAGGGGCGGTTCCTGTAAGACTTTACGGGAGGGGCTGCCGTATCAAGAAAGAATGCAGTTGTAAAACATGACATTAAATAAGTTGGAGTTAGGCTAGGACCAGCAACACTAAATACATAACTTTAATACCTTCATACAACTTTAGATTAAATTATTTAAATACACACACTACAGATAAAATTTAAAAAAAATAAATAAAATTAGGCCTCAGGAGGGGCTACTGGCATCTCTGTCGCACGACGATGAAGTGATCCGCCTCGAGGACTGTTCAGACCCCAGACAACAAGCAGACCGTCGGACTGATTCCGTGGTGGTTCCCGCTGTCACGGCGGAGACAACACAGGACCCAACCCTGAGAGCAGGAAGGGAATCTCCTAGATGTGTGGGTCTTGAAGTTATAACTGCCACTTATCTCGTAAGTTGGAATAGTTGCTCACAGTTATGCCAGCGTGAAATGCAACACGTACGTGTGTAATCAAATAATGAAATGCATATTGTTTTAAACGAAAATGATGGAAATGAACTACAGGACTAAATAAAACTGTGAAAAAAAATTAATTAATTAACAACACCCGAAAGAAGCAAGGTCTGCATGGTAAGTAGAGCGATTGGCGTTCGTTTATTTGTATTGTTAAAAACGTGAGCAGGGCTGCGACACGAGCAGGTTCAGGGCTGGCTGGCGGCCCCACACGGCCACTGACGTCACGTGGCCGCCGCAACATGAGATGTGCCGCGCGCGCCTGGAATATTACAAGGATCGTCGTTTCCCCCCCTCCTTCCCTCCACTACCCGAGCGACGCCCTGCCTTCGACATGTAACTGACACCTGACAGCTGCGGAGTTACGCGAGCCGCCGACGCGTGCTTCGAGAGAATTCTGCCGTCGGGTCGGCAGCCGCGCTCGTGAATTCTAGAAGTGGCGCCTGTGATATATAAGCCAGGATGCCGGCCTCTGGGAGTCTGTCAGTCAGTGAGTGAGGAGTCGGGATTTTTCCCGCGGCGGAGTTTCCGGGCTATAGTGCCGCAAGTGCGGCAGAGCGGCGAAGTCCCTGGACGAAGGTTCCAGGGCAGAGAGTTCAGTTCCGGACGATAGTGTCGCGAGCGCGGCGGAGTTTCCGGGTGATAGTCTCGCGGATGCAGCGATGTTCCAAGGCACTAGAGTCCCGAGCGATTTTCCGAGCGAAGCGTCGAGCGGATCTCGGCGAAGGGAAGTGCGACGGCGGTGGCGGAGAGCAGCGACAGAGTCCCGCGACGAAGGTCCACGAGGGGTGATGCGGCGAGAGTTGCGCCAGAGATGCGGCCCAGTGGGGTGTGCGGTGTGTAAAAACTGAGTGACTGGGGAATGAAAATTTTTAAGTGTAATTAATTATTAGGCATTTTTAGAAGATTATGTTAGTGACGTAAATATTGGCGATAAATAACACTGTGTAGTGATAGAATCTTTAAAAGGGCTATCCATTTATGAACCCAGTAGTTCTCCCACACTGCGATTATTAATTATTGTTTTAATAATCGTAACAGTATGTATGTATGTGACTTTCAAACTGTTCATTGGATTTCCATAAAATTTGGTAGGTAGCCAACTATGGTCAATGGGATTGTTAAGTTTGTGTGTAAGTAAAAACAATATAATGTTTTTGATATATATAATTAATACACATGCAGCTTTCAACATCCGACACATTAATTTAATTTCTGGCTTGCAATCTAAAAGAGATTGTAATACTGAATGCATCAAAGTGAACTAAAGAAAATAACTAGCAATTAAATGTAACTAAATTATACCTTCTACACCTGCAAGAAAGTGTTCGTTTCATTAACTTTAAAAAAAAAACTTTGTATAATTATCTACATTTCGCATCATTTAGTCGTAAGGTTGTCGATTACATAGCAAATATAAATATTTAGTTATAGGGTTAATATTTACAAAGCCAATAAAAATGGAACCTTGCGAGGTCTCAGGCTATTTAAAGTAAATGTGAGACTTTACGTTACGCAACTACGCACACAGGACACACACACTACGATATGGTGGAGACCGTACAACGTGGTCTCTAGTGCGAGAAGAGCCAACCACACCTGCACTTGGTCTCTGCCCAGGACGAGATGCGGGACGAGAGCCTCGAGAGACAGGTGTACCACCTTCTGGATGACGTCCCTGGCCACCAGAGGCTCTGCCAGCAGCAGCCGGCCGCAGTGACCTGCAGCACGATGACTGAACACTGAAATGGAAGCTACACACCACAGAACACCCAAATGCAATGATTCCCTCAATTTTCTAATATCGTCAATTAAAATTAAAAGATTAAATCCATAAATCTTTATTTTAACCTTTCATTAAAAAAATTGGTTGTCTGTAAAGTCGGTTTACGGGCGATAGTTTAACGTGACGTCATAAAAAAAACATTGATTAAATGATTGCATACTTTATGAATAAAATTGAATCATTTTTATTTTAATAATAAAAGAATAAATACTTGAAATTATACTAGTGATCAGATTTTTAAAATGCAAGAATAATTAACCTTTATTGCCGAAATTGTTGTTGTAATAAGCAATGAAAACCACAATAACTTTTCACTTCACTTTATAAACAGTCAAGTGGGAGAGAGATAGATGCGGCGCAAGCGAACAATGAGCGTAAAGGGTCACAGCATAACGGGACACAGCGTAACGGAACAATGAGCATAACGGGGCACAGCGTAACGGAACAATGTGCGTAATAGGACACTTTTGTGCGTGCAGCCGGCGTTTATCGATTTATTAGACGTTGTCACGTCAAAAATTTAAATAATTTTGTACTATGTACACATAATTAATAACTTTTGAGTGTATAGTTTGTTTTAGTATATCAGTTAAGTAAATGAGAGCAGTCAATATTGGTAAACACACAGCTGTAGCTTAAGGACTTTAGAGAAACTTGGGCTTACATTGTATACTGATACATGATACTGGTGACATGTGTACAGAACATTCTTAAAGATGAAAATCATAATTAGGACTTAATTTTTCTTACTACAAAATTTGTTAAAAACCATTAATTCTTAGCTACATACATTATATTTTTGGCCAGGTCATACCCAGAATTTTCGCAAGTGGAAAATGTGGCAAAGTGTAGTTTCTGGGAATGTGTTCCAGTTAGCATTCTGTTGCCTCGCCCTAACCCATCCATCTGTAACGACCTCTATGTTGACGGCGCATAGTTATAACTGGCGGTGATGAGCCAGGTACTGATGGACAGCATGTTCCTTCTTCCCACTTACCAGGCTGTGAATCATCACACAACCACTAAAACCTCAAATGTTCGTAGGGTAAAATGTGGTAAATCTGTGGTGGGGTACGTTGGAAGTAAAATGTGATTTTTTTTCCCAAACTTTATTTATTGCTTAGATTAATTTAAAAATATGCCAAAATGTTGCTTATTCAGTGGCATAAACAAAAATGTTTATCTTCTGCTATTCAATATAAAAATGACAAAAAATGTTTGAACACAGTTATTTTTGTTCTTGAATCTAAATTTTAAAAATTTCATGTTTTTATAAATATAAAAATATGTATTTTAAAAAAAAGAGTGTTCAAGACAAAGTTTTTGGTTGATGTTTCAGAGAATGAAATTTTATTCTACACTTCTTAACTTGAATGAAAAAAATAATTTTAAAACCATGCTATAACTCTAAACTACCCCACTGGTGTGCATTAGATATAAATTTTCTTTAAGTTTAATTTTTTTTTTTTTTAATTTTAAAACAATATTAGTTTAAGTTATTGGACTCTCGTACCACATATAAAGCTTTCTGTAATAGGAAAAATTCCAACAGAATGATTGTTTATAAAAACTAAATTTTTTCACCTATTAATCCCATTTTACCACACACAACATTATTCATACTCTACCAGTAATAGGGCTTGCACTCATAAAATTATTTCTCATCGCTAGGGACGTACTTTCATATCATGTGGTCAGAACTAGTGACTTGCCAAGTTGATTTGAACAAAATGAAAGCAGGTTCACGGGCGGATACACAACTGACTTCTGGGATCAGCACCAGCGGTTTGAATATCCCCTCCCAATGTAACTGGGGAACGAGACTTAATATCTAGATACTATTAACTTAATTTGATCCAGACTAAGTCACCCTGACACCCTGAATGACAAGTAGGTGCTTAATGTAAAATTAGCCCCAAATTTACATTTCATCTTTCAGCTGTTCGGGGATGGAGGGAGGGGAGGGAGACAGGGTGTTACGTAAGCAGAGGCTCCGACCACCCCAGCTACAGGGTGGCAAACAAGCTTGCCACCCTCACCACAAGAGCGAGACTCCAGTGGCCAGGCTGACGTGGAACTAGTGGTCTCACAGCAGCCACATGTTGCATGTACCCATATTTCAAGGGCAAATTCAGCTCAAAATAAGGGGAGGGAGAATTTGGGGGGGGGGGGGGGGAATTGTTTTTAGAATTTAGCCTCTCAATGGGGCTGGATTTTCTTATGACTTTTCACAGATGATGCAGGGTCTTATTTAATTATCAGTTTCTTTCAAAGTTTTGAATACCAACAACCAACCTATTTGTAATTTGTTTTTATTTTTCATTTATAATTTATTTATTTATTTCCACATTTTTAGAGGGGGATAGTGGACACCCCTCCCCTTGCCACCTTGCCATCCGCCGGACATGTCCTTGCCATAATTTATATGGAAGTGATGCCAGTTACCATTTATTTCCAATAAAATAAATCAATGGTCACCATTTAAACAGCTCGGGAGATTTAAATGTAGTATTTTCTCAGAGCACCACAGTGGAAGCAGGCCCAACTGTTTGGTCTAGAGGTAGTGATGTCTTAATGATGCATCGAAGGTAGTCATGTAACTAATGTCAATTTTTAGGCCTTCACAGATGTGAATATATGTTGCCCATATTCGCAAATGCAAATATTCAGTTTTCAAATTTTGGTTTGGTATGAATTGTTGGCACAACTGATGCTCGCCCTAGCCAATGAAGCCACTACACATTCATCAGTTTGCATCTTATTCCTGGAATTGCCGAACCGATTCAAAATAAGGCGATCCTTTATTTGTTTGTTTATTTAACGACAGATCAAAAACAGGAACAAGTGAATTTTGAGGTAGGAGTGTGATTAGTGATTTGTTAAGATGAGCGAATTAAATTTTAGTGAAACATGAAGTTATTTTACAGTTTCTGATGCTAAACGAGCTAGATGCAAGCTGTGAAAAGATGAATATTTGCGAAAAGGAAGAACTAAAACAGATATGAGAAATCATTTCAAGTCTATGCATTAAACTGAGTTTTGTGAGTTGAAAAAAAATGTAAAAAAGCAAGATAGGATGCAATTAGAACACTTGCTATTGCAGTGTCTTCCTACCCAAGTGCTAAATTTGACAAACAGATGTTGCTTCAGGAATGTGCTGAAAAAATATGGGAAAAGGAGTAAAGAAAAAACATTTCTAATAAAAATTCTAGGAAATTCATTTTTTTTCTTAATTAATATAATTTTCACATTAAAAAAAATTTCTTTCTGATATACATATTTGCAAAATATTTGCAGGAATTTTGTCAAGCAATATGTAAATATTTTGAAAAGTGAATATTTGTTCATCAGTAGTCTATGGCTAAGTTCTCTTCCCGACCATGCTAGAGACTTCCAGTGTCATTAAGAACTTTCCCCTCAGGTCAAGAATGGCAAACCCAGAGGGATTGCTATTTGAATTGTGTCAATCCTCTTTGGCTAATATTGAGTGGGATTAGTTGAAAATTAAGGTGAAAAATTATGTAAATAGGTTTTTGAATTGTATTAACTACCATACCTTGTTGAATTGAAAAATATTTCTTAACAGTGAAAACTTTTTTAAGATATGTGTTAAAGAAATTTTTATGCTTCGTAAGTTCACATTATTTTCAACTGACATTTGAACATCATAAAATATTATCCATTAAAGAATATTTTCCTGCTAATAAGATAAGTTTTTAAGACTCAATCTCACGCGCCATGTTGGTTACGTCATTTTCGTATCACTGCTAATATTTAAGGACTGTTCCTGTACATTTATCATGATAGCATATCTTATATTTTAAGATTTGTCACAAATCTTGTCACTTGATGTTAAATAAATGTTATTCGTGAGCTGTAAAATGTCATACACACCATTGCCTTTACATTAGAAGGTTTTAAAGCTTATTTATTTCTTTACCTGCTTCTATAGCATGGTTTTAAATTACTTTTGAATATGTTTGTGAAGTTTCATATTTACACAAAAATTGACAGAGGAAAAAAAATTGTAATTAATAATGTACGGTAACTCGAAAATATGTATATTGAAATAAATATCAAAGCAAAAAAATATATATTTTAATGAGTTATAATGAGTGCTTAACTTACATGATCGTCAAATTAATTTATCTTTACCAGAGTATTTTCTGCAAAATTTAATCGTTATAGTCAGTTGGCAGCATACAAGTGCATGCAGAGCGCTGTGCATTGTCCGGCTCGTTGACGGATGAACGGAGGGTGGACAGACGGATGACGGATTATTAACCTGCATGCTGTGGATGGCAGTAGTGAACCAGAGCAGAATCACTGTGCCTGGTCTGTCCTGGCCACACCGTGGTACCTCCCGTGGCGATGGTCAGGGGAGATACACCCCTCCCCTCCCTGAACTTATAAAGGCAGTGTGTTATTCTGAGCAATTCAAGGTGAGCTGTTACAACACCTGGAATCACAAATCATAACGGCAGAGATGCATGTCGAGAATTTGAACGTGACTGTCCAAACCCCTCGTTGTTGACATGAGTTTTTTCGAGCACACAAACTCTTATTAAAAAAATTTTTTTTTAAATCCTCTTCTTAAATAAGTTCCTGTAACCGCCAATGATCCAGACTGTTCACCTAAACACCGTCACTTACGAAGAGATCCTGTGATATGCCTGTATACCGACGACTCTACTGTGAAAAGGAGAATACGTGATCCTGCAATGAAACTAGAAATCTCATGTCCAATCCTGGGACGGGTGTTAACAGAGATCTGCCAAGTTCATATCATTTCCTGGCAGCAGGGTAGACTCTAAATCACTGTATACAACCAGGGCAAAATTGTTTGCTGATCGGCCAAAGATAATTTGTAACCTCTGCCCAGGTGCCTCATGACTGGGTCTCATGTTTCTTTACAGTCCTTCCAGTTTTGTCAAGTAACACATGGTCCAATGACTAGGGACTGGGAAAATGAGTGTGTTCACTTACCTCCAGGATAGACTCCACAGTTCTATGTATACTAGGGCAGACATCACCCACTCACTGGCTGCAGTCTTATGAGACGTTCCAGTATAGTAGCCTGTGATTTGATACAGCTTTGAATGAGCGTTTCTCATTAGTCCAGACAAGAGTACTCATTGGTCCAGATGAGTTGCGAGAACAGATAAGATTTTATGGTTTTATTTTTAGTCCAATTTTGTTCTTAAAAACAGACAATTTCAGTGTTATTGTCTTTATTTTTATACAAGCCATTTTGTAGTACATACTTACTCCACAAACATAGGGGTAAAATTTATATGGTGCATTTCACAGTAAAATAATTTTTAATAAATAAGTCTAAAACATTAATTTGGAATAAAAATAAATTAAGGAGCATTTATGGTTTAAAATTGATTTAATGAGAGTCGCAAAATACAACAAACTAAAATAGTTTCTCTGATCCATGCACTTGGTACAATTTTTGGTCTGGAAACGACATTCCTTGAATTTTAAACATCAAAAAATTATTTTTGATCACTTGAATTAATTTTTGGTTAAACGCTATTTGATTCCATGATATAACTTGCATTTAGGTGCTAGTATAAGGTGCATTAACTTGCATTGTGGTGTTATGCCGTGTTTTGGTATGCTTATCACAATTCACCACATAATCCTGTCAGTTGTGAGCCATTAGCAGAGGCAACACAGAGGTGTCACAATTTGAATTTTAGCCTAACTGAAAATAAATCCGCAAATTTTTCCGGTCTCCACCAATAACAGAAGGCAACAAAACACACAATAGTTTGCAGTCTCGTCTGGTACCAATAAATGACGTGGAGTTTGCAGGTTCCTGCCCAGATAACGGATGAATGGGACGTCTGCCAGTTTCCCACTGGTGAACAAACCAGGTGTGAACCCGGATCACCTCGGTGGGAGGCGGTGATCTCACCACTCGACCCCCGGGGGGTGTTACGTACAGCATCGCCGCTTGTGCACGTGCAAACACTGGCACATCCACAAGTCTGTAGGCACAGGCCCACAGCAAACACCATTTCAGTTGTAGTTGTTTTAGTCCCTTTTATAGTGAGAGGATGCATTAGTTATACAGCAAAATCTTGTAGGCTACATATCTTTACTTATCACTTGCTAGCCACATACAACACACACTGTGATGGCGACATACCGCACCTTCAGTTGTTACCCACTACACAGGGTTGCCAACTCTAACATAGATAACATCTACAACAGTAGTAACCAGCAATCAGGAGTGGGTAAGGACAGTGATCCACAATGGCCTGTAAACCAGTAGTACAACGTGACTGTTCCAGGGCCATCCACAGAAATAAGGGCCCAGGGGCCTACTATTTAATGTTTGTTCACCTTTTCATTCCCCACAATTTAAAAAACCCAAAGACTCTAAAGCCGAGGCCACACAGAAAGCTACGCTATGTTCACGATGTTCACTATGTTGGTGCGCCAGGTGGCCAAACAGGATAGTTTAGTTCGCGACGTCGGAGAGACGGATGCCATGAGATTCGAGTAATGATTCCGACAATGATATTCTGCTGGCTCTCACAGTATGTAAATGTGAAAAGAAATGGGTTCATGAATTTACTATTAAAAAAAAAAATTTAAAGAATTTAATCATTTGATGATGCAGTTGCTTGTGAGGACGAAACCACATTTATGGATTATTTCAGGATTAATTCAACTGAGTTTGATAGCATCCCCTTGGAATCAAATCCCAGGTATTGTCCTGCATATCCTGCCTTCTATATTCTTCCACAGATTAGTCCATTAACATGGATATTTTCGTAATCTTTCAATTAACTTTTCTGTCGGCTTGGTTATTTAAAGCACAATACTTACAAGAGATGAAATTAAACTTCACAAAAAGCAAACGCAGAAGTGCAATACAATTCTGCGCGAAAACAGATGTTTTTCTTTATCTGTGCATGTGCAAAACACTGTCGACAGAACCAAAAAAAAAAAAACCTCCCCATGAGAGAGTCTTTCAGTATTTGCCAGAAATGTGTAACATCTAACCTCGGTAAAGAGCAAATTCATGTGTTCTTATGTTGCATATACTACTCTTATACGAATCTCGGGCACAAAACAGTCAAGAACCAAACACCCGGTGATGCCGCCAACACAGCGAATCAAGCTTTGTGTGGCCGGTGAAACCAGAGATGCAGCTGGCTATATTTAACTCGCGCGGCGAACATCACGAGCATAACGCCTTGCGCGGCCGTAGCTTAAATGTTATCGTAGCCATAACTCTGTAAACGTACACTGCGCGTACTGCATTAACTTCTAAGTTGTAAGGTTTTTTTTATGAATTCTATTGATTGTGGACTTGTAATTCTCATCCTATCAGGATGAATCCAAGAAGCAGGTCCCGGGGGTTACGGTCCTGCAGGAGCAGACAGGAGCAGACACTGAGCAGACGGGAGCAGACACTGAGCAGACAGTAGACAGGAGCAGACACTGAGCAGACAGGAGCAGACACTGAGCAGACAGGAGCAGACACTAAGTAGACAGGAGCAGACACTGAGCAGACAGTAGACAGGAGCAGACACTGAGCAGACACTGAGCAGACAGGAGCAGACACTAAGTAGACAGGAGCAGACACTAAGTAGACAGGAGCAGACACTGAGCAGACAGTAGACAGGAGCAGACACTGAGCAGACAGTAGACAGGAGCAGACACTGAGCAGACAGGAGCAGACACTGAGCAGACAGGAGCAGACACTAAGTAGACAGGAGCAGACACTGAGCAGACAGTAGACAGGAGCAGACACTGAGCAGACAGGAGCAGACACTAAGTAGACAGGAGCAGACACTGAGCAGACAGTAGACAGGAGCAGACACTGAGCAGACAGTAGACAGGAGCAGACACTGAGCAGACAGGAGCAGACACTGAGCAGACAGGAGCAGACACTAAGTAGACAGGAACAGACACTGAGCAGACAGTAGACAGGAGCAGACACTGAGCAGACAGGAGCAGACACTGAGCAGACAGGAGCAGACACTAAGTAGACAGGAGCAGACACTGAGCAGACAGTAGACAGGAGCAGACACTGAGCAGACAGGAGCAGACACTAAGTAGACAGGAGCAGACACTGAGCAGACAGTAGACAGGAGCAGACACTGAGCAGACAGTAGACAGGAGCAGACACTGAGCAGACAGGAGCAGACAGGAGCAGACACTAAGTAGACAGGAGCAGACACTGAGCAGATGGGAGCAGACAGTAAACAGGAGCAGACACTGAGCAGACAGGAGCAGACACTGAGCAGACAGGAGCAGACACTAAGTAGACAGGAGCAGACACTGAGCAGATGGGAGCAGACACTGAGCAGACAGTAGACAGGAGCAGACACTGAGCAGACAGGAGCAGACACTGAGCAGACAGGAGCAGACACTGAGCAGACAGGAGCAGACACTAAGTAGACAGGAGCAGACACTGAGCAGATGGGAGCAGACACTGAGCAGACAGTAGACAGGAGCAGACACTGAGCAGACAGGAGCAGACACTGAGCAGACAGGAGCAGACACTAAGTAGACAGGAGCAGACACTGAGCAGATGGGAGCAGACACTGAGCAGACAGTAAACAGGAGCAGACACTGAGCAGACAGGAGCAGACACTGAGCAGACACTAAGTAGACAGGAGCAGACACTGAGCAGATGGGAGCAGACACTGAGCAGACAGTAGACAGGAGCAGACACTGAGCAGACAGGAGCAGACACTGAGCAGACACTGAGCAGACAGGAGCAGACACTAAGTAGACAGGAGCAGACACTGAGCAGACGGGAGCAGACACTGAGCAGGCAGGAGCAGACACTGAGCAGACAGGAGCAGGCACTCACCCGACAGGTGGATCAGGCGGAGCAGGTCCACCCTGACCGAGAAGCGCAACACGGGCCGGCACTCGGCCGGAGCGCCCTGGTGGGCTCGGCCGGCCTGCTCCAGCGCCGGCAGCTGCCCGCTCAGGTCCAGGTACCGCGCCACGTCCTCCATCAGCCTCAGCAGTAGCACGGCCCGTGCAGACATCTGCCCGGCACACAGGCAGCGTTTACAATGAATACCATCATCAAGACCTGCAATACTTGTCCTGTCCAGGGCCCCCACACGGCCGGTGCTACGGGGCCCGCGAGTCTAGGAGGGGGGGGGGGGGGGGCTGCGAGACTAGGGGCCTAGCGAAGGAAAGAAGAAACAAATTAAAACAAAAAAAAAGTAGATAATTTTAAAATAAATCATAGAAAACAATTAAACAATCAGATTTTAGTTACCGACGAAATATCACACCTGGGTAATATGATTCGGAATATGCTGTGCGTACAGAACGTGTCTGAATCCACAACTGTGAGTAACAAAACCACCACCAACATATCCGACTTGAAACCATGTTACACTAATTTATTTTCCAATTATCCAACATGAATTTACGTTGACAATCTGAACACTGACTTAAAACTAGTTTCAATGTGTGTTTGTAAAATAATTGTGATTAAGGTTAAGAATTAATATAACTAAAACAATGGTATACATAGAAGCCAAAAAATTTTTAAAATCTTTTTAGTATAAAAAATGGGGGGGGGGGGGGGATCATCATGACCTCTAGCAACGGGGCCCACAGAATGATGTGGGGGGCCTGGTCCTGTCCCCCCCCCCTCTCTCTCGTGGCCCTGGCAACCTGCTGAGCACATGCAGAGTACGCAACAACATGCTTCTGCTACACAAAACTATTACTATAAAATGAAACTATAAAACTGTAAAATGAAAATACAAAACTCAAATGTAAAATCTTATGGTACATCATACAAAAGCAAAAAACCAGCTCTTATGTAGCAGATGTACACTTAATTTTCACATATTTTAAAATAATCTGACAGTAAGTTATGACCAGACAATATTAGTCATGAGGACATCGTTGCTCACAATTCTTCTACTGTAAAAATAAAAATTAATTTTGATTACGAATTGCACCATTTTAATGAGAACAAGTTTTTTTTTTTTTGTAAGATAAAGCAGATAATTACTCCACTGTGGGCTGATTGTTTTGACACTACCATTAATGTATTACAGTTAAGTTTTTATTAGGCTCCGATAGTTTAAATGATTAAGTGCAACTAAGCTATTTTATTCTTGTGATTTTCTCTCCCAAAGTACTTCTTTGATTTTTGAATACTTGTGAATCAAATGTTTATAATGCAGGTGGTTCATCAAACAATAAGGATTCGTTAAATAACATAAAATGTTAATCCTGACGCCAATTTTTCCTTTTAAACCCAGTAATTCATTAGTACAAACTTCATTTATCCTAGGTCCATATCTTGGAGAGAGTAAATATTTAACACACATTTATTAAAATATTTCAGAAACATTATAATGTTCCAGTAATATATATTGTGTGCTGTGTGGAACCAAGTGGAACAGAATAACTTCCTGAAGCATTCTCGGAACCATTGTCTGAAAAGCCACTATTTAATGATGCCCACATTACAGTAAAATGTTTTTAATCTGGCATAATTAGACAACTGTGCAAATCAGCGCTTTTGTTACATTATCGAATGTCAATATGGTTTTGACCGGAATAGTACCAAAGAAAACTAGTATACAGCTCATTATATTTAAAAGAAATTGTAATAAGCTGTACTGTGGCTAAAAAAAAAAAGGACAAGATGGTTACTGTTTAAAGAATTATCTGATGCCACGTTGCATCTATAGTTTAGATTTATTCTTCTACAAAAAGTCATTACGGATAATACACAAACTTATCAGTTCTGCAGAGTTATAGGCGGCGATCAAAATCCACAAAACACACAAATCCACTCGACAGAATCCGAATGTGAGTGGCTGGATCGCGTCGGCTTACAGAACAAGCACTATCGAAGAATGCTGTGTCAAAGCTTTCCCCCCCCCCCCTTTCCTAGAGTACATCCCTGAGAGAAAACTGCAGTAATAAACTAGTACTGGATGCAGCAATACAAGCAAATATTGGATTGCTTGTTTCCTGTAGTTTGCCTCACGTTCAAGAAGCGTCGGGGCAGGGCGACGTGTATAAAGGTGTACAGTGCACTCTCTCGCTGGGCCGTCGCGAGCGAGAGAAAGGAGGATGGGTGAGTCTCACCAACTGCACACTCTTAAGTAACCAACTTGTTTTTCGAGGCAAAAATTAGGCTATGAAATAATCCTGTCCCCAAAAGTAACCCCATGAGGGCTGCCTGGATTTGCAAGTTAACAAAAATTATTTTGAAAAATTTATGGTAGATATTATTACGTATATTGACTATGTTGGTGATTTAAAGAACCATACAAATCATCTTCAGCGGTGGTACATACCAGAACTGAGGGGTGGGGGGGGGGGGGGGGGGGGGGGGAAATTCATCCATCCTTGAAGTTGGGAAAACATTTGACAAAATATCAGTGAAGGCAGAATGTTATTACGCAAAGTGAGCTGTTACAACACCTGTGTGTGAACCCGTATCACCTACGGCTACAACTGTAAGCCCTTGCGTAAGTGTTTTAGCGTGAATAGTAATGTAAGTTGTTTATACACATTACACATTTTCAATTTTAGTTTTTTTTTTCTTTCAAATTAAACTCCCCTGCCCCCTTTCCCAAAAATTCCTGTATCCACCTCTATTCTTCAGTTATCTAGTATCAAAGATTCATTTGAAAGTAATAAACACAGAACCAGGTTGATAAGAAAGGTTCTTGCACAGATTGTGCCATTGAGCGAGGTGGCACTGGACTCTGTTCGAAACACAGTCCAGCCAACCTGACTTTGTTCGGCCAAGGTTTCGGAGATGGTTCCTTCGTACAGGCCACGGACTGCTTCCTCCGTACTCCTGCATCGTGTAGTCAAGTGTCACCATCTCTAGTAACCTCCTTGTTTCTTAAAAGCAAAGACCAATTTTAAAAAATACTTAATCAAAGTAACTTAAGAACAAAGGTAAAAACAAAACTTTATAATCTACATAATAAAGTAATTAAAATGTTAGGTTGGAATTAATTTTCTTTTTAATTTCACGAATTGTTTAGATAGCTACTTGCAGTTATAGAAGCAAACACGTACGTGAATAGGTCTAGTATGCCACGAGTTAAGTAAGGTCGCAATCATACAAGTACTTAACTGTTGGCTGTTTAATGACCTAAAACATTACAAAAATATCACAATACAAATTATGACAAGTATTATGGATTTTAATTTTTGTATTCAACTTACAATCATAATTCATTGTTACATCACAGTTTTTGTCATGTCCAGGAACTTTCGACGTACCTACTAAATTAACACAGCATGTGTCATGTACCACAGAATCATGCCATAGGGATAAGGGATAACTTGGATACACGACAGAACGTTTACCAAACATCGTCCCCAGGAGCGCAGGAGCAAGTGTTCTGTGTAGGTATTCAATTGAATTTTAACATAAGATATTGATATAAAGTATGCATTTGAATGTGTTTGTGATGCAACACTTCACCATAGCAAAAATATTTTTGATTTTGAAAATATGAATATTAAAACTTTGATATACAATGGATATGCAATAAGGAACAAATATTGTGTAAAATAATCTGCAAGTGAAATACAATAGTGTTCAATTTCACATTTTTCGAACTGAAATATAATTCAAAACTATTGAACATGTAAATGTTTGGTAAATATGTAAAGTAGCTGTATATGCGAAAAAAAAAAAATGATAAAAATCCGAAAATACTTTTATTCTATGCTCTTTCACTTCCTCTTTTCAAATCAACCGGCGTAGATAAGAAATTCTAAATACTTTAGGAGATATCGAATTTTTTAATTTTAAACATGTAGAGTAGGTGTATTTGCTAAAAAAAATTCTAAAAATCTGAAATTACTTTTATTATATGCTCTTTCACTTCCTCTTTTCATTAATCCGGCGGAGATAAATTCCAAATACTTTAGGAGATATCAAATTTTTTTATTTAGCAATACAACACCTGTACAACCATTCGAACGACGCAATTTTTGTTATTTTGCTGTGTGTTCGTGAATGCGTAATAAATAAAATGGTCGATTAGGTCAGGTCAGTTACATTATTAATTCTTTCAAACTAAGTGGACATAAAAAATAATGTGAATTAATTTGAATGGCTGTTTAGTTTTAAAATATTTATAATGCAACTGACCTGACCAAACAAACCGGGACAAAGGATGAACAGTAGGAACTAAAATGGTCAATTAGGTCAGGTCAGTTACATTATAAATACTTTCAAACTAAGCATACATTAAAAATAATATGATTTAATTTCAATGGTTCTTTAGTTTTAAAGTATTTATAATGTAACTGACCTGACCTAACAAACCCGGACAAATGATGAACATTAACAACTCACGTAAAAAATTTTTGTTACTTATTACTTGCGCAACAATATGCAAATAAAAAATAAGACTTTAAAATTAGAAACGTTAAAAGCCCACCTAAGTTGGAGGCGGGTACATTTCCTTTGCCATTAGAAGGAAATGATGTAGTCGTTCACCCACGTCGCGATACCTCCGACGGAACATTAATAAATAAATAAATAATAATATATTGGTTCATTTGAATACTGGCCAATCACGGAACTGTCACGTGACAAAATTGTCCAATAAGAAACATAATATACTCGTAAACAAGAAACAATGGTAATCGCAGCATGAATACGCAGGTATTGTGATGAAAATTAAAAAATTCGATATCTCCTTAAGTATTTGGAATTTCTTATCTCCGCCGGGTTTAATGAAAAGAGGAAGTTAAAGAGCATATAATAAAAGTATTTTCGTATTTTTAATTTTTTTTTCGCAAATACCGCTAAACTACATATTTATCAAATGTTTTAGATTGGTTACTGAAAAGGGCATTTCTGACAAATAATGGATGAATAAGAAGTGAAGAAATATACCTACTTGTAGATGAATTTCACAAAATTACTTTTCCAGACGTTAATAAAGCCAAGCCCACAACCTAAACTGAACATAATTAATTTACAATTAACCTAAAATATCTTAAAGAATGTTTTCAATGTATAACAAATATAACATAAACCATCCTAATAATACAATCTTACATATATTAAACAGAACTTACAAGGCAAAAAAATAAATTTCGTAACGGTGTAGTTCTAGAAATACAATATTTACAACTCAATGCACTTCAAGATATGTATACAATTATTTTGTTATTTATTAGATAGTAACGGTACTTAAAATTCTTTGCTTAAGTTTTAAACACAGAAATTGGCGCAAAATTTTACTGCACTCTCTTTCATAGAGAGCAAGAGAAAATACGTGGAGATTGGAAACAACATCGACAAAGTTTACAGTTTAGTATTTCAAAGTTTCAAACGAATTTTTTTTATTACTAATGCAGAGGTGCATAAATACTCGTTACCGATCAGTTACGAACATACCCGAAGTTTGTGGCACACATGTAAAACTACAAAGATGGACTTAAAAACGATTTTGCTCGATTCATACATTTTCAAAATTTTTGGAGTATTTTAGTTGTTGCTCACTAGGCTAACCAATCTTTCATTATAAACTGCAAAAAAAAGTCAAAAATATAAATATTTATACAATATGATATTATATTAACTTAATGATTTCAATTCTATGGATACAATAAAGGCTCGTGATGATATTAAAATATCACTTTTGAACACCCACAAATACAGTAAATAGGAATACCGGACACTCGGTAGCCATATTGGAAACAACTGCGATCAGCGCTCCTATCGGGCAGTGTTGTGTGTAACGTTGTTAGCCCATTTGTTTACGTGTTTTGACGGTGATTATTTTGTGGTAAATAATTTATAACGCGCAATTGAGATGGATCCGCCGACATATGGTACGTGCGGCAGTATATGCGCAATGTATGGGTGCAGTAATTACAGAGTTCAGAAGGATGCCAAGTCATTTTTTTCTTTCCCGAAGTCTGACATGTAAGTACATTGTTGTTTGCGTTTTGCTGTAAAATTTTGAAGAGATTTCAGGTTGAAAAGAATTCAAACTATATGCAGTAGCCTGTTTCTTAAATTATAAGTAGTGAAACAGTATTAACTTTACATTTTGAGTTGTAATTATAGAAAGTTTTATCGCAAGCTTCCTGGGCATCAAGCAATGATAAAATGAAGAATAATGTCAAGGAGACGAAAGTATTGAGATTCACTAAGAAGAGGGTAAAGAGCAGGCTCTTTTACAGATGAGGAGATCAGTAGAATGGGGAGGCGACGGTAATAAGTACCTGGGAGTTGTATTACAGGAAGACCTTGGGTGGAAGGGTAAGGTGGAAGAGTAGTTTTCAAGGGAAGAAGGGGCCTGGGTATGGTGGGGAGAGCCCTGAAGGGTGCCAATAGTGTGCAGAAACATAAGGCATACATCTCAATGTTTTAGTTACAAAATATTCTTCTGTGTTTGTTTGCAGCTATAAAGAGTGGGTGCACAAAACAAAGAGAGCTGACCTTGATGAAAGTGTCAAACTTAGAGGTCCAGATTGTCTCAAATATTTGAAAGTGTGTGAAATACATTTCAAGGATGATGACTTTAGAAATCCAAGAAATAAATCCCAAGGGTAAGTGTTTTGTTTACAGGTACATATTTTAAATGTTTGGTTTTTGAGAAAGTTTGTTAAAGTCAGTTTAATTGTTCCATAATTGTGTTAGCTTTTTGAAAGTAATGCAGTGCAGTGTCTGTTACAGTTTTTGAGTTTAGGCTGCATTTGCAACAACATGCGCTGATTGTCGAAATCATTTACAACACCCACTCAGAAACTGTACAGGTTTACATGTAAAATTTTTGCATACTGTAGAAGTGTTGGAAATTATTTGCAGAACAAATTTTATTTTTAAATCACAATATAATTCATTACTTCTGTAGTCAACGTATAAGCATTATAAATTCGAAATGTTTCATTAAACGTCATAATATTCAAACCTACTAGTGTAATATCATATCCGTCCTGTGTATCTATTGGTAACGCATGAAAAAGCACGTTAACATTTTTTTAATGTTTTACACATTCTTCATCTCATGTGCCTTTATTTTCACAGACAGGCACCATTTTGCTGCACCTCCCTACTAACTGCCAGGAAGGCCACGGTGGCCGAGTCAGTCCTGTTACCTCCCACCAGTGCGATCCTGGTTCATTTCACAGTGGGGCCATGCCCCAGAATTTTCCATGTAGGAATATGCTGCACAATGCCATTGGTTGGTGGGTTTTCTTGGGCATCTCCCAGTTCCCCCACCCTTTCATTCTGTTGTCACTCCATGTTAATTAGTCACCCTGTACCAGTGCTAAAGACCTGGATTTTAAGCACTGACTTAAATCTCTCACTCTTATTCTAATGCTCTCGCTCCTGCCCCTCCCATCTGTTTATGTATGCCCATACACTTCACTATTCTGCTTGTAAACCCCACAGTCTTTGTCTCACACATATTTTCTTTTTTTCACTTCAGTCCACAATTGTACCTTCTGTCATAATTCATATTGTTTCCTCCTCCCACCTGTGTCTATCAAGTCAGGTTATGTACTATTGTTCTTAGCTGGTTGCTATAGTTGGTATGGATTGTTTGTTAAAGAATATCAGTGTGTTAATGTTATTTTGAAATCCATTTCCAGGTTAAAAAAAGGAGTTGTTCCAAGTCTACATGTTTATAATGGAAGCACGAAGGTAGATTCCAGGAGGAGTCCAAAGAAACGGCCTCGGTTGGATACATCAAGCCCCTCTAGATGTTCAAACAGAACAAATACACTGCCACAAAATTGTAAAAATTCAGGTAAAATTCTGTGATATTTCCTCCTTCAAGATTCCAGATTTGTGTGTTATTAAATAGCATAATCAGTACCAAGTATAAAACTCTTCAGTTGCTTATGTACAAGGCCATATTCTAATCAATTTAAGTATGCCAATTGCTTCACAAAACTAATTGTGCTTGTCATATCTTTCTGGTGTGGCCTTCTGAAATAAAATTTTTAAATTTTTTCAATGCCAAATACAATTGTAACTCTTGCTGGTCCAGCAAGTGTGCTCGAGGTCAGAGAAAATACTTAATTGCAGTTGTCAGTTTTTATGTTGTGTACTGTACAGCAGCAGTTAACAAATCATTTGTGTTGGAATTATGTTTGTTTTCATTGAAATACTTGTCTGTTTTGCCTAAACCAAAACATTATTTTGTGGTGCATGATCACATAGCATTGAAATGATCTCTCACATCTGCGATCAATATTTACAAACTGGTTGGGCAGCGAATATAATAAGCAGTCGGTGACTTATATTTTTTTTATCAGAGTGACAAATGCAACTTCGATTGAAGTGGGATGCAGTGCAATTGTAATTTAACTTTTGTTTTCAGGGCCTCTTCCAGATGCGAGGCTACCAAAAAGAAATAGTACTGCTATTTATTTGCAAATGCAAGCTGAGGTAAGGAAGTTGAAGTTAGCACGAAGCAGAATTTCGAAATTGAAGAAAACAATACAAAAACTAAAAGAAACTAAAGAACTCCCTAGAACTTGTACTGATATTGAAGATGGGAATTGTTGGGCTAGTGTTTTCAAAGATAAAGATAGCTTCCTTTTCCACCAGCTAAAACTGAAATGTAAAAAACTGAAGGCTCGAAGATATACTGAGTCAGACAAGAGTTTTGCTTTAGCTCTTCATTATTGTTCGCCTGTTGCATACAGATTTCTGAGGAAAACTATATGCCTGCCTACTGTTCGCTCATTACGGCGATGGTTGGGAGGTATAGCTGTGTGCCCTGGGTTTGCAGAAAATATATTGCAATTGCTGAATATGAAAAGCAGACACATGCGTACAGAAGACAAAGTTGTCTCGTTGGTCATGGATGAAATGTCGTTGAAAGAAGCAGTATCATACCATGCTGCTGGTGACATCATTGAAGGGATAGCACCTTGGAAGTTTGATGTAAGCAGTACAGGCACAGGAGTGGAATCGGATATCCCTCTAGCAAACCAAGTGTTGGTTATCATGATGAGAGGTATTAAAACAAATTTCAAACAGGTAATAGGTTACTTTTTTTCAAATGGGCCTATTCCAGGACAGAGTTTAAAAAACATCCTTCTGACCGCGATCAACAAAGTCAAGGGTGCTGGTTTCATTCCGAAAGTAGTCACTACTGATCAGGGAAGTAATAATGTCCAATACAGAAATTTATTAGGTATCACAGAGGAAAAACCATTTCTAGAAGAAAATGGGGAGAAGGTATTTTTTTTCTATGATGTTCCCCATCTACTGAAATCTGTTCGAAACAATTTCAAAAAATATGTTATTGTTGCTGGTGGAAAAACGTTTAAATGGAAACACATTGAAGAATTTTATCACAAAGATAAGGATATGTATCCTAGATTAGCCCCAAAATTGAAGAACATTCATATAACATTGCCTCCATTCAGTTCTATGAGGGTGTGTCTGGCTGCCCAAGTCTTGACTTGATGTAAGTTTTTGGACATACGCCATTGCTAAGAACTTTTTCTGTTGAAGAAAAACTAATAAATAAAATAAATAAATAAAAATAAAAATAAAAATACTCAAAAAAAGATACAAAAAACACACAAAATTAAGCAAACAATTGCTGTTGTCAACAAGGATATGAACACCACAAAATATTCCGAAACAGGAATATGGTCAGCAAACAAAGAAAAAACAAAGAAAAATGTACTAAGAGAACGAAAAAATCCCCACAAATGATGACAACACAAAAATATTGAAACCCAAAATAATTCAGCACAACAGTTGAAGCGAGACAAAAAAACATGACAAAACAAAAAAAAACAAATACAATAGTTTTACCTAAACAGAAACAAGCGACGTTTCGGGAACTGCTATCTGCTCCCGTCCTCAGGCAGAGACGCACATGGTACGGAAACACAGGTGCGACTGAGAAGGGGCTGGAAAATGAGGGTATTTATCAGAGAAAGGGCTACATCTTGCTCAGCCAATGACAGACGAGCTGTCTCCCCATTGGCTGTGCACCATGTAGTTAAAGCGGATTGGTTATGGTGGGTTGAGTATTGGCTATTGTTTTGTGCTGCAGGGATGTTTCTCTCTTTATCAAAGGGATCCACATATTTTTTAATTCAATGCTCTGCTGGCTGAAAATATTTTTATTGCTAATAATGAAGGCTGATTCTTTGATTTTCCTTTTTATTTTATCGGATTCCTGTATGAGTGGTGTGGAGTCTTCCCAGAGAGTTTTGTGGCTATTTTCCCATGTATGTTCAGCAAGTCTGGATTTTAGGGTTTCACCCTTCTTGCAGTTGTTTTTGTGTTCTTTGATTCGGGTGGATAGAGCTCTGCCAGTTTCACCTATGTACATGTGGCCACATTCACAGGGGATTTGATACACACAGTTGTGAGTTTGTAATTTTTCTGTGGCTGGTTTCACCTTGGTAACAATACTTTTAATAGTAGATTTAGAACGGAATGCTGTTTGAAGTCCATATTTATTTCCTAGGCGTCTTATTTTTTCTGAAAGCCCTTGAACATATGGAATAACTAGGGTTCCTGCAGGTTTCTCAGTTTCTGTGGATTTGAGTGTTTTGTTGGATTTCAAATGCTGTTTGATGGTGTTGACAGGGTAACCATTGGCTATGAGTTCTTTTTTTATATGATTGTGTTCAACCGCAATAGATTTGTCATCAGAACAAATAATCTCAGCTCGGTTGGTTAGTGTGTGAATTATGGCATAATAGAGCCAAGCAACATGCGACAGCTATTTTACTTCTTCTGGACCGTGAGCCACCTTTAATCTTAAAATCACACACATCGCGCCCCGCCGACGTTTCCAATGATTCGATCAAAGTGACGGGGTTGCACTATTTATATTGGCGACCACATAGCGAGTTATGGGAACGTAATAGTTCCCGGTATCGCTGTCACACGCTCCCGGCCGAGCATATGAGGAAACGGCGGCAGCCCCTTCTCAGTCGCACCTGTGTTTCCGTACCATGTGCGTCTCTGCCTGAGGACGGGAGCAGATAGCAGTTCCCGAAACGTCGCTTGTTTCTGTTTAGGTAAAACTATTGTATTTGTTTTTTTTTGTTTTGTCATGTTTTTTTGTCTCGCTTCAACTGTTGTGCTGAATTATTTTGGGTTTCAATATTTTTGTGTTGTCATCATTTGTGGGGATTTTTTCGTTCTCTTAGTACATTTTTCTTTGTTTTTTCTTTGTTTGCTGACCATATTCCTGTTTCGGAATATTTTGTGGTGTTCATATCCTTGTTGACAACAGCAATTGTTTGCTTAATTTTGTGTGTTTTTTGTATCTTTTTTTGAGTATTTTTATTTTTATTTTTATTTATTTATTTTATTTATTAGTTTTTCTTCAACAGAAAAAGTTCTTAGCAATGGCGTATGTCCAAAAACTTACATCAAGTCATGCACTCCCATTGCACAAATCTTTTAAAGATAATGCCCAAGTCTTAAGTCACTCCGTCAGTAGGGGTATTTTGACGCATGTAGCGCTGAATAGCATGGCTCCCGAAGCTGCCCATACCGGAGAATTTTTGGAACACATGGACAATTTATTTGATTGTTTCAATTCGTCATCGCTCAGTGCAAATAACATCTTCCGAAAACCTCTTCAAGATAATTCAATACACTGGGAATTTTTAGTGAAGGCATCACATTTGTTAGAAACCGTTCATTTCACAGGTGGTAGCAGAGAAAAAATTCGCTGTATACGTGGATGGAAGACAAACATCTGTGCTTTGAAGTTGTTGTGGAATGATCTGTCTACAAAATTTCATTTCAAGTTTTTGTTGACGAGAAGGTTGACACAAGATTGCTTGGAGAGTTTTTTTTCTGTCATGAGATCGAAAGGGGGTAATAATGTGACCCCAGATGCCAGTAAATTTCGAGCAACTCTAAGGGAAGCTATGGTTCAGCAGCTTCTTACATCATCTCCTGACAGCAATGTTGAAATGGATATGGAAACATTTTTGTTGCAGCGGAAAGAAATAAATGATGCTAGTTTTAAATTATATATTGAGCCACAGGTAACACTGAAGGATTGCCCGGATCATATACCATTCTGTGATGAAATCGAAATGAATGCAGTTACTGTTGATGACAATTCCGATTTAGTTCTTTATATGTATCGTCCTAGTATAGGTACGTAATATAAGTGATTCTGGTTTTGGTATTATTCTGTTAGTGGAAGAGGATGTTATGTGTTAATGTTGGCAGCATTGTTTTTTTTTAACGACTTCCGTTGTTGTTGTTGTGTAGGCTGCTGATACACTTTGTTTAAAATGTAGACTGTGAAGTCAATCCAATAAAACCATGTATATAGTAACAGAAGTGAGCGCATATTACTGTGTTAACTCTAATAGGTTATGGGCCCAGCTGAAAGATGGTATAACCATAAGCCTGATCTGTCAAAGATAAAAGTTTTTGGATGTCCTGCATATTCATTCATTCATAAAGAAGATAGAGATGGAGGAAAACTCAGTGACAGATCTAAAAGGTTATTTCTTACCGGGTATTGTGACAATGGTTACAGACTGTGGAATCCTGAAAAGAAAAATGTTGAATTTGCAAGAAATGTGATCTTTGATGAGCTTGGGTATACTGAAAGCCCATCCTCAGGTAGTATTACACATACTGCAACATCAGAAGGTGTTACTTCAAACATTCCAAATGAAACACAGGATGTATGTCCTCAGTTTGCACGAGATGACACACAAATGTATGAAAACAATCAGTCTGATGATGATGGTGATGGTGACTTCATTGGTTTTCATCCTGAGGGTGTGTATGATGAATCAACTGGAATCAGATCTTCTAGGCACAAAAAACTACCAAAGTACTTGGAAGATTTTGAGCTCAACTTTGCTGTCGATGTTCTGGCATTATCAGTATCTTCAGATGTGCCTAACAGTTTCAAAGATGCAGTTAAAGATGCTGGTTGGAGGCAAGCACTAAATGAGGAGCTGTCATCTTTAGAAAGTAATGAAACTTGGGAAGTGGTTGAAGCACCCATGGATGCATCTGTTATTGACAGTAGATGGATCTTCTCTTCTAAAAGTGTGGATGGAACTACGAAGAAGAAAGCCAGACTTGTTGCTCGTGGGTATCAACAGCCAACATTGGAAAATGAAGATATATTTTCTCCAGTTGCCCGGATGACAACGCTACGAGTTCTGCTTTCAGTTGCAGTTGAGCGAGGTCTTCAGCTACACCAGCTCGATGTACAATCAGCATTTTTGAAGAGCAAATTACCAGTGCCTGTGTATATGAAACCACCGGATGGTGTACAGTGCAGTGACGATAAAGTTCTTAAGTTGAACAAAGCCTTATATGGGCTTAGGCAAAGTCCTAAAGCATGGAATGACTATGTAAATAGTGAATTGATCAACCTGGGTTTTATGCGATCAAAAATTGATCCTTGTTTGTACCATAGGGGTACTTTTTATATCTTAGTGTGGGTTGATGATTTTCTGTTAGTATCAAATTCTGGTGCAGATCTCGAAGACACTAAGTCTGCTCTTAAGTCTAAGATGGGCATGAGAGATTTGAGTTCGAATGAAAAGTTGCATTTTTTGGGCATGGACATCCTCAAAGGTGAGGATGGAAGCTTAATTCTCAGTCAAAGTGATTTGATTAGGAGAGTTCTTGAAAAATTTAACATGATAGAATGTAAACCTAGTAAAGTTCCAATTCAGCCCAAACTTAACTTGTCATGTGATGGAGAGTGTAAGATTAAGGTGCCTTATAAAGAGCTGTTAGGCAGCCTAATGTATCTTACAGTCTGCACAAGGCCTGATTTATGTTTCAGTGTATCATACTTTGGTAGATTCCAAAAATGTTACTCTTACAACCATTGGAGACATCTGAAACATGTTTTGAAGTATCTTAAATATACAGTTAACATAGGTTTGAAGTTAGCAAAGTCATATTGTAACACATTAACTATATCCTCATATGTTGATGCTGACTATGCTTCTGACACAAATGATAGGAAAAGTATTTCAGGTTTTGTAACAAAACTGAATAACAATGTTATCTGCTAGGGTTCAAAAAAACAAGGTGTGGTAGCACTTAGTAGCAGTGAGTCAGAGTACTATGCTATAGGTAGATGTTTAACAGAAGACATTTTCGTACACAATTTGCTGAAAGAAGTAGTAGATGTGGCTGATGTAATTAATGTTCATGAGGATAATCAATCAACCATTAAGATTGCTAAGTCATTAGAGACCAAAAGGTCTAAGCACTTTGATGTACAGTATCATTTTACCAAAGATCTGGTAGGGAAAGGAAAGGTGAAATTAATCTATGTAGAGTCTGCTGAACAGATAGCAGATATCATGACCAAGGGACTGCCTGCTTGTAAATTTGAATATTTTGTTGAGAAGTTAAATCTTGTTAGAATGTAATGTGGAATTGGGAGGGAGTGTTGATGACAATTCCGATTTAGATCTTTATATGTATCGTCCTAGTATAGGTACGTAATATAAGTGATTCTGGTTTTGGTATTATTCTGTTAGTGGAAGAGGATGTTATGTGTTAATGTTGGCAGCATTGTTTTTTTTTAACGACTTCCGTTGTTGTTGTTGTGTAGGCTGCTGATACACTTTGTTTAAAATGTAGACTGTGAAGTCAATCCAATAAAACCATGTATATAGTAACAGAAGTGAGCGCATATTACTGTGTTAACTCTAATAGTTACATACCTTGCTGGCTGGGCATGTAGTCAGCTTCAACATGAAGACTGCAAAAGAAAATTTACCAAAGAGAACTGGTCTATGGAAATAGATGAAATTCACATCAGCATGAAAGAGTATCAAGGTGACGTCGTCTGGCCGACGACCACCCCAGAGCCCGACCTGCACCCGCCAGTATACGCTCCCGCTAACGGAACACACCCCTGGCCATGGCCCACCCGAGTCAGGCGAGCCGAACAGCAATTAAAGGCAAAACCGCGGAAACCTGAGTAGACAAGAGAAGAACCATACCCATTCCTCCTGAAACATTAAATTAGGATTTTAGCGACAATAAAATCTCTTCCAGACACACCCGTTTGGAGTCTAGCGTAATGAGGTCACGCCTGGCGCGAGAGAGGCCGAGCCTCCCTCGGACGCCATGCCAGTTCGGCAGTTCAGCGCAGCTCATGGACCGGGGCGGACCTACGTCCCACGGAGAGGCAACATCCTTTGTCTACATTGAAAGTAACGTCCGGTAAATATAGTCACTAATTAACAAAACCCCCTTTATTACTTAACCTCTCCGTGAGTACCCGGTCCCTTTTTTCGGTCCAGGACCTAATCCGGCCGCATCAACTTAAGGACACCCCGCACCACACTTGGTCAACGGGGCTGCTCTTCAGCATACGGCACGGGCCGTCTCCCGCAACGTACAGAACTTTATTTAAGGTCACGCGCACGGCGCTGACCACAAACCCGCAAGGGAACTTGGACAAACTTAATTGCGGTGCGTGTTTCACCACAGTGGGCACAACACCCGCGCCGAGACATTTGCATACGGGATTGGCCGTCTCCAATCGCCCGCCCCCTTAATTCAGTGTATTTGTGTATCCCGTATTTTGTACTGCTAACTTACGTTACCCGAGTAACGAGTGCCACGTAACTTGTGCGCGCCCCCTTAATCCAGTGTAATTTTGTATCCCGTGTTTTGTATTGCTAACTTACGTTACCCGAGTAACGAGTGCCACGTAACTTGTGCGCACCCCCTTAATTCAGTGTATTTTTGTATCCCGTATTTTGTATTGCTAACTTACGTTACCCGAGTAACGAGTGCCACGTAACTTGTGCGCACCCCCTTAATTCAGTGTATTTTTGTATCCCGTATTTTGTATTGCTAACTTACGTTACCCGAGTAACGAGTGCCATGTAACCTGTACGCGCCCCCTTAATTCAGCGTATTTTGTGTCCCGCCTTTGTGTTACGAAATTACGTTACCTGCGTACCCAGTGAGACGTCTGAGACATAACAGCATCCGAGGCCACGTAACGCGGAACACAAACAATACGGCGCCACGGAATAACAAGTAACAACCCCCCGGGGACCTCTGTAGAGTGTTGTATTGTGTACGACTCGCTCCTCTGAATAAAAGGTACGACACCACCACCTCAACTCCACGTCTCTTATTTAAAATCATCTCACGCAACACCGATGCCGGCCCTAGTGGGCCACGCAGGGGCACATACATCCACGACCCCAAATTCACGACTAGAAACGAGCTAGTCTGGCGCCCACCCGGACAACACAGATCAAGAACCGCCTTTTCCCACTAGGAGCCACACCGGGACTCGAGCCCGAGACCCCGGACGACGGCAAAGGTTGTTCATTGTTATACCCCAGTGATGAAGCAAAGCAAGTGACAAGAATTGTACATGGGTGTGTTAAAAGTATGTTGAAGAAAATTATTTTGCAAAGTAATGTTGGTGTAAGATCTTCTCTAATGAAAGAAATCATGTGTAGGTTGCCATCTTTGTCAGTGTGTTCAGTGTGTAAAACCATGTTTGTATCAAAACTTCTTAATGCTAGTATTAAGTGTTTTGTTAAAGTAGTAAATGAAAGTCACATAATTAAAGCAAAGAAGAAGCAAAACATGAAAGCCAAGAAAATAATGCACAAGTAATATTCAGGTCACACACTTTCCTGTAAGGAATACCACAGTATATTAGTTATGTTTTATTGTGTTATGTTAGGTCTCTGTAACATAGGAAATAGGCCATTTTAAACTAAAATCATCATCAGTCATCCTATACTGTTTCCAGCCTGTCTACGGGTCAGCTAAGTACAATGCCTCCATCATCCTCTGTCTTTCCACAATTCCTCATCCTTCAATTTATTCCAGTCTTCTCCTCTATCCTGCACTGCATTTAAAATATCTTTAAAGCAAAAGAGACACATCAGTTAGGCTAAGTAAAAAAATTATTATAAAAATTATAAGCTGGTTTATTTAAAGATCATCAACAAAGCCAAATTACTGAGGAATAACAAAATTATTAGTAATGCTTAAAATAAAAGTAAAGGTATATGGAATGTTGTAAATAGTACTATTGGTAAACTTGATGAAGGATTTGAAAATATAAACATAAATATAAACATAAAGATTTTTCCTGACTTATTCAGATGATGCCCATGAGCACTGTAAAGCTCCTTACCAAATTTACTAGTGTCAACAACAGTGACATTATAGTAATTTTTTACAGAGCATGCTTATTTTACTTTTTGTTGCTTCTACTTCTTTGTTGACACATGACCTTTACTACCAGCTGTTATTACAGCATTCTTTGAGCTAAAAATTATAGTTAGGTTAAGGTAGGTTGAATCACCTTCAGTAAAGTATTTTTACACTTTTATACTACTGATTTAACTGTTTTTACCCCAAAATTTTAATGATCTCATCAGCCCTCCCCACTATGACGAGTTCTGCTCTTGGAGTGCATAATTACAATACTGTTTGAGACAAACACTGTGTTTCTACTCGCTCATAAAGCACTCTCTTGCCCACTCTTGATGTCGCAGAAAGTCCTTTCTCCAGTCCCAACTAAGAGAGAGTGCAATCCTGGTTTTTAACGAGAGTTTACACACTCTTGAAAGCTGCGACACGGCCAGGCCAAAGAACAGTCTATATAGGCCTACATACACATAAGTAAACAAAAATTTGGAAACAGAATAAACTTACTGCAAGCATATTTAATGTTAAGTAGCTTACAAAATACCTTTACGAAAATGTATAAAAAAATATTTTAATGCATGTTTAGTCTGTTTTTATAACATCATGTTCACCCTAACCTAATTGGTACACAAATATGTCTTCATCACTTGGTTCTCTTTTAATTCGTTCCGAGGTCATGTTCGTTTCCATTTCTGTCCTCCAGCACTAGCAAGAGAGTACATAATAATTTCCAATATTTTCGCCTGTTCAGATCATGTCACAACAAAGATTATTTCTGCTTTTCCAATGACAACAAACATTTAGGACAGTATGTTCAATATTTGCCACAATGTCATCGCGTCAAATTTGTTTATTATGCACAACCAATATTACACATTTCAATCTGACAGTTATTTTAACCAAACCACTGAAAAAATGACTGTAATGTTTGTAACAAACTCGTGTATGTCATTAGAAATACATTCATTTTTGAATTCCCGCCACTAGCATACAACACCTCACGCAAGAAAGCGCTAGTGTCGGTGGTTGCCAGGCTTTCCCATGTTAAACGACAGGAGTGTCCGGTATTCCTATTTACTGTATTTGACACCCATTGATTCTCCCTCATTTCTCACACACATTTGTGTTCCATCGCCACACCTCCATTGTGTGTGAGTGGCAATGTGCGTGACAAGAAAGCACTTAATAGGACACAGTGCAGTGCAACGAACGAATGACACAATTGAGTTATCTATTACCATGTCACAATCGACAAGACAGTATTTGTATCATTTACATGAAATAATAACAAAATACTAATTGTTGTATAGTATTTAAATATCATTTACCACACTGTAGAACATGAATATTATTTTCATTAAAATGGCCTTGTTCTAATCGGAAGTTACATGTCTCCTGCTGAAACCACTCTCTAGTGGAAGTCGCTCCCAGTAAAGATCAATCAATATATTTTTTTGACGTGACAACATCTAATAAATCGATGAACGCTGGCTGCACGCACAAAAAATTGTCCCACTACGGATGTCCCACTACGGATGTCCCACTACGGATGTGTCCTGTTTACGCATGTGTGGCATCTCTCTGGTATGTTGCGGACGGTACAGAGAACTCGGCCGGCACGTGGCGGCGTATTCCTCAGGTTTCACCCCGCCATGCTGCAGGGATAGGCCTGTCGCGCCGGTTGGATCACGCCTGCGCATGTGGCCACACACGGCTTCGGGCAGACAACAACATAGCGGGGTTCGAGGTTATTGTTGTGCACCGCGCCACGGGAGTATATTCGCAAGGAAATGGCTTTCTTACAAGTACTTATTATTTTAATTACTAGTGTAAATCAGTATATTTAAACAGTGTCGTGCCGTCCGCCGCGGTCGCGTGTTCGAGGTCGGGCGCAGGTCCTAGCGGGGTGGCTGGCTTTCTTAGAGATTTCTGTTCCGGGAGGGTGCCAGGCTAGCTCGGTGTCTAACCGTGTGATGGTCGTGGGTTCGTTGCCCCAGCGTGGCCCGCTAAAACCGTCGGCGGTGATGGAATTTGTTTCCTGATTAGGTTGGGTTGTTTAGGTTAATTTACATACACTGTTCTGGTTGTTCTACGGGTCGCACGTCGCGCACGGGAGGTGCGGGGTGGACGTTTTATTGTTCACGATTTACACTGGTTCATTACATTGGGCACGAGGTCTACTCGGCGGTACATGACTGCCAGTGAGGCGTCGGAACACGTAGAAGTTTTGATTACACTATTATTACAATTACACTTGACAAAATGGCACCCTGTGGTGCTCTTACGTACACGACTACACTCCACACATTATCTGAGAGGGACACCTGCGTGCCTCTACGTGTGTTTACTTATTAAGCCTTCACGCCAGTCGCAGTTGAGGGAGAGCATTCGATTAGCGTCGGCTAACCTCGTAATCGGTAAATTGCGACGCGTGGGCCCACCTGTGTGGACCGCGGCTCGCTACTAAATTAAAAACACGTTTAAGCTTGGATGTAGCCTGTGCACTGGGCGATTAACTAAAGTTCTGGGGTGGCGGGAGACGGCCCGTTCCGTATACTGCACGGCCCCACGTAATGCTTTGTGTGGGGCGTGTTAAATTGACGCGGCTGGGTTAGGCCCTACACCGGAAAAGGACCGGGCGCACTCGGGGAGTATTTAAAAAAAGTTTTTGGTTGTGAGAATAATTATTAGATGGACGTTCGGTGAAACAAAGAAATGCTGGCTCCCCGTGGGACGTGCGTCCGTCCCGGTCCGCGAGTCGCGCTGTACTGGCGTCTGGCCCTGGTGTGAGGGGAGGGGTGAGCTCCCTGTCACGCCAGAGTTTCCAAAGTTCCGTTATTCGTAAAAAATTACATTAATAATAAAAAGCAAGTGACTCTAAATTCATACAATAAAACTTAATGATTAACTTAATATATGTTTTAGAATTGACATTTAATAAGTTTGTCTTAAATAAGTTTGAATATTAGAGTCAAGCTGGAGACTGTCTGTTTCTTGATAGCTACTCCAGTGGCGAATGATAATGCTAATTTGGGGCGGTTTGCGTTAGTCACACATTTCACTACTGAATTTAGGCTGAAGGCCGCAAATTTGCACTCACAGCTGTTTTAGTAGAAAGCTACACGTGAGTGACCCGGGCACTCCTACATCGCACTCTATTAGTTAGGGGCTTTTGTTTGTTTTTGATTAATTTATTATTGTGTGGGGAATTTTGTAGGCACGCGGGGTGCGTTGCATGTGTAATTAAAATGGTTCGCTATTCTCTACCTTGGGCTGCGGTCCGCTCACTTGACTCAGGTGGGCCATGGCTAGGGGTGCTTTCCGTCAGCGGAGCCGAGTACTGGCGGGTGCAGGTCGGGCTTTGGGGTGGCCTTCGGCCGTACGATGTCAGTTGTATGAGTATTGTTTTAGTTGTGTAACTAAATATTTATTGTTGGTATGATACTTTTCACGCTTTAGTTTGATATTGGTAATTATTTGTCATGAGTTATTATTTGCTCAACTAAATCACACACCGTATTATAGTTATGAGCCCACGGGCGTGTAAATATTTCGAGTCCAACAGAGAATATGCTAGTTAAAAGAAATTCAAACAAATATCGTGCGTGGAATATTATTATTTTATAACATCTGAAACAATTGTTTCTAATATGGCCTCGTGGCCGTGCTGTTATCATTTCTGACTTCCGATCCAAAGGATGACGGATCGAATCTCAGCCACCACAATACATTATTGTTGTACTTGTAAAAATAAATACGGTATGCGCGACACTAAAAAGTAATAAATATATTTCAATTAATGAATGCAAATAAAAGTTAATTTATCAATTAAATTGTAGATTTCATTTCACTCCTTCTTTGTATCCATACAAAATAGTGATAATTCAATAAAAATGATTCAATTTTATTCATAAAATTATGCAGAGGTAGATTTATCATACAAAAGATAAAACAATTTTTAAAAAATTTCTTCCTCAAAGAATATAATATTTTTAATGCCTAAATGGTTTGGTTGCGAAAACCTATTACGGCTCAGTCTCAGGCCGAATATGATATTTCATTTTCTTCTGGATCAATCATTTCATCAATGTTTTGTTATGACGTTGTCACGTTAAACTATCGTCCGTAAACCGACTGAACCGAAAACTACTTATTAACCTATATACATAGCCTGATGTCTGACCTGGATGGCTTTCAGTGTAACCTCTGGCGAGAATGCCTCTTGTGTAACATTTTTAATTTGTAATGGGTAAAAGACATGATTGTGTGGTGTCAATGGGAGAAAATTGCCTTCTGCAGATAGTGCATGTGAACTAAGGAGTAGTGACTACTGACGTCTCCTTCTAGTCGTCAACGAGATCCTTAGTGTAATTCCTTACCCAGATGGCCTCCAGTGTACTAATATTTTATAGCAAACTGTAATGTATAAAATTGTGCAGGGTCTATCTGAACAGGTTACCTTCTACATGCGATGTGCGTAACAAAAGAGACACATGTGCAACCACATTCCACCATTGTAACTATACTTTCCACATCACCATATTCCGGTCAGCTGAATACATACTCATGGTCACATGTAATACCGAATCATGGCTCTGACCCTAGGGACAGGTCAGATCAATTGGTAGTAAATGTATGACCGAGTTGTTGTAATAAACCACTCTTATCATAATACATATTGTACTTAATAGTATAAGGGTGGTATTTCAAGACATTCAGGTAAAGCTAATAAGATCTACCTTTGTTGGGATACAAATGTAAACTAACGCACATATTATATTCCAGAACATGTTCAAACCCAATCCTTGTTGGGTAATGAAAAGAGAAATGGTTTTAATAAAATGTGCCTTGCACAAGGGTAGAAACTGATTTCAATGCATTCTAGTGGATGTATGGCAACCATCTATACATTTTCTATGCCAAAAAATTCTACAGATAGCAACACTATCGCGCAAATTAAATGGTGTAATTTTAATTTTCTCAAGTACTTTTAAAATTGCGATTATTTGTTTGCCATCACCCACGGTCTTGAGTTCGAGACCAGTGGTGAACCTAGTGAGGCTGACTAGGTCGATTGGCTTTTATTGTTCTGGGAGGGCACCAGGCTAGCTTTTAACATCCAACCAAATGTTCGTGTGTGTGGTTCGTTGGCCCCAGCATGGTTCATTAGGTTCGTGGATGGCGAGTTTATGCTATGAGAACTAGTTTAACTGATAGTGAACACTCCCTTATCAGCTTAGTATACCGGTTCTGGACTACGGCTGTGAGACACACTGAAGTAATTAGAATATTTGTGGCATGTTTTTATTTGGATTGATTTAACGAGTTAGAAACCACAAGGGCTTGTGCCCTATTGCTTGCGTCGGTTAGAAACGTTTGACACAAATTTGGAGGGACCTCTGGAAGAAATGGTCGGATGGGGTTCTCGAGCATTCGAGAAAGTGTTTCAGCTACTATGTTTTTGGAACCTCGTATGAAACCTGAGAGAAGAATTTTTGGCAATCCAATGTCCAAGTTTTCCTGACTGCCTAAGATGTGCCAAAAACCATGTAATGGCTTGGTCACCAGTTTTCAGAAGAAATTTTCTATGTTCCAAAAATTGTCAGAAATTTATCGACGCCAAAAAATTCTGCTAAACATTCTAATCCATATACTGAAGAGGCTTTCTTTCTTGGTGAGTTAGTGTGCGATGGGTTGAAGGAAACCATCGAATTCCTGTGACAAGACTGCTCCTACTGCTATGCTTGATGCATTTAGATAGTAGTATAAAAGGCTTAGTGAAATCGGCCATGCGTTAAACTGGAGGACTGGCAATGCCTGTTTTAGGAATTGGAAAGCTTTTTCATGTTCTGGTACCCAGTGGAACTGTACTTGTTTATTTGCGCAAAGCTTTTAGGTGGTTGTATGTTCAGCAAAATTGGATATGTACTTAGAATAAAAAATAGTAATGCCGATGCAGAGGGTAACATCTTTAGCATTCTTTGGGGGTTTAAAGTTCATAATGGCTCGGATGCGCTCGGGATCAATGGTGACCAGTGACCTAAATGGATATCTCCTGGACTGCAAATATTACATTTTTTGTCTGCGGAGTACCTACTTCTGTAAAGTGGGAAATGTGCACCAGAAAACTTTCTGAGTAAACTGCAATACCGTGTAAATAGTTGAAAACCTACATAAATTTTAGGTCTCCCACTACTAGGCCGAGCAAGCGAGTCAGCACCTGTGCACTAGTTGCCAACCCAAAAGGTACAACCTTGTACTGGTTATAAATTCTATAGTAAACAAAAGCCAATGTTGTGATTTGATGTTTGAGTGAGTGGAATTTGATGATATGCCGAATTAAGGTCGAAAACACTGCAATACTTTGTATTACTGAACCAATGGAAGGCTGAATTGAGCTCTGGTAAGGGCTCTGATTCGATATAAATCTCATTATTTTTTGCAAAGTCAACCATAACTCGTTGATCTGTACCTTTAGGGCCCAAGAAGGCAGGTGAACTGAAAAAAGAGGTGGATGGTTCGATGACATCTTTGTCTAATAAATGTTGTATGTGATATTGCATGATTTCCATTTTGGCCATAACTACTGTTAAGGGTGACATTTTGCTGTGAAAGGATACAAAAATTTGATATTGTATTCAATTAGGTGGGCGCATCCCAGTTTTTTTACCTGACAATGTCTAATAAATCGATGAACGCTGGCTGCACGCACGAAAAATTGTCCCACTACGGATGTCCCACTACGAATGTCCCACAATTATTTTTTTTTTTGTTTTCCTAACCTAACTAAAACTAAGTGTATTTTGTTTGGGAGGGTCTGGGTTAGGGAAGACTCTAGGTGCGTCCCAGGCCGAAGCCTTTACGCCTATTCATGCTGGGTTTAAGCCATGCAGACAAGGGAGCATGCATCATGTGCTTGTTCGGGGATTGGCCAGCCATGGCTGCAATTGGCGCCATGACTAACTCCCCTTCTTAATACTAGACTATAACTAGATAAGTTGGGCCCAGGTAAAACCTCCATAGACAGAGGGAAAACCCTGGGCACTTTCATGCGGGATGCAAAATTTCATGCATTAATTACGAGCAGGTTGGTTACAGGAACAGAAGGATGGTTCAGGAAGAAGAGTTGGTCAGAGTAGAAAGAGTCTACCATGCGGGGGTTGGGCGCTTGGACGGTTTAGTCCGCTTGTGGTGTTTAGGGGCACTGTTTTTTTTTTGGGGCGACTTAGTCGTTTCCCCCCAGCTGCCAGCCAGCTGAAATTAATACTATTTTGTATCCTAATTCTAAATGACATGTGTTGTAGTGCATGTGTGAGCATTAAATGTTTTAAGTACGTTAATTATCCGCGAGCTGAGACAAGGGCCTTACTCCGGAGAAACTATAGCTTCAGGTCGCCTGTCGCCTGTCAATGGCTGTCGGCACTTAGAGAAATTAGTTCGTCCGTCATTGCTTAACCCATTATCACAGCATCTACGCTTCAAGCTACGAGTAATTAATTTAAATAGTGTATCCACGAGTTGGCGCGTCAGGAATCACTCAGGAAAAGGACACAGCACTTGTCGCCTGTCGCCAGTAAGGGCAGTCGGTCGGTCGCGAAACTATCCAGTTCCTTCATCGCGAGCCCTTCAGCCCCAACTTCTACGCTTGATTATCTACGGTTTTGTGTGCGTGTAGTATTAACTGTAGATGTGTTTAAGAGCTGCCAGCATACTTGTGTGAAGTGCACTAGGAGAACTGTGCATTTTAAAAACACGCCTGCCCTCGCTATGTTAAAGTATAGGGCAGAATTTTCTTGCCAGTCCGCAACCGTTTGGTCGGGGTCTGGTTTTTTCGGGAAAGCTGCGTCGGTCGGTGGTCGTCTCTCGGGGCGTGCGCATCTCTCTCGCGGGCTGTTGGCTGGGAGTTCCCTGTGCCCTATTGGGTAACCGAAGGCTGGCAGTGCGTGTGGGTTTTGTGTGCGTGCTGGGGGCGGCCTAGCAGTGCCAACTGCTACCGACCGCGTCCCGCGGGTGGCGGATACGGGAGCCCAGCTCGAGAGTTGCAATCTCGCTGGGGTGGCTGTGAATAACCAATAGCAGTCCGCGGACCAATGGCCGGCCTGTGGAGTCGTTATCACGGCTGTCGGGGAGATAGGTAGCCTGAATGTAGCTAGGCGCGCGGCGGAAAGCAGCTTCGTCGGCGAAGGCACCGCAGGGGAGCTCGATGTGCCCTGGATGCGAAGTGTAGACGAACTGCGGGCTGGAACTTGCGGAGCTGTGGACTGCCGCGCGCGCAACGGAACTGAACAGCATCGGAATTCTGAAGGAAGAGATGGCGGCGCCTTCAAGTTGGGGCCCTGTTGGAGCCAGTGGTAGCCTGGGCGGCGCGACCTTCAACCGACCCGGGAATTTGGGGGGCAAGAGGGTCACACTCGCAAGATACTTCATTCGCCTGAACGACTTACCCCCACCCTGGCTTGAAAGGTCGTTGGCTGTTGACTAGAAGAAGGAAGATGAAGATGGCGCAATGTCAGGCTGCCTTTCGCTCCGAGAGCCAGCAGTTCGAGCCTGTTTACTGGCTCGTCTGCCCACTTCTGTTTTAACTGTGGCTGCCTGGGCAGCTGTGGCTGGGCCGACGAGTGAAGTCGCCCGCCCCTGGGGGCGCATGCGCCCCTGGTTAATAATAACCCAGGAGTTCCCAACCTTTAAATGTGGGCCCCAAGGCCCAAGCACCCAACTCCAGCATGGTTGATTTTTCAGCCCCTCCAACTCTTCTTACCTGGACCCTTCTTCCTCTCTTGTCCAGTAGTTACCTGCTTGCTTAATGCATGTTATTTGATCCCCTCATGACCCGGCCCAGGGTTTTCCCTGTGTCTATGCAGGTTTTATCTGGGTCACATTAGCTAGCTTTTAAGCTAGGCGACCAATGGGGCATCAGTCATGGCGCCAATTGCAGCCATGGCTGGCCAGTAAACCCCACTACGCACACGATGCACGTGCTCTTGTCCTGCATGGTTAAAAACCCGCATGGTAGAGTGTATAGGCTTCGGCCTGAGACACACTTAGGTCCTCCCCTAACCTGGACCCTCCCCTACACACTTAGAATTAACTTAGGCTAGGAAAATAAAAAAAAATTGAAAGCTGCGTCGAGCGTGGCCGGGTGGCCGCGTAGACGCGCTGTGATTGGCCGCAGGGTCCGGCCAATGACAGGACACTACGGTGGTCGGTGCGCGAGTACCATTTTCGGTCGCTTAAACTTAATTATTTCATCCGGGTCATATTGTCCGAGGGATGAAACAAGTGGGTTATGGTTTGTCGCACATTTATCGTAAAATGTTTGTGTAGTTCGAATGTAGAAATCATGTAGTGTCTCCATGTCCGTTTCCCTATGGAGTGCCTCTACTGGGCAGTATCTGGGGGCGTCTGTGGCGATACGAATGCATCTATTTTGTATTCGCTGCAGTTTTAGTAAATGTATTTTGGCTGCTGTGGCCCACACGGGGGCTGCATAAGTAATTAGAGGTCTGATGAGGGCAGTATACAGGGCCAGGCCATTGTACATGGTGCCTCCCAGGCGCCTACTCATTACTGGGTAGAGTGAGCTCATTCTCCCATATGCTTGGCCGCGCTTGGTGTCTATATGGTTTCGCCATAGTAGTTTGCGGTCCATGATGACTCCTAAGTATTTAGCTGCGTCCTTGTGCGGTATATTTTCGCCAAATAAGGTTAGCTGTGGCCTGTTGTTCGGTTGCGGTAGGATTTTGCGTGTAAATATTACTACCTCTGACTTAGTGGTGTTAATTTAAGTGCGCCATTTTGTGCACCACTGTTGCATTGCATCTAGCGCGGTTTGCAGTCTAGTCGTAGCTAGGTGCAGATTATGTGATCTGCTATACAGAACCGTGTCGTCTGCATAGCAGCCTAGTTTCACGAGTCGGTGTTCTGGTTTGGGTACGTCGCTTACATACACATTAAATAATACTGGCCCTAAAATGCTGCCTTGTGGTACGCCGGCATGTATGTGTTTGAGAGTAGATTTAGTGCCTTCCGCAGTGACTCTAAATGTTCTATTGGCCAGGTATGATGCTATTAATTTTACGCAACAGTCAGGGAAACCTGTTTCGTACAGTTTGTGTATTAAACCTGCGTGAAAGACTCTGTCAAATGCTTTTTCAACATCTAGGAATGTAGCAATTACATAATCCTCGACATTGTATGCGCTAGTGATTTCCTCTGTGAGGCGGACTAGTGGCTGTATTGTAGAGTGCGCTGCGCGAAAACCAAACTGCTCGTTGGGCAGGATGTTATGTTCACGTATGTGTATATTTAACCTATGTAATATAATACGTTCGGCTACTTTTGACAACGTACTTAAGAGACTTATTGGTCTGTAGTTTTGCGGGAGGGATTTGTCTTTCTCTGGTTTGTGAAAGACAATGACATTTGCCTCTTTCCATTGCGTAGGGAAGTGCTGTAATACTAATATTGCATTAATACACGCAGCTAAGTATTCCAACGTTTCGTCTGGGAGTTGTTTTAAAACAATAGCTTGGATGCTATCGTTTCCGGGGGCTTTTCTGGGTTTCATTCGCTTAATGACCCGTTTAATTTCTTGTGCGAAGGTGAGTGTCGGTTCCACTAGCACTGGTTGTTGTAGTTTAGTGCGTAGTTCCCTGTATATGTGGGCAGTGAATTGCCTATCGCAAGGCTGGTTGTGCGGCTGGATTGCAGTTTCCAGTGTTTTTACAAAGGCTTCTGCCTTGTCCGCGGGTTTGAAAGCTATTCCCGTGTCAGTTTGTAGAGGAGGAATTTTCTGTGACTTATTAAGTATGAATTTCGTCATAGTCCAGGCGCTATTGTCCTGGATTTTAAGTTTAGAAATTTTGTGTTCCCATGTGCGGGCGCGCCAGAGGTCTATTTCTTCCGATATTACCGTCTGTAATTCGTTTATTCGGCGCTTGGTTTCGACCTGTCTGTGTCTCGTGTACCGTCTACGTAGGCGGCTTTTTTGTGCTATTAATTGCGAGATGTATGCTGGCAGCTCGTCATGCTCTAACCTAATCTCCTTTTTTGGTATGCACGCGGTTATCCCGTCCTGTATTTTTGTTGTGAGGTCAGCTATCGCTGCCTCCAATTCATTGCCTGTTGTGATATTAAGCTCTGTCGCGTCAGGCAAGGCGTGTATTAAATGATTTTGAAAGCCCCTCCAATCGGCGCGGAGATAGTCTTTAGTTTTTCGGGGCGTGTTGGTTTCTGTGTTCGCATTATCAAATAGAATGTGAACTGGGAAGTGGTCTGAGGACATTTCATGTACCACTTCCAGCTCGAAACCTGTATTAAAACGCTTATTAATAACTATGTCCAGTATGTCAGGAAAAGAATTTATTCGGCCTGTGTCATGGGTAGGCTCTGAGGGAGCATGCACATGGTAATTTCTGGTGAGTTGATGCGTATAGAGCAGTCTACCGTTCGCTGTAGTGCGCCTGAAGTTCCACTCTATATGCTTAGCATTTATGTCCCCGATAGCCAGGAAACATGGACCTATATTGTATAAAGCCTCCAGGTCTGCCACGGTAAGTGATCGGCCTGGTTTAGCATATATGGATATTATTTTGACTTTTTGTCTATTAATGACCAGGTTAATGCCTACAGCTTCTAAGTTAGGGAACTGTGGGAGCTGGCATTCTGTATGTTTAATGCGCCTGTGCACAGCTAGAGCTACGCCTCCGTGTCTGGCGCCGTTATCCCGATCGTGCCTATAGATGACATAATTTAATATAGTAAGTCGGTCTGCCTGTTGCAAAAATGTTTCATTGATTGCCGCGATATCAATTTTAAAGTTATTCAGGTGATGAATAAATTCTGATATTTTATTTATAATTCCACGTGCATTCCAGAAGAGGATTTTGTATAGACTATTATTATTATTTCCGGCCGATTGCGTTTAAGTCGGTCCGGAATTATTTGCTGCCATTGAGGCGAGCAGTCACGAGCTTTACGAAGCCCATTGTGGCCTGTATTTTATCTGGCAGCTCCGTTTGCGGATTGCACCATATGGCCATGAGTTGGCACATTGGCATGATGGTCGCTGCCAGGTTGGGGTCTGACTTGAAGGTCTCAGATTTCTCCAAGACCTGCAGGAAGTCCTCCAGCACTGGTTGTTTTGGTGTGGGCGCGGGGGTGGGCTGGGGTGCCATTGACGTCCCAGGGGTGGCGTCGACTGCCATTGTGTCGGCAGGTGCAGGTGAGGCCTGCTGCGGCTGAGCAGGAGGGGCCTTCTGCGGCTCGTTGCGCGTTTTGGCCGGTGTCTGCGGTGCGGGAGGCGCAGGTGTGTTGCGCGGCTGACGTGAGGCACCCTTGCCATTTTTGTGGCCGCTCGGGTGCTTCTTGAAGTGTGGCACGGGCTGGCCATGGTGTTGTCGGCGAGGCCGGTAGTCATTCGCATAGACTGGCCATTCGGTTTCGCGGTAGGTCGGCTCCTGCGCGAGGGGCGCAAACCTATTTTGCGCTGTTTGCGGGAAGTATTGCCCCAGGTGAGGGGGCGCTGGGGGGCCCCAGGGGCGGTGCCTGGGTGGTTCCGGTGGGCCCGGGTTGCTGTCGCGGGTTGTCTGGTCGCTGGCCTGAGGGGCCTTGTGGCTGGGGCGGTGTTTGCGGCGCTGCTGCAGCACGCCGATTTTCGCGCATGTCGAACTTCGACTGTCGCTCTCGCTCGCGTCGTGTTTGCGGTGGGAGGTGGCGGCGCGACTCAGCCTTGTACACCGGGCAGCCCCGGTAGTTTGCTGCATGCTGCCCTTTGCAGTTTGCGCAGCGAACATATTCCCGATGGCCCCCGTGCGGGCAGTCGGGAGCGCGGTGCGGGCCGCTGCACCAGCGGCAGACTGGCTTGGAGTTGCAGCCCCTGCCCACGTGTGTGAACCGTTGGCAGTTGCTACACTGACTCGGTCCTTCCGGATGGCGGTAGCTCTCCACGCGTATACTCATACCCGAGAATTTCCTTATTGCGAGAATTTTTTCGCTGTCGCAAGTCTGAGGGACTTTGACGACAAGCTTGTCACACTTCTGTCGCGTATGCCTGTTTTCCAGGAACCAGAACGACTGCACTGGCAGCCGCATGTCCTGGAAAGTTTCGGTCACGAATTCTGTTGGGGTCTCCCTGTGGACTCCCCGGTATCTCGTCCTTTTGCAGCAGGACGGAGAACTGGGCACCGATGGCCTTAAGGGCCCTAATCGCGGTTTGGTACTCGGGCACGCTCGCGGTCTGGATCTGGAGCTGGTCGCGGCCACGGTTGTACACCGTGAACTTGTCCTGAAGGGACCCCTTCAAGGCGCGGTAGATTGCCGGGTAGTTGTGGGTGGCGTCCACAATCGTGTACAGCGGTTTTATTTGGCTTTTGCCAGGTTTGGTCGCTGCCTGTGCGGGCTGGGTGGTCGCTGCCGCGGGCGCAGGGGGCGGAGGGCCCTCGTCCTGGCCGTCCATTGCCTCGTGGTGCCTCTTGAGGCGCTTGTCCGGCACTGTCTGCCACTCACCTTCGCCAGTGTCTCTCGTTACGGCCGCTGATGGTGTTGCCTCCATGTCGTCAGTCAGTGTCAGTGTCAGAGACAGCCTAACTGCACTTACTTCACCCACTGACCGCTTCCCTGGGACTTAGTTAGCCAGGGTCGCGGCTAGGCCAAAGGGTGCTGCACCCTGGGTGTAAGCAGTGCTGCTGGTTGCTGTTAAGTCTGAGTCGACAGCACAACTGTTACCCCTGTGCGCATAGATGCGCACAGGTAACCTTCTGCGGGCTGTGTGGCACTAAAAAGTGCAAGCACAGCTTGTAGCTCTCTTCGACTCTTCACTCCACGCTGTGGCTTGAAGGTCTCGCAGAGCTGCTCGTCAGGACGTCCTCTCTCCTCGGAAGCCGGGCGCCGAAATCCAATCAATCAATCGTTTGTCCCACTTACACATGCGTGGCATCTCTCTGGTATGTTTAGGACGGTACAGAGAACTCGGCCGGCACGTGGCGGCAAACCGAGGTTATTGTTGTGCACCGCGCCACGGGAGTATATTCGCAAGGAAATGGCGTTCTTACAAGTACGTATTATTTTAATTACTAGTGTAAATCAGTATATTTAAACAGTTTTGTATGAGTATTGTTTTAGCTGTGTAACTAAATATTTAATGCTGGTGTGATACTTTTCACGCTTTAGTTTGACATTGGTAATTATTTGATCAACTAAATCACACACCGTATTATAGTTATGAGCCCACGAGCGTGTAAATATTTCGAGTCCAACAGAGAATATGCTAGTTAAAAGAAATTCAAACAAATATCGTGCGTGGAATAGTCTTAATTTATACCATCTGAAACAAATTTCTCAATATGGCCTCATGGCCGTGAGGTTAGAATGGCTAACTTCCGATCCAAAATATTTTCGGTTCGATTCCCGGCAGCTGTGAATATTTTTTTGTACTTGTAAATTTAAATACGGCGCACGTAACATTTCAAAAGTAATAAATATATTTGAATTAATTAATGCAAATAAAAGTAAATTTATTAATTAAATTGTAGATTTCATTTCACTCCTTTGTATCCATACAAAATAGAGATAATACAATAAAAATGATTCAATTTTATTCATAAATGTATGCAGAGGTAGATTTTATCATACAAAAGATAGAAAAATTTAAAAAAAATCCTTCCTCAAAGAATATAACATTTTTAATGCCTAAATGGTTTGGTTGCAAAAACCTATTACGGCTCAGTCTCAGGCCGAATATGATATTTCCTTTTCTTCTGGATTAATAATTTCATTAATGTTTTGTTATGACGCTGCCACGTTAAACTATCGTCCGTAAACCGACTTTACAGACAACCAATTTTTTTTTGTTAAAACGTTGGAAAATTGACTGCATAAATTTCTAACAGCTAATTTTTCTCTTGGTTCAGATAGTCCAAGCACTGGTTAGAAATGGTTTGTAGCATGCTAACCCACACAGCACGGATTGTCTGAAATACATCCAGCAGATATCCAAGGTATCCAGAACGTATCCATGTCAGTTTTTATAATCCAATGGATATATACTGGACATCGTAAAAAGATATCCATATAACCAAATAACGGGGATGTCTGATATATATGATATCTATGGATATATAAATTTTTTGTGTATTTTTGTTTTAGTTTTTAACATTTTTATTGGAGCTGCATAATATTACTATATTTTGTAACTTTCTGTTATTTTAATTAATTTCAACAAATTACACATTTCCTACGAATCTAGCCCATAGGCCAACGCGCCATATTAGTTTTCTGCGAATGCTCGTTTGTCATTACTTCCTGTTTCATGTTTGCTCTTGTGTGATTGTGTTTTGCTTGCATAAAGTGTTTGCGCGTGTTATAAATATAAATATTTGTTATTAAATTTAGATATATTCTGGATATTACATATACATTTTCCTTGCACATTGACATCAAGCCAAATATCCATTAGACATGTATAAAATATTGCTTATAGATATCCATATTTTGGATATTAGGCGGACATTTGGAGATGAAATGGATATCCATTTGATATTTAATAGATATTATGGATATCCAGTGGATGTTCAAAATATTCCATTGAAATATTCGTTAGATATATTTTAGATATATGTGTGCTGTGTGGGAAGTTTACTTTGAATTTTATACTGAAGAGCTGCAAATAGAATCTTGACTTATTTATTAAATTAAAAATTTTCTGCTTAAAGATCAATTGCTAAGCTGGTTTTAGCAATGAAATCTGAGCCAAAAAACAAATCAGTCGCTAATCATAACACATCAAAAATGGAAACTTCCACGAGAGTAAATCAATTTTGACCTTGAATATTGCAGCAGTGTTGGTATTCAAAGGCTGTCTGTGGCTGTGAAACAAGTTAAGTTTTAAAAAAGAGTCCCTGAAGTAAAACTACAAACTCAACCAGTATCAGTTAAATGTGGTATCCATGTGTGCCAATCAGTGTTTTGCATAAGGCAGAACAGTGGGAATTTTCAGGAAAAATAATGTGACACATTCGTTTTCCTAGGATTATGGGACAAATACAAGTTTTGCACTGAGTGCTGGTGACCAAAAGCTTATTTGGGTCAATCCGCTTGGTACCTGATTTTTAATATTGGTTTCTTAAAAGGATTTATTTTTATTTTTGGAATTCTTGTGTTTGTCATTTATGTGTTTCCCTGAATTGATAAGTTTTTTTGTAAAAAAAAAACCTCGGTGGTCATGCTGGAGTGGAGTGGCAATGGAGAAAGCGGCTCTGAAATGTAGGTGGGTTAGGTAGCACAGAAAAATGGTTCTCCGACCACCTTTTTATTAGTCTTTTGATGTTTAGTATGATTGTAACTATGGTGTTTAGGCTTTTTGCAACTTCTCAAAATTCCTTAAAATTCCTCAAAAATGACTCAAAATGACTCAAAAATTCCCGTTTTGACGAAAAATGTCTCTTTTTTTTCCCCCACAAAAGTTCAAAAATTAGGATTTCGAAAAACCTCAAAAGTCTTTTGCCTAAGAAAGAAAGTAGGGAGAGCGTGCTGACTCTGGAACATAGGCGAGGGGGGAGCGGGGTAATCCGGGGATTATCCCATTTTTTATGGTTTTTTACGCATTTTTTATGGTTTTTTATGTGCAAATCCAGTTTTTTATGCGCTAATCCAGTGGCTAATCCGCTAATCCGCAAATCCGCAAATCTCAAATTCGCAAATCTCAAATTCGCAAATCCGCAAATCTCAAATTCGCAAATCCGCAAATCCGCCATTTTGTATTTCTAGAAATTTCCACCAACTTCGAATCGTGACGTCATGATTCTGTGTCGTCTGCTGGAGGCCGCCATCTTGATTTCTTCTGGCCGCCATCTTGTTTCGTCTGCTGGAGGCCGCCATCTTGATTTCTTCTGGCCGCCATCTTGTTTCGTCTGCTGGAGGCCGCCATCTTGATTTTTCCTGGTCGCCATCTTGTTTCGGCTGCTGGAGGCCGCCATCTTGTGTGACGTCATATAGTTCTGTTGGTCGCCACCAGGTAGCAGCAGGTATTATTTTATTTTAACTAAAATATTTTCAGTGCCGAGGCTGGGATTCGATCCATGGGACGTGAAAACGTCCAGGATGTCGTGGTTACGAGGTGGATGCCTTGACCACTAGACCACGAGACCAATTGGAATATGGTGGAATAAATAATCTATATATGCTACGTACTGACGGCAAGTTTATGATAAATGGGGGAGGGTGTTTTTGCCTTCCTTAATGCATACCTAAGGCGCCACATTTGAAATTAAAATTATTATACAGCCGCCATCTTTAATTCCAGCACAGACTACCAGATGGCGCCAAATTCAAAAATTAGTTGCCAGAGGCGCCGCCATCTTGGTTCTCAAGTTGGCTGGTAGATGTCGCTAGTATCGCGCGCCAAATTCAAAAATTAGTTGTCAGAGGCACCGCCATCTTGGTTCTCAAGTTGGCTGGTAGATGTCGCTAGTATCGCGCGGCAAATTCAAAAATGAGTTGCCAGAGGCGCCGCCATCTTGATTCTCAAGTTGGCTACCAGAGTGTGCCACCGTCGCCATCTTAATTCATATTTCAGATGCCAGGGCACAGCACCATTCGATAGATCGAATGCTAATCGATATATTTACTTTTATTTCATATTTCTGCTGCCAGGACGCAGCACCATTCGATAGGTCGAATGCTAATAGATATATTTACTTTTATTTCATATTTCAGCTGCCAGGGCACAGCACCATTCGATAGATCGAATGCTAATCGATATATTTACTTATATTTCATATTTCAGCTGCCAGGGCGCAGCACCATTCGATAGGTCGAATGCTAATCGATATATTTAGTAACAAGTGTTGCTACCAGAGGGCGCGATATTTAAATTTAAAAAAATATTACAACCTTTAAACAATTCTCCGCCATATTGGATTCAACAGCCCCACCATCTTGGAAGCACATGATACACCCAAGGACTCGTTCCAATACATGCACAGAGTGCACCGAAAAGATTGTTCCCTTACATGCACAGAGTGCACCATATTGAATAATCATGATATGTGTTCCTTTATATGCATCAGAAGCAGGCATAAGAAATATTTTCTTATAGGCATACTTTAGTGTTAGCTTTCCTGTAATGCATTTAATAATAGTGTAAGCTCATTATTATTATTTAGTGATAGTGAATTTATAACTATGATGTGTAGTCTCATTCTCTTCATCTCGACGTGGCGGAAGATTCTCTGGAGTGTAAGCTGAAAAAAAATAAATAAATAAAAACTTGTGTTTGAATTTATAGTGGTATGCTGCTTTCCACATCACCTTAGAGACTATGTCTCAGGAGGTACAGCATTAGATGCGTTAACTCCTTTTTTTTATACATGGCGAGTTTCCCCGAGAGGCCTATTTTCCATGTTTAACAAGGGCGCAAGCATTATGCTTCACTGTCACTCTCTCCGAAGCCGCTGTCCACTCCATCATCTGGCTCCACTTGCTCTTGAGCCTCCATTACAGCTTCAAAGCATGCTATAATACCGTTGTAAAGGTATGTTAGAAACTCGTATTCCTCTGGAAATGCAGCGAACAAATTGATCGCGGAGACCTCTAGATGGTGTACTATCGCATCTATATTCATGCCGATGCAAGCATGAAGCGCATATTCAATGCAATCGCGCATTTCCTCAAAAGCAGCCATGTTCATTATGGAATTGTCAGAGACAGAATGAAGACTATAGTTGACCTGGTCTTGACGGAAAGATGACATGCAACAAAGTTTAACCACATTAGCATTTAAAATCAGGATAGACTCAAATTTACTTTAAATTATTAAACAGACTAGCATTTAAAGAAAACTATCAGATTCACTATCTGAACCGTGTAAATAAGATGAGTGCAATCTCTACATGTTAAACATACCGATGGTTTTATCTCCACATGCGCAGTACAGTAGTGCATGAGTTCTGTCCAACATTCTTAATGTTTTATGGCTGAAGGGGGAGGCAATGAATCGAAGTTGGTTGCCATCTACCCAGTTGACCACTCCGAGCGGAGGAGGAGTTTGGAGTGCTGTTGTTTTCCTACAACTCGACTCGGAGCAGCAATGCTTATTGAGCGTACCAAGGTATGAGGATAGTACAAAAAAAAATAAACTGGAAAATTATAAAAAAAAAAAAAGTTAGAATCTCTTATTATGTGGGGAACTCAGGTTCAGGGATCTAGACGGTAATGTCCCCATGGAAGCGTGCTAATTCCATCATCGGAAATGCTCCGCTTGTCGTCACCTGATGACAACGCCACCTTAGTCACGCGTTCAGTACAAACAATATGATTTCGTGAACGAAAATGATATTGAGTCCCCCAAACCCGTGAATTTGTTTGCAAGCAATCCAGATATTGCTCAAAAAGTAGCGAGCTGAGTACACTGGCCTTCACACCCTTGGATTTAAGCGTAAAAGCACCATCGTCCATCTTGTATGCATAAAGTTTGGGGCGAAGACCAACATACTCAGTAATGATGCGTCCAGCGGCTTCATCCTTCATGACACCAGTCATGCCGTGGTTGACTGATGGAAACCTTTGAGCATTATCTGGAGCATAATTCGAAGTGTCGAATCGAGAAGCCAAATCGGGGAGAATCGAAGAATACACATCGCGACACTCGATGTGGTACAGAAGAGAATCGGTATCTGAGTAAAGCAGGTGCAGAGATGGAAAGGGAAACTTAACCTGCATATAGTTATAGTGGAAATCATAGAGATGCAATTTGGATAAATCTAAGATGGCCACACCAGTGTAAAGGGGTTTGTTGAAGGTTACCGAACCTTTGGCTAACTCAATGAGGACCAGATTCTCATCGACGATCCGCCTTGCCTTAAATGACGGACGACCTATCAACTCTGCCGCACCATATATGGTATCGTACCGCGAAACCACACGTATGTCACGCTCCCTACGCGGCGACTGCAAAGATTTGCCAAAAACGGAATTATTCATTAATTTATAGAAGGATTTCTCAAAGGGGTTCGCTGCCTGAGCACGGCAATTCAGATTATACCGTACGTACGACGCCATCCAGGATTTTTGTTCAAAGCGCAAAACACGATGAACATTTTCAAGAACGGCCCCGTACGTAAGGTAGTGCTGCAGTGTTTTTGCATGTAAAACATAGTTCTTTCGCGGTTCAAGTGTCAATAAGAGCTTTGACATATTGCCGTTCACCGGTACGCCATTCACGGGTGCAAGCGGCAGGTCTGATAGCCGGTCATGACATTCACGCGGAAAGGATAGATCCACCTCTATAAAACATGAGCAGTCACCATCGGTGTCCATGGTGCTAAAGTTCCAGTTTGCATATTCGAGTTCCTGCACCCACTGGAAGTTGCCCACCGGAAGCTTACCAAGCATCGTATGACCATAGAGAGAATTTACATCGAAATAACAGATGTAGGAAGATGGCAGGCTGGAGTCATAATCGCTCATGTAAACATTGTTAGCCTTCGCATAGCGCCGACTAACGTTGGTGATCCCACCCCGAACAGCATTCTCCAAGAAAAGATAGATATCTGGATCGGTGACTAATTCCAGACACACCTCAGACTTGCTCAACAAACCGTCCCACGCAAGTGATGGGGCCGTAATGTAGTGCGCCGGATCTAAGCCATAGGACTGGCAACAAACTGAACGGAAATTCTCGAACACGTCAGCCAACAAACACGTATCCACCTTCAAATACTGCAACGCGTAATCGTTCAAAGTCTTACAGCGGAAAACATTCCATGCAGATCTAGCGTGAGCATAGTCCCCGTCACTCACGTCAGTCCCACTAAGAGCATTATGAAATGCTTCCCTAGGGGGTAGTGAGGTCGTCTGCAGTTCTGCCATACTAGTGACGAAATCGTATGGGAACACCCCTTTCCTACGAGCTAGATCAAACTGTGCGTCTTCTGGAAACTGGACACGAGTGAGGCTCAGCTGAGCAGGCGAGAGATTACCTGCCAGAGTATCCAGAGATGAAGTTAGGAAGTTAAGGGAGTCAATGAATCTTAAACGCACTGTTCGAGTACCTCCTCTCGCATCATTACCGGTAATCGGTATGTACTTTGTTATGCTCTTGTAACTTTCAAGAGACGTGCCTATAACCCTGACCTCCCCGGGGTTCTCCAAAATGGAGGAACCGTCAGGTTGTGCAATATGACGTGAGACTAATGGTCTCATCAAAAAGTGGGCATCATAATTCTGAAGATTGTGGAAAATAGCCACCAGTTGGTTCTTCTGCAGTCTAAATGCAATATTACACTTAGAATGCGCATAGCCACGAATCTCACCGGTCAGGTGGTCATGGTCCAACACTGACTTGTCACCTAGTGTCTTATTACATATATGGCAATGTGTCTGACTCGCCAACCGCGCAGCAACAGCAGGAGTCTGGGCTTTCATGGGAACGGTCTTAGCATAAATCGCGCACACCCACTTAGTCATATCAATCAAGGTAGAGACCATGTCGGCAACACAATTCTCCCCTTCAAAGTGCGCATATCTGGTAAGCGAAGCATCGTACGAACAAACTAATAAAATGCTACATGCATAAGGCACGTGCTCGTTCACCGTCGTGGTGCTGGAGGCATCGGTCTCCGGTAAACAGGTGGACATCGGTTTCAAGTAGGTCTCTGTATCGCAATAAGCGACAAAGCCCATACGTTCCTTCTTGGATACATTTGTGAACTCGAGCCATTTGGTCTCCTCAGTCGGGAATACTGACCGAACGGCCGTGTGTTGGCTGCACAAATCAGTGTGGGAGTTCAACTTGTCCGCAGTATGGAAATACTGAAGACAGCGGTCGCAAACCCACTTTGTATGTTGATCACGCGAGAGTTGAGAAGAAAGCAAGCGGGACAAATTCTTAATAGTCACGAAATGGAGATGAGCGGGAGCACCAGACGCACGAATAGCCAAAATATTCACATGGCGATCACATCGCATAGAGGTAATGCAAATCGGCTGGATACTTGCATCAGTGGGTTTGTTAAAATCCTCGTCAATAATCGTTCCCTGATCACTCACGCAAGAATAAATGTTCACGGAAATATTATTGAGACTCTCAAAGATCTTAACCTGATGCAGTGTCATGGGGAACGTCATACCGGTCGTATCAAAAACCTCGAGAGGATTAGGATACGATCCAGTACGAGTAACCATCCCAGCCGCCGGCGTCACACCTGCCATAACGGCATACAGAAAGCACATCTCACGGTCAGTCTCGATGTTTACACAAGCTTTGCGGTTAGACAAAAATGCAGGCAACTTTGTATGCGCGGCCCCCACCGTGAATGGTCGGTATGCAGAGACATGCATGTCGAGATGTTTTACATGACTCAACATCCATCCAGACCCGCGCAAAGCAAACTCACTTACATGCTCCATAAGCACAGAAACTAATGTGAAACTGAAAATTTCTGCTAGGTCCTCACTTAACAAAACAGGGATACTTTTGGAGGCGAAGTGGAAGCTTTCACTGATGGGCCCCTGCCCAGGATCCTCCTTAATAAATACCGCGGCCAATGTAAGATAAATTTTGAATGGGCGGAGAACGCCACCCACTACGTCCAGAAAGGGTTCCCTGCACCTGGAGAGAAATCTATTAATGTTGGGGTCGGGCTGGGGAATATCATTCGCGATTCTGGAATCAACAAGTCGACCCTGGAATGCGGAATATAAAGCGACGGGCTTCAGGCTAGGCAAAGAGGGAGGTGGCGTGTCTTCGATCTCTAGGTTGGATGAATCATCAGCCGACGATAAAATCACTGACTCAAATGATGATGAAGATGAAATCAATGAATCAATAGATGATTCATCGAGCTCAGACATCGAAGGCTCGCTTTCCTCAAATCTAGCACGCTTATTAGAGTATGGAGAAGACATTATTATAAAAGGAATTTAAAAAAAATAAAGAAGGATACGCTCAACAAGTTAGAACCTGAAAAATAAATAAAAGATGCTTGCTCTAATATACTGAAACCAACAGCTGTATCAGCACTTATTATTTTCCATAATATGTGTAAAAATTTGTATTGAAAAAATAAGTGTAAATATGAAATAATTGTATGTCATGAGAAAACTTCTTGTAATATTTATTTGTGAAGTATTTCAAGTTGTAAATAATGTAGAAATATAAAATGTTTAAGACATGTAAACAATGTGCAAGAAATTAATTATATGTCGGTATATTCTGAGAATGTAGAGAATTATTATTTACATGGAACATACTGTATTGAAAACAAATGTATATCAACTTCATATCACGCTTAATATTGTTTAAAGTTTGACAAAATTTATTTAACTGTTTGCAAGCAAAGAACGAGCTCTGAATGGTTGTTGTTTTTATAAATCGCGCATAGCGTTCAGTAACAGAATGAAAGATGTATTAAAGAAATATTAAATACACGCATCCCGTTGTAAAAATAATTATGAAAACAAGTTGATTCTCAATCATTAATAAATAAGCGAAAACAGGAATAATATTCAAAGTAATATAATCGCAACAAAAAAAATAGAGTTTAGTAATTTTTCCGTGATAATACACAATTTAAGTAATATAAATACATGGATTTAGTTATTGCTTAATTCGACCGTTTTAACGTGTTTATTTATTTAAAATAGTGGACATATTGTTAAATAAGAACTGTAAACACAGTGCGCGAACGTGTTTTAACGAAACGAATGTACTCCATCTCGTGTTGTCAGTCAGAACTGACAGAACACATACCTTATCTGGAGAAGAACGTCTCTCTGCGGAGGAGGTATCGAGGGCTGACGAGGGCTGGCTGCGATCAAATGAGGTTTCCGACCTCTGTGGCAGGTGTATATATATATAAATCTGCGTCGGGCGATGACCTGAATTCTCGCGGAATCGCCTACTCTGTGTGTCGGCTTTAGATGACAGTTATAAACTGAAAATTATTAATTTAAGAAAGTTGAGTAGATTATATTTGGTAAAATCATTTAATAATATGGTGATCATGGAAAACTAGTTAAACTATATGTTTTTTGTTTTAGAAAGTAGATTTTCTACCATTCACTTTTTTCAGAATTAAAATTTAATTAATGTTTTTTTTATTATAGCTTACTGAAAACATTTTTTTGCAATCGTTGTAATGCATTACAACGATTGCAGAAACTGTCAACCAAGTCTGTGACAGCATATAGACACCTCTTAGGTGCGACGACAGTTGTCTGGAAAAACAAATTCCTTTCTCTGAAAATAGAGAGCTTCATCCACGGGCTCTCGCACGTCAACCCGCTGGTCGGCCCAGGAAGGCAGGACGTTTCAATGCTAGCTTTTATTTTATATCAGAGGAATACTTAAATCATAACAATAAATCAGAGGTTACACATTAGTTTTATTGTAGTCAACATACATTTCGTGAACGTGCGGGCGCAGAGACTGATGGATAATTTGAATACATTTTTTTTTAAATTATACTAAACCAGAAAATTATATAATTGAAAAGAGTATTAATAAAAAATACAGTAACCTACACGTTCTTTACTTAAGTTGCAAACAGTTTCGGTAATAAAATATGCATTATGCTTTTAACAATTTATTTTAAAACTTTATGCAAAACTGAAATATTACAAGAAAATCACACATAATGTTTGCATACAAACCTGAACATTTACATACAAAGAGTATTAAAGTGACGATAAAAAAAAGATTTGAATGCTAACTTGAACATTTCCTTACACACAAAGAATATTATATTTACGTATTCAGCTGAAACATTTACATACACAAAGTGACAAAAATTCAATTATACTTTGCTTAATAATTCTAGAAGTAATGAGCGCACTGCTACCCGGGCCATCTCGTCAGTTCTTTGTATGGAAGCACTAGACTCTGTTTGAACTCCGACATCTTGACTCACCGGTCCTAAATGACTGAGATCTCTGGTTCGACTCTTGCGAGAGGCAGCAGGCTTTCGCTGTCGTCTGGTGGACTTCGGTGTCGCCTCGGTGATTGGCTCAGCTACAGGTATGATGGATGTTGGCGAATCAGGGCTGATTTGAATGCATTCAGGGATAACCTGAACCGATTGGGTAGCTGTCTGGTTGAATGCGTGTGCGTAGACGTCTTCACTCGTGGCAGGCAGCACTGTATCGTGTCGAAGCATGTTAACAATACATTGTCCATAACCCGAGCAGTTAATTAGTTCAAATGGTATGTCTTGAGGTCCTGGGTCGAGTATTTGTTTCGAGTGAAACATGCCGTCACAGCTTTCCGATATGTGTTTTAAATTGTCTTGACTCCACTCGCTGTAATCAACACTGCCTAGACCAGGATTTACACTCACGTATTTCTTGCTTGAATGAAAGTTAGACATCTTGCTTGGCACAGATCCTCACACCGACACAGTTTCAGCTCGACTGTCGACCCAGGAAGCGGCGATCCTATTTAAAAATATATTGCCCATCCGAATGAATAAATTGATTACGAAATTCCATAGAGTAGAGCATCTCGTAGAACAGTCCATTATCTATATCCCCATAGTTGCTTGCTTAGATGCGTCGACACCGAGAATTTGTTTTCTCGTAATAAACGACCTCTCGACAAGGAACACAAATGATTACTGCAAGGCGTGTCGTGAGGTGGGTTCCACATGCATGTAGCGGGATTATGGCGATAGTGTTTAATTCCGGTACACCATTCGGAGAAAGTACTTTCATAGTCTCTGTCACGGGATGTCTTGAGCTCATCAATAGTACAGGGAAACATTGCCATTGGATGACTAAGATTTATTACACAGTCTTTATGCTGACAGTCGAAAACAGTCAAGAGAGTCACGGACTTGTATGGTCTATCAGCGTGCCACCTCAGTCGGAAATGAGTATTTTCGCGACAAAGTTCGAAATAAACGTATCGAAGACTACTCAATCCAATATCAAATTCATAGAACTCTACATGAAATTCAACACAGTTCAGACTTGCACGTTTGTAAAGATATCTATTTTCGGTATTGTCAAACAAAGTCGAAGGCTTCATTTCTTTAGATCGTGGATCAGGAGGATAATTAAAATATCTTGTCGCTTCATTCCATGTTAAGATGCTCGGTGCCCACAATTCATCTATTACGGCATCTTCTTGGCTTTGAGTTATATCATGGAATCGCGGTGATAACATGACTGACATAGGTATTGTCTTAGCTCTCAAACTTAAGCGAATGGGGTGAATCGATAAAGTTTACACTGAAGGAAACTACATGTCTCGTAGCCAACACTGTTTTCATAAGTTGTGTTGTGAACATAACCATCACACTGCTCCTCCCAATGCACAACTGTCTCTGGGTTCGTGCTGCGTCTCAAATCACACCTTACTGCAGAATAATCTGGTTCTGAGGTTATAGTTTCAGTAGCGGCTGCTGCCTTAAGTTCTTCTAAGGTAGCAGGAAATTTACTGTCGGGTCTCAAGTAGTGCACAACACAATCTACCTGATTGCAGGGCGTCTCAATAAAGTCCGGAGCCTCCAGATCGCAATCGGTGCTCCAGTGATGATTGAAGTTGCAGACTATGAGGTGGAACTCTCCATCTCCGGTAAGGTATGCCACACGACGAAAGCCGGGTGACACGTCTGCGTAGCGTGCCGATGGATCGAACGTCATTTTTCTTGAATATATAGTGAGTCTACGCCCGCACGACCGCGAACTGTACGCTGACTGTCGTACCCCGGGACGATGACCTCAATTTATAGCGCCTCCAGTCCAGACATGTTTACCGTTGCTTCGCTTGTTGTTGATTCCATTTCGAGCGCGTCATCCAACATTCCAGGATCGCTGTGTTCTAGCATCCAAGCCCTAAGCAATGCGACATTACGGCGAGACGATACAGGTCTTATGCTGTCACGATTTTGAGCATACATTATGTCTAATTTTTTGAAAGCCGGGCAGCCATATTCCTCTTGTGCATCCACTATGTGCATGTGTTTGAGACAGTGTTTACCCAACCATCTTTTCTGTTCGCTTCCAGCAACTATTACAGTTCCACTCAAGTGAGTTGTCAAGATGGTGGAAAGACTGTTGTAGGGAAACAATCCGTGTTCCCATTTTAAACTATGAAAATTTTTAGTGAGCCACGCATTACTTCTCCTGTATTTACGACTAATGTCTCTCCACTCAAACGGCGGTTTGAATGTTCGCGTAATTATGTTCCCCTCAGAGTCAGCGATGCTAAGTTCCTTGGTAATAAAGCCATACTGAGAGAAAAATCCTTGCAGATTAACATACTTCATGGTGGCTGAGACACGACTGAGCCTCTACTATGCTTAACTCAGTATTTTAACAGCTTTGTCTCGTGGATTATAGGAGACAAGTCTGTCGTGCAATATTATTGCAAATGCTTGTGTTAAGATCGGTAGGTTGTCTGAGCTTGTGATCTCCAACTTGCAATCTATGATATTCGAAGGTATTTTCTCAGCTTGACGGCTTACATCAAACATGAATAACGTAGCCAGTTCCTTAAACTGATGAGGGTCAAGCAAAGGTGCATTCTGCTTTCCATAGTAAGACTCTTGAAAATTTGAATACATATCATATGCGATTAAGTAAAATCCATTGTCGAAGTTTATGTCCAAATCCGTGTATGGATAACTTTCTGAATTCAAGAATAGTTTTATATTCTTTATGTTGCAGTGGTCAAACCTCGATTTATCGGCAGCCATTACATTATGTTTAGCCGATTGAAAGCCGACTATTATGTATCGTGGTTTTTCCATCGAGAAGCTTGTCTTTACTGACCAGCTGACATTTTGTGCTTGTGGCATGCTGGGATATGTTTCAACAGACCAAGATCTAAATGCTATATCTATATTTCTGCTTTTCTCCACAAGCTTAAGCAGTCGCGTGCGTTCCGCTGGAGACACTTGGATGTGTGGTACGGCCCAATCGATAGAGTTTATGGTTAAATTAACTGCTTGAGGCTGCGCACTCGCATCTACGATCGAGTTAATGTACGTATTTTCTAAAACTATAATTAACTCTTGTTTGGAGTTTAGAAGTATACGGTGATAATCCTCAGCAAAGCCGAGGAGATGGCTTAGCGGAACACAGATTTCGAAAACACCATCGGCTGTTAGAGGCAAGCTATAGTTTTCCTCGAGACACCATCCCTCCATTTTGCTGATGGCGTATTCATCACGAGTTCGTGAAAGATAATTCTTCACTGTAGATACCACTCCTAGTGATCTGGTCTGGTCTATAAGAACGCCGTTCAGTTCAAATCCTATCCGATTGATCATATGTAATACACCATTGTTTATAATCTTTGCATGGTCCGGTTTCCGTCCGTCTGCCTTTACGAGTTTTCCACGTATACGCAAAAAGGATTTTGAGATGTTTGTGTATGCATCATGATTTTGAATCACTATACGGATTTCAGAGTTGGGGGCATAGGGTCCATTTAAGTATGGTTTGTAAATATGCAGTTCAGTTTTTGAAATAGAATCCTCAAATTGTGGTGCTTGCTCGACTTCAAGAACGGTGTTCTCCATGAGGATAAACTCTAAATCCAAGTTTTTTAAGGAATCTCACGTTAACAGATGTTAGCCGCTTGATGTCTCGTCGTCTACTGGATAAGGACACACCTGAACCGCTCCATTTATGCTTAGAAAAATATTTCACTCCCATTGTTTTTTCAAATGCAGTCTTAGAGTTATTTCTTCCTTTCTTAGGTTAGCTAAGCGTCCTTCCTGATCGACTATTTGAATGTCGAGCTCCGATATCGATTGAACGGTAACTGGGACATAAATGAGCGTGGTAGGTCGTTCATTTATCTTATATCCCGGAGGTACTATGGGGGAAAATTCATGAATAGTATTGTTTAATTTACCATTCAAGTATGTGTGTCCCACAGCATTGCTTGTAATTCGTATAACATTCACGGGGAATATATTTACAGGATTTGTCGATTCATGCAGCTCACCTGCTTTGTATACTTGAGAAGAAAATCCAAGCATTTCACCTAATGTATTTTTTCCACTAAAATCCACATGTATATTGTTGCTGAACATTATGCACTGTAAGGTGTTGGGGTTGCCTCGTAATAGAAATGTTGAATCTGCAGGTAGGTTCTGTTTTATGTAAGCTTCCATGTCACTTATTTCATATGCACCTGTTGGTAATTTCATTTCATGATGTTCATTGTTTGCGATGTATCGAAAAACTTGATTATTTTCATCAATGTTCGGTATCGAGTTATATGTTGTCAGATCGATCAATGCCATTGTCCACTCTCCATCCAATTGCAAGGGAGGGAAGTAGTAGGTTCTCATAATCGAGCTCTTCCCAGTTAAAATTAATGTTATTGACATTTTGTCTAGTTTACACTGCGTCTCGCGTTGTGTGTGGTCTCTCTATAAACACTCTGTCGCATATGTGGCTTATGATAACACTAATGCTTCTTATATATTGATACTAAAAATCTTAAGCATAAGTGACCGCAATTCCATGAATGCAACTTTTGTTGTCTGTCATAATTATAGGTTATGTTGCACTTGTTTAAATATCGTATCAGTTCCACTGGTGGAGGCAAGTCTCCGAAGCTATCGTAATATTCAACGTTAGGACCGGTCTTGACATAAGCAGTCCAATGCGTTCCCGGTCTTTTGGATGAGTCTAGATTCAAAATAGCACTTTCATTACGCAATGGTTTCTTAGGTAGCGAATCGCGCATGTATATTTGTCTAAAGTATGGTATTTTCAATTCTTTTATCGCCTTCATTAACTCGAGGTTTGTAAGAGCTCGCTTTGGTAAGTTTTTGATTATCGCTTCCTGCTCCCGCGATTTTTCTTTCTTCTTCTTCCTCTTCGCTTTCCCCCACCACCCGACTGTGGGTAGGGGCGTAGATAAAGTCCTGAACCGTTTTTTGCTGCACGTGCTATCGCTTGCATACGTGCCTGACTCCGGACATCGGAAACAGTTTTAGCAACACCCGCAGCTCCACCAATTAAGCTGCCTAATGCAGCGAGTGCTGGAAATATAAATGGTAATAGACCACCCTTCTTCCCCAGGGCTTTCCTGACAGATTTACGGTTTCTCTTCTTTGATGATGATGAAAATCTTAAACCTGCACCAAGCTTACGTTTCACTCTCATAATCTTGTTAACGGTCCACGCGGATACTCTCTGTCCAAATTTAGTTTCGGGAGACTTTCTAATCTTCTCGGCCGTGTCAGCTAATATTTTATCCGCTTTATGTCTTTCAGCCAAGTTATTACTATTCGCATACACAATATCGTGAAGACGACACGCCTCGTCTAGTGCATTCACACCACGATCACCTCTTGCTAGTCTCTCGGCTAGTCTCGTGCCAGGTCCACAGAAATTGTAGCCCGGAAGATGTGCCTCGAATGGTAGCTTATTTATAACAGAATTAACTAAGCCTGAACCTCTCTTCCGTCTCATACAAGACATATCAAGACACTGAGTGGTTTCACTATAAGGATGACTGTTTTATAGTGTTTAGGTTTAGTATTAAGAATGGAGGTTGTTCAACAACAGCTCGCTTTACCAATTTCACTAATTGATGATGATGTGTTTAGTAAAACTGAAGAACGTCATGGATCTCTGTTACCAAATACCATACGGTGTATAGTGTCAGGTCCTTCGAATTCTGGCAAAACTTGTCTTATTCTTTCACTTCTAGAACACCCCAATGGGATACGTTTTGAGAATGTGTATTTATATAGCAAGTCCCTAGAACAACCAAAATATCAACGTTTAGCCCATGTGCTGGAAAATGTCGGGGGAGTGAAATTTTTTAAATTTCGAGAAAATGCTGATGTTTTAGACCCCAGTCAAGCCCTCCCCAACTCTGTGATAATCTTCGATGATGTTGCTTGTGATAAACAAAGCATTGTTCAAAAGTATTATTCTATGGGGCGACACCACAAGATCGACTGTTTCTACTTGGTACAAACTTATACCCAAACCCGAAAGCAATTAGTGCGAGATAATTGTAATCTAATAATTTTGTTTAAAATGGACGATCTTAATCTAAAACATGTGTTTTCCGACCATGTCGGTACAGATATGAGCTTTGAGAGATTTAAAACTCTTTGCGGTCACTGTTGGAACAGTCCTAATGAGCATGGTTTCATTGTGATAGCTAAAGATTTTCCTCTACATAAAGGGCGTTACAGATGTGGTTTTGATCAGTTTATTGTGATAGGTTCATGAATCATGATGTCAAAGTTCGGTGGTGGTGGACTTAAACGATCGCACGACTCATGCATGACGTTTACTCGTGAAGGGGACTGCGACTTAAGCTGGAAACATTTGAAGAGAGTTGGTGATCCTAAACAAGATGGTGATGCTGCTAATAAGAAGTATGTTGACGCAGTAAGCGGGGCTTTTACACATGCTTTGCATTCGATGACTGATGGTATGACACGACAAGTTACAGATATCAACAGATCACTTACTGTAACAAGAGATGTGCAAGTGGGGATTATGGAGTTCTTGCGCAATATGGAGGCTAAAGAACAGCATTTAATTGCTCAATTAAATGAAAGTCTTTCAGCTGTGTCGACAAAGTTGGGTGATATGTGCACCTCGTTGGAGAGCAGGTTAGATTTATTCGCACAAACATTTATAGAGGAACTAAATGATGCACTAAATGCTAACATGGTTGAGATGGTATTGAAAATTAATGCTGGAATTGTACAACAGCTTTCACAAATGAATCGCACTGTTGGTGTTTTGACGATTACTCCTGATGAATATTCTCGCGGTGTGTTGTCTAAGAAACCTTCACCTCCAAAACCAGCACCTGCAAAAACAGCATCTTCAAAACCAGCACCTCCAAAACCAACACCTCCAAAACCAGCACCTCCAAAACCAGCACCTCCAAAACCATCAAGCTCTATACATGCCTAGATCACTCACGTATTGATGCTAGTTGTATATAAAAGGGTGATATGCTATCGCTAACTCTGCAGTCATGTCTCTTGAGGCTAGTAAGTTGGAGCGCGTCATAGAAAATGTTCGTGCAAAGTATCTACTTGCCAAACGAGCTCGTTTGGAGAGGGATGCAATTAATGAAGAAATATTCAAGTCTGTTAATTCGCGTTTGGATAAACTTGGACCTACTACATCGCTCGCACAGTCTATCGATACTGTGAAGCAGGATTCTGCGGAAGAAGCTACTGTGAAACAATATTTAGAATCAAGCGACAGTGATGACTCGAACGCTATTCCTTTAAAACATCACGGTGTTCCATATGATGATTCTTTAGGTGGAGTGCAGTCTTATTTGCAGAGCTACAACCTTCGCTCTGGTGATGGAACCTATGGTGTATCTAAACGACATAACCGCTGGTTTTTAGGGGACACGGAAGTATTTTTTCACGATAACAATATGATTCGCGTTAAAGATGAACTGATACAACCTGCTCCTGGTTTATTTGAACTTTTATTTCGCAGAGAGCCGCATACGTACTCGGAATCGGCCCTTAAACAATATGGTAATCTACTAGAGCTTACAAATGCTTATTTTAAAAAGAATGATCCTGCAACAAATCTCTATAAAAGCACGTCACATGCGAAATTTGATATCATTAAGCAACTGTTTCCACATATTGGTTCGCAGCAACGAGGAAGTGGATTGTTACATAAAACATTGGATTTAGGTCGTAAACGAGAGTTCATTTATTGGAATGATCCGAATGAGATAGTAGATCGACTCAGGTTGTTAATGGCCTCGCAGGCTTCTGGCCACACCGGACACAATAACGAAATCCTTTCGATACTTGAAGAGTTACAAGAATCAGGATACATTGCAAAATGAGCGACGCACAGCGTGGGATTGCATACGAGCTTCACCGAGGCAAACATATTATATTTCCTCGCAGAAAGGTTTTAACATATGGACTCCATGATTTACTACAGATTGATTTGGTAGAAATGATACCATACAGTAAAGTGAACAGTGGTTACAAGTACATCCTGACTGCCATAGATGTGTACAGCAAACGTGCTTATGCAGTTCCAGTTAAACAAAAGACAGGTGTGATGGTTACTGCTGCCATGAGAAGTATTTTGAAAGAAGCAGGAAGTTTTAAAAGTATTCAAAGTGATGCGGGAACAGAATTTTATAACTCAACTTTCAGAGCTCTTATGAAAAGAAAAAAATATTAATCATTATTCCACTCACAGTGAGATTAAAGCAAGTGTGGTAGAGCGGTTTAATAGATCTCTAAAATCGCTGCTTTTTCGCGAGTTTTCAGCTCAAGGAAATTATAAGTGGCTTAAAATTTTACCACAAGTTCTACGTGTCTACAATAACAGATTCCACCGCACCATTGGCATGGCTCCGAATCAAGTGAAGGATGACTCTCTGCTACAAAGTGTTTACAAATATGTAAAGACAATAGACCCTAGAAAACCTAAGGCTCGTGTGGGGGATCATGTACGCGTGTCACGAAACAAGGAGTTTTTGAAAAGGGGTTTACACCGAATTGGTCTCACGAAGTGTTTAAAGTAACAGCTATGAAGTCCAGCTTTCCGCGTGTGTATAACTTGAGTGATATGGATGGAAATGAAATACAAGGTGTTTTTTATGCTTCAGAAATTCAAATTACAAAATACCCCGATACATACTTGGTAAATAAAATTCATCGAAAGCGTGGTGAAAGATTCCAGGTGTCTTGGAAGGGGTTTCCCGATACCGTGAGGACATGGGTAAAGAGAAAGGATATGGGAGTTTAAGATTACATATACACATTTTATTTTACCTTATTGCTTGTTCTCAATCGAAACATATTCTATGGAATCGTTTGTGTGGGCTGTTGTTGAGATTCTATTCCTGCAATGTATTTATAATGTGTGGACTACTTCCTGAACACGACCCAGCACTCTGCAGCTTGGGATCAACAAGCTGTGACGTCAGCCCGCGCTGGGCGCCTCATTGGAATGTGTAGCGCGACATCGGGGTTGCATGTCATCTTTCCGTCAAGACCAGGTCAACTATAGTCTTCATTCTGTCTCTGACAATTCCATAATGAACATGGCTGCTTTTGAGGAAATGCGCGATTGCATTGAATATGCGCTTCATGCTTGCATCGGCATGAATATAGATGCGATAGTACACCATCTAGAGGTCTCCGCGATCAATTTGTTCGCTGCATTTCCAGAGGAATACGAGTTTCTAACATACCTTTACAACGGTATTATAGCATGCTTTGAAGCTGTAATGGAGGCTCAAGAGCAAGTGGAGCCAGATGATGGAGTGGACAGCGGCTTGGGAGAGAGTGACGGTGAAGCATAATGCTTGCGCCCTTGTTAAACATGGAAAATAGGCCTCTCGGGGAAACTCGCCATGTATAAAAAAAAGGAGTTAACGCATCTAATGCTGTACCTCCTGAGACATAGTCTCTAAGGTGATGTGGAAAGCAGCATACCACTATAAATTCAAACACAAGTTTTTTTTTTTTTTTTTTTTTCAGCTTACACTCCAGAGAATCTTCCGCCACGTCGAGACGAAGAGAATGAGAATACACATCATAGTTATAAATTCACTATCACTAAATAATAATAATGAGCTTACACTATTATTAAATGCATTACAGGAAAGCTAACACTAAAGTATGCCTATAAGAAAAAATTTCTTATGCCTGCTTCTGATGCATATAAAGGAACACATATCATGATCATTCAATATGGTGCACTCTGTGCATGTAAGGGAACAATCTTTTCGGTGCACTCTGTGCATGTATTGGAACGAGTCCTTGGGTGTATCATGTGCTTCCAAGATGGTGGGGCTGTTGAATCCAATATGGCGGAGAATTGTTTAAAGGTTGTAATATTTTTTTAAATTTAAATATCGCGCCCTCTGGTAGCAACACTTGTTACTAAATATATCGATTAGCATTCGACCTATCGAATGGTGCTGCGCCCTGGCAGCTGAAATATGAAATATAAGTAAATATATCGATTAGCATTCGATCTATCGAATGGTGCTGTGCCCTGGCAGCTGAAATATGAAATAAAAGTAAATATATCTATTAGCATTCGACCTATCGAATGGTGCTGCGTCCTGGCAGCAGAAATATGAAATAAAAGTAAATATATCGATTAGCATTCGATCTATCGAATGGTGCTGTGCCCTGGCATCTGAAATATGAATTAAGATGGCGACGGTGGCACACTCTGGTAGCCAACTTGAGAATCAAGATGGCGGCGCCTCTGGCAACTCATTTTTGAATTTGCCGCGCGATACTAGCGACATCTACCAGCCAACTTGAGAACCAAGATGGCGGTGCCTCTGACAACTAATTTTTGAATTTGGCGCGCGATACTAGCGACATCTACCAGCCAACTTGAGAACCAAGATGGCGGCGCCTCTGGCAACTAATTTTTGAATTTGGCGCCATCTGGTAGTCTGTGCTGGAATTAAAGATGGCGGCTGTATAATAATTTTAATTTCAAATGTGGCGCCTTAGGTATGCATTAAGGAAGGCAAAAACACCCTCCCCCATTTATCATAAACTTGCCGTCAGTACGTAGCATATATAGATTATTTATTCCACCATATTCCAATTGGTCTCGTGGTCTAGTGGTCAAGGCGTCCGCCTCGTAACCACGACATCCTGGACGTTTTCACGTCCCATGGATCGAATCCCAGCCTCGGCACTGAAAATATTTTAGTTAAAATAAAATAATACCTGCTGCTACCTGGTGGCGACCAACAGAACTATATGACGTCACACAAGATGGCGGCCTCCAGCAGCCGAAACAAGATGGCGACCAGGAAAAATCAAGATGGCGGCCTCCAGCAGACGAAACAAGATGGCGGCCAGAAGAAATCAAGATGGCGGCCTCCAGCAGACGAAACAAGATGGCGGCCAGAAGAAATCAAGATGGCGGCCTCCAGCAGACGACACAGAATCATGACGTCACGATTCGAAGTTGGTGGAAATTTCTAGAAATACAAAATGGCGGATTTGCGGATTTGCGGATTTGCGATTTGCGGATTTGCGGATTTGCGAATTTGAGATTTGCGGATTTGCGAATTTGAGATTTGCGAATTTGAGATTTGCGGATTTGCGGATTTGCGGATTAGCGGATTAGCCACTGGATTAGCGCATAAAAAACTGGATTTGCAAATAAAAAACCATAAAAAATGCGTAAAAAACCATAAAAAATGGGATAATCCCCGGATTACCCCGCTCCCCCCTCGCCTATGTTCCAGAGTCGGCACGCTCTCCCTACTAAAGAACACAAAATCCTAAAAGCGGCTTAAAAGTCCTAAGAGCTAGCCGCTCTAAGCCGCTGACGTCATCTAGGACTATGACGTCACCGTTGCAATTTCAGTTACGGCAGACATCTTAAAAATCTTTATTTATTATCCGATTTTAATGAAAAAATTAACATTTATAAAAAAATTAATTACTAAAATTTTAATAAAACATATTTAAAAAGACATACATTTATGACATGGAGATCGGAGTCCTCGGTTTGAACCCGCTAAGGGCAAAAAATAAATAAAAATTGGGTTCTAACCTTCCTCCAAGGAAGCCGCTGGCAGACTGACTTCCCTCCACCAATTATGTCAAAGTATACATATCGTCACCTAGTATGACGTCATGTCTGCCATCTTGAAAATCCGTAATTTGTATGTTAGAAAATCGGGAAAAAAATCTAAAAATCGTTAAAAAGTTAATCAATCGAATTAAATAATAAAAATTAAATAAAAATATTACTTAAAAACCACTGTTTCACATATTGTTAGGGTCGCCATATTGGATTATATAAATGTTGCATGTTTCGTTAGCCCACCATCTTTGTTGAGTACGATGTCATCGTTACACTTTACGTTACGACCGCCACATTGGATCCTATTAATGTTGCAATTAGCATTATGGCCGCCATCTTGAAAATCCGTAATTTCAATGCTAGTAATTCCGAAAAAATTCCAAAAAATATTTAAAAAATTGCATACTACAAATGTTAAGTTACTTATTGTTTTCGGTCCTCGGTTTGATTCCCGGCGTGAGTAAACCATTATTTTATTAATACATTTAAAAAAAATCTAAATAAAAAGTAATAAAAATGTTTTACACCACACACAACATTATGAATTATGTCACCACTTGTATCAATTATCGTGAAAGATGCCATCTTGAAAATCTTTATTTACTATCCGATTTTAATGAAAAAAGGTCAAAAATCACCAAAAAAATTAACTTATTAGAATACTGATTGATTAGATCGATTCCCGTCCTTGGTTCGAAACCAGTAAGGAAAAAAAACAGATCATTCGTCCATGGAAGCTACCTAGACTGACCTACCAACACCAATACCAAGGTGTATATATATATATCGTCATGACGATGTATATGGCTTCATATCCGCCATCTTGTCTTCGTCCGATGGAGACCACCATCTTGTTTTCGTCTGCTAGAGTGTGCTGCGACATGTTAGAATAATTTTCTGTTCACTATACCTTTGACCTCAACTGTTGTCATTGAACTTTGACCTGAACTTTGACCATGACTTTGAAATTTGACCTTGACATTTGACCTTGACATTGAAATTTTACATTGACCTTGAGCTTCAACCATGAACTTTGACATCGACCTTTGAAATTTGAACTTGACCTTGCACTTGAAAATTGACCTTGACCTTGAAATTTGACCTTGAACTTAAACTTTGACCTTGAAAATTGACTTTGACCTTGACGACCATCATGGATCCGACATTTTATGTTTAGTAAATGCTACCAGGAGCTACCACCTGCTAGAGGACATTGTCACCATCTTGTTTTCGTCTGCTGGAGGACACCATCTTGTGTGTGCACTCGTCTTACCATCATTACCATCATTACCATCATGCTAGTTTTATTCTAACCCTCCAGAGTGCAGTAATAATTTATTATTACTGAGGTGCCTGCCATCTAGAAATTTGGGCGCCATCTTGGAATCGTGTCATTATTTAGCTAAGAATTCGGGAAAAAATCCGAAATTCATTAAATAAATTTGAAATTAATATACTTATTGATTCGACGAATCCTGTTCTTGGTTCGATCCCTGGGCAATGCAAAACATCTTAATTTAATGTAAAAAAAATATCAATTTCAATAAATAATTATCAAAGTCCTTAAAAGAAGCATGGTTTCCAAATCATTCATCATCCTATAAGCCACTACAACCACCATCTTGGATATTTGTATTTATTGACCTATAAATTCGGGAAAGATTCCAAAATTCACCGAAAAAATAACTCATTAGTTTACATATTGAATCGATGGATGCCTGTCGTCGGTTTGCTTCTTGACCAGTGACAAGTGTAACTAAATATGAAATAAATTTTATATTTTGGTTTCCAATACCTTTCGTGGAATTTATTAATCATTCACTCTACGAAAAACAACTCAAGTCAATATACCTGGGGCCTATTCCACCAATAAACTTTGCAACTTTTCACTTTGCACTTTTCACTTTTTTTCTTACTTCTGTTCCACGAAAATTAGAATTCGCAAAGCAAAAATTGAAAAGTGCAAAGCGAAAAGTGCAAAGACTTTGCACTTTTGAACGTGTTTCTGTTCCACAATAATCTCTCTCTGCATAACTCATCTATAAATATTTGCAAAGTTTTCAGAGGTTATGCAAATATTATTTTGCTTTTGCAGTTTAACTTTTTACTGTGTGATCTTATTTAAATAATTTGTTTGAGGTGGTTAAAAGTGTTGTTTGTTATGAATTTAGCATCTAAGTAATTATTTTATTTAATTTAATGTGGTTGAGAGAAATGAAAACGTAGTAACATAAACACATAACCTACAAAAGTAAAAGAAGGAAAATGATGAGGCGTATTTTATTGCATTCAAGTGATGAATCTGATGAAGATGACAGAGTTCCAGTAAGGAAAGTGTACAGATTAAGAATAAATTTCATGATTGACAATGATATTCATTTTAAAGAATGTTTTAGGTTAAGTGCACAACAAGTTGATGTTCTTTTGAGTGCTATTAGGCCACACCTCCAGAACATTACAAATAGGAGTAAATGTTTATCTCCCAAGCAGCAGATACTATTATGCCTACAATGGTTGGGCAATGGAGGACAAATGCACGGTGTGGCTTCAATGCATGGAGTAGCCAAATCTACTGTGTGCCGAACTGTAGCAATAGTTGTGGATGTAATAATCGATATCCTGTTTAAAAATACTGTATGCTGGCCAGAGCCCACAGTGAATATTCCAAAAGATTTCTTAGTTAAAGGTGGATTTCCATCTGTATGCGGCGTAGTTGATGAAACATTGATAAACATTGATAGTCCCCCAATACATGAAGAAGTGTATGTTGACCGACATGGCAAACACTCTTTAAATGTAATGGTTATCAGTGGCCCTAATTATAAATTGTACAGCGTGAATGCTAACTGGCCTGGAAGTGTCCATGACTCCAGAGTACTACGAAATTCTGCTATATGCCACCATTTTGAGAATGGGTGGAGACCATTTCCAGGTGCAGTTTTGCTAGGCGATAGCGGTTATGGTTTGAAGGAGTGGCTAATTCCACCAATAAACCGAAATCCAGATTTCCCACAGAGCAGCGCTTTAATAGGCACCATAAAAAAAACTAGGCGGATTGTTGAGAATTCTATAGGTATATGGAAGGAGCGTTTCCCATGCCTGAACCATTTAACACTAGTGCCAGAACGAGCAGCTTAAGTTGTTCTAGCTACAGCAACCCTTCACAACATTGCTTGTGAAGCATATCCGCAGGATGAACACAATCTGAGCAGTGATGATGAAGATGTGGATTTGAACAACATTGATGGGGATGCTGAAGTCATATCAGTTGGTGCCCAACAGCGTCTAAACTCTCTACTGAATTACTTCCAGCAGTGAAATTGTGTTCAAGATTGTTGTTAAATGCTTCATAAAAACTTTATTTATATTTATTACAATACAAGGTTCCGATTTAAAAAAAAAACGATTGAAGTTAATTTCACATATTACATTTTGGTTTCAAATAAACTTTCAGGTATTTTCTATACCTTTTTATATTTACGTCATCACTGTAGTGATGAACTGAAAGTTGTAAAAGTAGTGTTCAAAACAGATGTTTATGCACTGTCTTTAGATATTAATGTTCAGTATCCTGAGCATTGGAAATACAAATATAAGATTCGTTTACATCTAATGAAAGAAATTTTTCAGTTTCAACGGTTGCATTGTTGAAAACATCCTGTGTTCCCTCAGAGGGAGGCAAACCCAGTTCTCTCTCCAATTTTAGGCACTTTAATTTTCTATAATATAACTCTACTTTGAGTAGTGCGGTTTTAAGTTCCCCCCGTTCATGGTCACCCCCTAATGATAAAGTTGTATGCTTCCTTTTCTTAGTGTTCGTAGTAACTTTTACAGAATCTTGACTCACTGCTTCATTTGAATTTTGCAATGACGAAGAAGGTTCAATGTGTATACTTGCTACTGTCTCTTGTGTCGCATATTCTTGGCTTTGTGGAAGGCCTAATCCGTCTAAAACTGCTGAAGCACTGTCCAGAATGTCATACACTGCTCTATCTACTTCATCTGGAAGTTTTTCCTTGCCTCCAGCTGAGCCTGTTTTTTTTTTGCATTATCTCTTTTCGCCTGAAAGACAAAATTTAACATCATTAAAATACTGGACACAGTATTTATATTTCCAAGCACTGCTGCCATAAAAATAGTAATTTAGATAAATATCTTACCAGTGCTCGACACTTCCATAACCCCCACAACTGATCTCTCGCAAATGTCCATTTTTTATCAGCCCCCGCAAGCTGAAGCGATCGTGCTTTTAAAAGAACGTCAGTCCATTCCTTCTCCTTTTGTTTCTGTGTTATTTTACTCGAGAAACTTGCAAATAATATAAGTAGTATAGGAATGTATGTTCTGGCACAGGGTCCAGGGTCCGGAGCTGTGTGTCCGATCCGCCATCTTGGATTGTGACGTCACGGCGGCCATCTTGGAGGAGTGTAACGGGACATAGCGTAACGGGACAAGTTTGACCTTGACCTTTGACCCTCAAAATTCGCCAAAATTGGGCAAAAATTGCCCAAAATTCCTCAAAATTTACATTTCTGTGGAAAAAAATTCCGCCAAAAATTCTCAAAAAATTCCACAAATTAAAAATTTCTCTTTTCGAGGGAAAAATTCCCGTTTCGAGGGAAAATTTCCCGTGTTTAGTCCTTAAAAATCACAGCGGCTAGAAATGTCCATATAGAGGCTTAAGCATCCATGTCTACAGCCTCTGATAAGCCTCTGACGTCATCATGGAATATGTCATTTTGAATAAAGACGTCACCGTTGCAATTTCCGTTATGGCCGCCATCTTTAACTTTTTTATTTATTATCCGATTTTAATGGAAAAAAATTTAAAATTTATAAAAAAATTCAATTAATAAAAATTTAATAAAAAATATTTAAAAATCATACATTAACGACACGGCGCTCGGAGTCCTCAGTTCGAACCCGACGAGCGCAAAAAAAAAAAATGACGACCGATCCTTCCCCCGTGGTGGGTGTTAGCAGACTGACTCCCACCACTTTTTTTCAAAGCATATATATCGTCACCTAGTATGACGTCATGTCCGCCATCTTGTCTTCGATGCTGGAAGCCATCATAATTGTATCGTCGGCTAGAGTGCGCTGACGCCATGTTAGTTTAATTCTTACCCGCTAGAGTGCAGTAAACATTTATTACCGAGGTGCCCCCGCCATCTTGAAATTTGACCGCCATCTTGAAAATCCGTAAATATTTAGCTAGAAATTCGGGAAAAGTTCCAAAATTCATTAAAAAAATCACTCATTAATTTACATATTGATTTGATCCGCTCCTTTCCTTGGTTCGATCTCTGAACGAAGCTAAAAATAAATTTAATTTAAATATCAGAAAAGTGTCAGGTTCAAGGAATTAAACACCACAAGTTCTTTTACAAACATAATATTTATTACATAATTTCTATTCTACTACAGGATCAGTTGCAAAAGCCAGCAATCTTATAATCATTAGTTCCGCATCGGTGTGAAATGACTAATTCTTAGCTCCAATCGACTTATACTAGACAGAGACCAACCAGAACCTTTACTGACATAGTCCTCCTCTTCTTGACAAAGTTTCAGGATACCGTGTTTAACAGTTTGCTTCACATCGTCCGAACTGTAAATTACTGCTGCCGATGTCTTGAATGCACACGTCTTCTCTTTGTCATCAAACGGATATGGCTTTCCATATATACAGTCCAACCACAAGTTATATTTCAAAGGTCCGTTTGTTGCTACGTCATCAGTAAGCTGATGATTATGTTCTGTCTGATATCATCAAGAAAATTACAAATGTCTTTCGACTCACCTAACGTATTTAGATAATAGTAGTCTTTCAATGTTCCACGAAATGCAGACTGCGCCAAGTAGAAGCCATTATCAATCACCTGCAGAGCACCGATCACAGTCTTAGGTTTAGTTCCATGCCCAGATGCCATAGCAATCGGTTGCTGCGCATCTGTTTTCTTGCTTGTACGCTTACGAGTCTCCAATCTAAAGCGAGGAGTCGAAATTTCTGAAGGTAGTTCAGCAGTAGGCGCACGAACTTCACCTTTACAGTTTTTCGAATGTCGTCGCAAATTATCAATTCGAGTAAACCATTCATAACACTCATCACAGCGAAACTTCATGCGAGAAGGATTCTTCATGCATTTGCTCCGCTCATGTCTTCGTGCATCATGGGAAAATGCGAACGACGTATCACAGTAGCTGCAAGGATACCGCGGTGATGAAGACGAACCTTTCAGACTCGATCCAGATACTGACGTTGTCGCCGACGTACCATTTCCAGGCATGCTCTTATACACATCGATGCATCGTTGTTGCACCGATACCTTTACTTTCTGCCGCGCAACAGGTCCTTTGCATGTCTCCAAGTGTTGCTGCAAATTAGCATTTCTTGTAAATTGCTTGCGACACTTAATACAGCCAATCATTTTTCGATAAGGGTTCTTAGCACATTCTCTATTCTCATGTCTGCGAGCATTTGAGGTGATAGTAAATGATGCGTCACAGTATTTGCACTGACGCAATGTACGCTCTTCATTAGTTGAAGAATCCATTGCTGATGATGAAACTTCGGATGATGGTGGTATCACATCTGTTGAAATCTCCTCCAATGTTGACGTCGTCGTTGCCAACGGGATCTGCACATTCTCCATCGTAGCTGTCGTCAAGGTTCCCGTAGTCGACGGTACAACCTCCGAGTTTAACGTTAAAGACGGTAAAGATGCCATCGAGGTCTCAAGAACAGCTAATTGACACGACTTATGCACCAGAAGAAACAAACTAGGTGATCCTTACACCGCCGTCGTCAGAAACAAACTGAGCGTCCTACTGTCTAGGACTCGCTTATATACATGCACCGTATTGGAATAATACGCTAGTCAAATCAAGAACCATGTACAATAATACTAGAGTCAAATCTACAAATTAAAAAAGAGGATCATTTGATCGGGAAAAAAAATCGATCTCTCCAATATACGCCAGGCTCCAAGAGCTACAATTCACGTCATCAGATCCATCTACATTTTGCTCCTATGCTTCAATTGACCATTAGCTGCAAGTGCTCCAACAGCTCCATCAGCTCCAACACGTAATGTACGCAATCTACGCGCAATACATGCAATTTACACGCAATAAATGTAATGATTACACAGTACACACAGGAAACGGAACGTACACACAGTACACACACACAGGAAACGGAACGTACACACAGTACACACAGGAAACTAAACGGACACACAGTACACACAGGAAACTAAACGTACACACAGTACACACAGGAAACTAAACGTACACACAGTACACACAGGAAACGGTACGTACACACAGTACACACAGGAAACTGAACGTACACACAGTACACACAGGAAACGGAACGTACACACAGTACACACAGGAAACTAAACGTACACACAGTACACACAGGAAACTAAACGTACACACAGTACACACAGGAAACTGAACGTACACACAGTACACACAGGAAACGGAACGTACACACAGTACACACAGGAAACTAAACGTACACACAGTACACACAGGAAACTAAACGTACACACAGTACACACAGGAAACTGAACGTACACACAGTACACACAGGAAACGGAACGTACACACAGTACACACAGGAAACGGAACGTACACACAGTACACACAGGAAACGGAACGTACACACAGTACACACAGGAAACGGAACGTACACACAGTACACACAGGAAACGGAACGTACACACAGGAAACGGAACGTACACACAGTACACACAGGAAACGGAACGCACACACAGTACACACAGGAAACGGAACGTACACACAGTACACACAGAAAACGGAACGTAAACACAGTACACACAGGAAACGGAACGTACACACAGTACACACAGGAAACGGAACGTACACACAGTACACACAGGAAACGTAATGATCACACATACAGTAGCGGAAACACACACAGGCTTAGTTGGAAATCAGAATACAAGAAATAAAAACATTAAATTTTTACTTTCAATATTTTATTACTTCTCAACATTACACAAATACAAGTAAAAGAAGCCATTATTGTATGTAGCCAGCTTTCCTCAGTTCTTTGAGTATGAAGGATATTTCTTTGATGCACGGATAGTTTCCTGCACAAAGCGAGCCATGTAGAAGTCTTAGCCGGTCAACCAATATGTTTGGATCTTTCCATGATGTGTAATCAATCTCTTCTACCACCATCTTACTTGCTTGTTTATTATAAATAATTTTAATATCACAATCGTCCCAGTGATCATAATAAGCATTATCAGATTTATTTATTATAACACGACGTTTCCATCGTTTCGGTCTCAGGACATCGCCACATTCTTCGATCTTGTCAGCTCTAGGTGCTTCATCACAGTCTATGCCTTTGTCAACAGCCTCAGAGTCACTGTAACAATCACTGTAGAAGACATCCTCTTCACCCAGATTACCGTATGAATTCGCTATCGATGATGTCGAAGTGTCTTTATCGTCTTCATGCTTCCTTTTTAGGAGTCCATCATTTTTACAAAGAATGGAGGATCTACTGAATATAGGCTTGAATGTATTCTCACTATTCACGGTGTTGATACTTCCATTAGTTTCAGTCTTCCCGAAGCCATTAGCATCCTTCAATTTATGTTCTTCCTCACGATCGGGTGAGCTAATACCATCACGCTCAGGACAAGGAAAATTATTGTCATAATGCTGATCACTCTTCTTTAGTCTAGTGGATCCATCGGTGTCCTCTGTGCCGTAAGTAGTCTTGACTTTACATGTTCTACCATGTCTTTTTAAGCTGTCAATTCGTGTTAACAACCTGCTACAACGATTACAGCTTAACATGTTGCGTAGTGGGTTTCTAGCACAATCATTCTTCTCATGACGTCTAGCATTCCTTCTCATGACAAAATCCTTGCCACAGTATCTACAGCGGCTTCCTTCCGATTCAGCTATAGATAACAAACCACGAGCCATGGTAGCTTCTGTGACTAATGTTAGATACAAACTGTCAGTTTTCTCCAATTGGAACCATTTCTTAAATAGAGTTTTTGAAATATTACATCAGCGAGAGTTAAGTTATCTAATGCAAAGCAAATTGATGCAAGTAGTTCCGGCTGTCGTCAACAGATGGCGCCACGTGTTGCTTGCAGGTAAATAATATATATTTCATAATGTGGGATGCGGAACGCTCACTATCGATCGCAAAGGGAGGTTGGCTTCGATAGTATCCAAGGAGAAAAAAGTTCGTCCTTCCTGCTAGTGCTTCTCAGATTTCTCACGGTCCGCCATCTTGGATTACGACGTCACGGCGTCCATCTTGGATGGGTGTGACCTTGACCTTTGACCGAAACCGCAGGAATGATCGCAAGCACACGGATTAACCATCAAAATATTGATAAGAATAATCAGGAGCACACGGAGAAAACCATCATAATATTGGCAAGAATAATCAGGAGCACACGGAGAAAACCGCCACAAGTTTTCTTTGATATCATTAAAATACAAAAAAAAATTAATAAAAGATTAAAAATAAAAACGAAAAAAAAATTCAAACATTCTGGCTTGTACTAGAACTCTATCTTTGCTCAACAATGAAAAGTTCACAAGCTAGCAGAATGTTTGAATTTTTTTTTTTTCGTTTTTATTTTTAATTTTTTATTAATTTTTTTTTGTATTTTAATGATATCAAAGAAAACTTGTGGCGGTTTTCTCCGTGTGCTCCTGATTATTCTTGCCAATATTATGATGGTTTTCTCCGTGTGCTCCTGATTATTCTTATCAATATTTTGATGGTTAATCCGTGTGCTTGCGATCATTCCTGCGGTTTCGGTCAAAGGTCAAGGTCACACCCATCCAAGATGGACGCCGTGACGTCGTAATCCAAGATGGCGGACCGTGAGAAATCTGAGAAGCACTAGCAGGAAGGACGAACTTTTTTCTCCTTGGATACTATCGAAGCCAACCTCCCTTTGCGATCGATAGTGAGCGTTCCGCATCCCACATTATGAAATATATATTATTTACCTGCAAGCAACACGTGGCGCCATCTGTTGACGACAGCCGGAACTACTTGCATCAATTTGCTTTGCATTAGATAACTTAACTCTCGCTGATGTAATATTTCAAAAACTCTATTTAAGAAATGGTTCCAATTGGAGAAAACTGACAGTTTGTATCTAACATTAGTCACAGAAGCTACCATGGCTCGTGGTTTGTTATCTATAGCTGAATCGGAAGGAAGCCGCTGTAGATACTGTGGCAAGGATTTTGTCATGAGAAGGAATGCTAGACGTCATGAGAAGAATGATTGTGCTAGAAACCCACTACGCAACATGTTAAGCTGTAATCGTTGTAGCAGGTTGTTAACACGAATTGACAGCTTAAAAAGACATGGTAGAACATGTAAAGTCAAGACTACTTACGGCACAGAGGACACCGATGGATCCACTAGACTAAAGAAGAGTGATCAGCATTATGACAATAATTTTCCTTGTCCTGAGCGTGATGGTATTGGCTCACCCGATCGTGAGGAAGAACATAAATTGAAGGATGCTAATGGCTTCGGGAAGACTGAAACTAATGGAAGTATCAACACCGTGAATAGTGAGAATACATTCAAGCCTATATTCAGTAGATCCTCCATTCTTTGTAAAAATGATGGACTCCTAAAAAGGAAGCATGAAGACGATAAAGACACTTCGACATCATCGATAGCGAATTCATACGGTAATCTGGGTGAAGAGGATGTCTTCTACAGTGATTGTTACAGTGACTCTGAGGCTGTTGACAAAGGCATAGACTGTGATGAAGCACCTAGAGCTGACAAGATCGAAGAATGTGGCGATGTCCTGAGACCGAAACGATGGAAACGTCGTGTTATAATAAATAAATCTGATAATGCTTATTATGATCACTGGGACGATTGTGATATTAAAATTATTTATAATAAACAAGCAAGTAAGATGGTGGTAGAAGAGATTGATTACACATCATGGAAAGATCCAAACATATTGGTTGACCGGCTAAGACTTCTACATGGCTCGCTTTGTGCAGGAAACTATCCGTGCATCAAAGAAATATCCTTCATACTCAAAGAACTGAGGAAAGCTGGCTACATACAATAATGGCTTCTTTTACTTGTATTTGTGTAATGTTGAGAAGTAATAAAATATTGAAAGTAAAAATTTAATGTTTTTATTTCTTGTATTCTGATTTCCAACTAAGCCTGTGTGTGTTTCCGCTACTGTATGTGTGATCATTACGTTTCCTGTGTGTACTGTGTGTACGTTCCGTTTCCTGTGTGTACTGTGTGTACGTTCCGTTTCCTGTGTGTACTGTGTTTACGTTCCGTTTTCTGTGTGTACTGTGTGTACGTTCCGTTTCCTGTGTGTACTGTGTGTGCGTTCCGTTTCCTGTGTGTACTGTGTGTACGTTCCGTTTCCTGTGTGTACGTTCCGTTTCCTGTGTGTACTGTGTGTACGTTCCGTTTCCTGTGTGTACTGTGTGTACGTTCCGTTTCCTGTGTGTACTGTGTGTACGTTCCGTTTCCTGTGTGTACTGTGTGTACGTTCAGTTTCCTGTGTGTACTGTGTGTACGTTTAGTTTCCTGTGTGTACTGTGTGTACGTTTAGTTTCCTGTGTGTACTGTGTGTACGTTCCGTTTCCTGTGTGTACTGTGTGTACGTTCAGTTTCCTGTGTGTACTGTGTGTACGTTTAGTTTCCTGTGTGTACTGTGTGTACGTTTAGTTTCCTTGTGTACTGTGTGTACGTTCCGTTTCCTGTGTGTACTGTGTGTACGTTCAGTTTCCTGTGTGTACTGTGTGTACGTACCGTTTCCTGTGTGTACTGTGTGTACGTTTAGTTTCCTGTGTGTACTGTGTGTACGTTTAGTTTCCTGTGTGTACTGTGTGTCCGTTTAGTTTCCTGTGTGTACTGTGTGTACGTTCCGTTTCCTGTGTGTGTGTACTGTGTGTACGTTCCGTTTCCTGTGTGTACTGTGTAATCATTACATTTATTGCGTGTAAATTGCATGTATTGCGCGTAGATTGCGTACATTACGTGTTGGAGCTGATGGAGCTGTTGGAGCACTTGCAGCTAATGGTCAATTGAAGCATAGGAGCAAAATGTAGATGGATCTGATGACGTGAATTGTAGCTCTTGGAGCCTGGCGTATATTGGAGAGATCGATTTTTTTTCCCGATCAAATGATCCTCTTTTTTAATTTGTAGATTTGACTCTAGTATTATTGTACATGGTTCTTGATTTGACTAGCGTATTATTCCAATACGGTGCATGTCTATAAGCGAGTCCTAGACAGCAGGACGCTCAGTTTGTTTCTGACGACGGCGGTGTAAGGATCACCTAGTTTGTTTCTTCTGGTGCATAAGTCGTGTCAATTAGCTGTTCTTGAGACCTCGATGGCATCTTTACCGTCTTTAACGTTAAACTGGGAGGTTGTACCGTCGACTACGGGAACCTTGACGACAGCTACGATGGAGAATGTGCAGATCCCGTTGGCAACGACGACGTCAACATTGGAGGAGATTTCAACAGATGTGATACCACCATCATCCGAAGTTTCATCATCAGCAATGGATTCTTCAACTAATGAAGAGCGTACATTGCGTCAGTGCAAATACTGTGACGCATCATTTACTATCACCTCAAATGCTCGCAGACATGAGAATAGAGAATGTGCTAAGAACCCTTATCGAAAAATGATTGGCTGTATTAAGTGTCGCAAGCAATTTACAAGAAATGCTAATTTGCAGCAACACTTGGAGACATGCAAAGGACCTGTTGCGCGGCAGAAAGTAAAGGTATCGGTGCAACAACGATGCATCGATGTGTATAAGAGCATGCCTGGAAATGGTACGTCGGCGACAACGTCAGTATCTGGATCGAGTCTGAAAGGTTCGTCTTCATCACCGCGGTATCCTTGCAGCTACTGTGATACGTCGTTCGCATTTTCCCATGATGCACGAAGACATGAGCGGAGCAAATGCATGAAGAATCCTTCTCGCATGAAGTTTCGCTGTGATGAGTGTTATGAATGGTTTACTCGAATTGATAATTTGCGACGACATTCGAAAAACTGTAAAGGTGAAGTTCGTGCGCCTACTGCTGAACTACCTTCAGAAATTTCGACTCCTCGCTTTAGATTGGAGACTCGTAAGCGTACAAGCAAGAAAACAGATGCGCAGCAACCGATTGCTATGGCATCTGGGCATGGAACTAAACCTAAGACTGTGATCGGTGCTCTGCAGGTGAATGATAATGGCTTCTACTTGGCGCAGTCTGCATTTCGTGGAACATTGAAAGACTACTATTATCTAAATACGTTAGGTGAGTCGAAAGACATTTGTAATTTTCTTGATGATATCAGACAGAACATAATCAATCAGCTTACTGATGACGTAGCAACAAACGGACCTTTGAAATATAACTTGTGGTTGGACTGTATATATGGAAAGCCATATCCGTTTGATGACAAAGAGAAGACGTGTGCATTCAAGACATCGGCAGCAGTAATTTACAGTTCGGACGATGTGAAGCAAACTGTTAAACACGGTATCCAGAAACTTTGTCAAGAAGAGGAGGACTATGTCAGTAAAGGTTCTGGTTGGTCTCTGTCTAGTATAAGTCGATTGGAGCTAAGAATTAGTCATTTCACACCGATGCGGAACTAATGATTATAAGATTGCTGGCTTTTGCAACTGATCCTGTAGTAGAATAGAAATTATGTAATAAATATTATGTTTGTAAAAGAACTTGTGGTGTTTAATTCCTTGAACCTGACACTTTTCTGATATTTAAATTAAATTTATTTTTAGCTTCGTTCAGAGATCGAACCAAGGAAAGGAGCGGATCAAATCAATATGTAAATTAATGAGTGATTTTTTTAATGAATTTTGGAACTTTTCCCGAATTTCTAGCTAAATATTTACGGATTTTCAAGATGGCGGTCAAATTTCAAGATGGCGGGGGCACCTCGGTAATAAATGTTTACTGCACTCTAGCGGGTAAGAATTAAACTAACATGGCGTCAGCGCACTCTAGCCGACGATACAATTATGATGGCTTCCAGCATCGAAGACAAGATGGCGGACATGACGTCATACTAGGTGACGATATATATGCTTTGAAAAAAAGTGGTGGGAGTCAGTCTGCTAACACCCACCACGGGGGAAGGATCGGTCGTCATTTTTTTTTTTTTTTGCGCTCGTCGGGTTCGAACTGAGGACTCCGAGCGCCGTGTCGTTAATGTATGATTTTTAAATATTTTTTATTAAATTTTTATTAATTGAATTTTTTTATAAATTTTAAATTTTTTTCCGTTAAAATCGGATAATAAATAAAAAAGTTAAAGATGGCGGCCGTAACGGAAATTGCAACGGTGACGTCTTTATTCAAAATGACATATTCCATGATGACGTCAGAGGCTTATCAGAGGCTGTAGACATGGATGCTTAAGCCTCTATATGGACATTTCTAGCCGCTGGGATTTTTAAGGACTAAACACGGGAAATTTTCCCTCGAAACGGGAATTTTTCCCTCGAAAAGAGAAATTTTTAATTTGTGGAATTTTTTGAGAATTTTTGGCGGAATTTTTTTCCACAGAAATGTAAATTTTGAGGAATTTTGGGCAATTTTTGCCCAATTTTGGCGAATTTTGAGGGTCAAAGGTCAAGGTCAAACTTGTCCCGTTACGCTATGTCCCGTTACACTCCTCCAAGATGGCCGCCGTGACGTCACAATCCAAGATGGCGGATCGGACACACAGCTCCGGACCCTGGACCCTGTGCCAGAACATACATTCCTATACTATATATATAAATTTTTTTCTTTTATAAGTTTTAATACTGCTAATTTTTTATGCACAACTTCTATTTTCTTACTCATAATGCACTTTTTAACCTAAAAACTAGGCAACAGTAATGTAAACAATGAATAAAATAATGCAAAGACTTTGCAGACTGGCTATAGAAATGCAAAGAGGTTAAAAATTTTGGTGGAACACATTTACTTTGCACTTTTCAGTTATATGCAAAGTGAAAGTGCAAATTGAAAACTTGCATAGTTTATTGGTGGAATAGGCCCCTGACCAACTAAATAAATACAGTGCCGCTATGCCTTACATGAAAGTCTAGTTTTTGATACTTAGAAAAACCTTTAAAATGTTCATGTACAAAACCATCCATACATGTACACCAAGCGTTTTCGAACCGCGAGACCCGGTCATGAACAATGTCAGACATATAGACCATGAACACACAGTCCACGCAATGACTACGCATCGTTCACGCAGGTCAAGCATTCAATGAAAACGAAGCACGTTTGGACGGAAATACTACAAAACGAAAGCTCATTTACGAAAAGGAGGTGCATTCTCTCATTCATTCAACTCGGTAGGTAGCGATCGTCAATGTTAAGTTAGGATATAATGTCTCCAACAGTCTATGAATTAAACAGTTTTTAGTTTCAAAAGTCATTGGCTCTATCAGTAATTGACTCCAACAGTCTTTTGACTCCAAAAGTCATTGGCTCCAACTGCCCTTTGCTTCAACAGCTCCAATTATATTTGGCTAGAATGCTACGAGTCTAAGAGGCTATGAGGTTACAAGACTATGAGTCTACACTGATCTAGCAGGTTACGAGTTATACATGGCTGCGAGACTGCATGGCTAAAAGGGTGCGTGGCTACGAAACTACATGGCTATGAAGCTACATGGATACAAGTCTACTCGGCTCCAAATGCTGAATCAGCTCCAAAGCTCCAACAACTCCAAATGCTTCAAAAGCTTCAATGCTCCAACAGCATTATGTTATAAGATTACTTGATTACGTAGCTACAAGTCTACGAGGCTCCAAATGCTCCAAAGCTCCATAGCTCCAAAACTTCAAAAGCTCCAACAGCTCCAAATGCTCCAAAAGCGTCAATGCTCTAACAGCTCCAAATGCTCCAATTCTCCAATGTTACAATGCTAAAAATGCTCCAAATGCTCCAAATGCTCCAACAGCATTATGTTATAAGATTACAAGACTACTTGGTTACGTAGCTACAAGTCTTCGAGGCTCCAAATGCCTGATCATCTCCAAAGCTCCAACAACTCCAAATGCTCCAAAAGCTTCATTGCTCCAACAGCATTATGTTATAAGATTACAAGACTACATGGTTACGTAGCTACAAATCTACGAGCCTCCAAATGCTCCAAAGCTACAATGCTCCAAATTCTCCAACAGCTCCAACTGCTAAAATGCTAAAAAGCTCCAACAGCTAAAAATGCTCCAACAGCTCCAAATGCTCCAAAAGCTTCAATGCTCCAACAGCTCCAAATGCTTCAACAGCTCAAAATGCTCCAAAGCTCCAACAGCTCCAAATGCTCCAACAGCTCCAAATGCTCCAAAGCTCCAAAGCTCCAACAGCTTGAAAGCTCCAAAGTTCCATAAGCTACAAATGCTCCAACTGTCTACGGCTACAATATCAATGATGTCAAGAGTATTTGACTCCAAATAGTCTTAGGACTTGCGCTATTTGACTACAAGACCAAGTGGCTACGAAGCTACAATATCTACAAGGCTCCAATTGGCGCATCTGTATTCAACGGAATTTTCTCTTTTGCTCCAACTGCTCCAACAGCATTATGTTATAAGATTACAAGGCTACTTGGTTACGTAGCTACAAGTCTACGAGGCTCCAAGGCATCATGGCTACGTGACTACGAGCCATGAGGTTACGAGACTATGCGATTGCAAGTCTACAAGGTTATGTGATCGCGAGGCTATAGGACTACGAAACTTCCAGGACACAAGGTTACGAGACTGCAAGGCTACAGTACTACGTAGCTAACAGGATACGAGGCTACGTGGCTACGAGACTACTTGAATCTAACTGACTACAATAGCACCATTCAGTGGTGTGAGTTAATTTATCTCATGTAAAATAACCCGTTTAAAGTAGTGTCGATTCTTAACAACAGATGACACCACATGTTGCTTACAGGTAAATATTATTTAGTTATTTTATGTGGGATGCGGGATGCTCACTAACGATCGCAAAAGAAGGATGGCTTCGCTAGACACCAAGGAGAAGGAAGTTCGTCTTGCATGTTAGTGCTTCACAGATGTCTCATGGTGTATTATTTGACTGAGTAATGGTTGTTTATTTTTTGAATTCCACATGGTAAAAAAAATGCAAGTTCTGAAATAGTAGCAGAAGTTCACGAATTAAATGTAACTCCAAATAAAATGTCATGACTCATTAGGTAAAAAATCCTTCATGCAGAGAGCGGTTTCTCAGAATAGACAGAAGCACTTGAAGAAACCATAGGAATAATCAGCAGCACACGGAGAAAACCATCATCATATTGACGAGAATAATCAGGAGCAAATGTATTGACAAGAATAATCGGGAGCACACGGAGAAAACCATCACACTTTTGTAAGTTATCATAAAATAACAGAAAAAAATATTTTTAAATAAAATTTAATTAATAAAAAATTTAAAATGAAGAAAAAATTACAAAAAATACCTAAACCAATTTTGCTAGCTTGTGAACTTCTCATTGCTGAGGAAAGATAGAGTTCTAGTCTAGTCTACCATTGCACTAACACAGGCAAAGAACAACCAATTCACCGGGAAAATAATTTTGAGGGAGAAACGGAGTGTTGTAAGTCGCTCAGAGGCTGACGGACAGATGGACGATGGACGGATGACGGACAGATGCGACGACTAATGTAATTCTGGCTTTAATTATTCATAAACTTGAAGGATATGTGCTTAGCTAAGGTACAATGATAGGAGGTGTAGGTAAAGCATTTCCGGGTGTAATAGTGTGTAGTTTAAGTTTTTCTAAGCGACATTTACATCGAAAAACACAATTTTACACGATAATATATTAGGTTTATTTTTCTTTGAACAGAAAAAAAAACTAAGGAAATACAGAATAAAATAGTTATTTTTGTTCGGATGTTATGTGTTATGTAAATCCTTTCTAGTGCACTGCAAACTGGTATTTTCGCTTGTTAAAAGAGACTCTAGACCACCGTACTGATCTTATGACGTTACATATTCTGTCCCAGATTTCTGTGGCAAAATACATATTCCAACCGATATTATCTCCTCAGATTGCAGCATGCTGACTATTTCTAGGAAAGCCAAGCGTAAACTCAAGCGCGATCTGCTTGCAGTTTTTCTCGCACGTGTCTAGCATGACCTACCGGTGAACCCAGGTACTAAATGACAGGCTGCCGTGGCACCCAGTTGATACGGCGAACAGTTGATAGGTTGATACAGATCTTCACGTGATACAGGTTGAAGTGTCCGATTGTTAAACTGCTCGCCACGATGTTAAATAACAAGGCGCTTGTTGTCTTCTTTATTTGAACATATAAATGACATCAACATCAATAACAAAAGTTATTGGTCATAATGCTCCGTACTGCACGCCCCTTTATTTTTATTTGTCGTTCAAGAGAGCTAGAAAGTCTTCAATGCTATTGGATGTGAGGAACCACCACTAACACGCGGCGAACAGTTCAACAGTGTAACAGTTTGTAACGATCCCGCCATGACGTCACAATCCAAGATGGCGGCTGACACCATCATAGTACCACTATATTAATTTGGGATATCCTTTCCAAACCTACATTCCCACATTCGTAACAATATACAGTAAGTCCATAAAAGAATGCCCCAGTTATAAATTTCAATGGTATCAACTGTAAGTATTGTAGAGTTTTGGTTCAAGGTCACAATTAAAGAGTAACTCAAACAGTTTTAGACAACTGTATGCGCTAGTACTGCTTTCTCCTCTGCTTATCTGGATATGTTGAAAGACTGGCTCTTTCCCCAATTAGTGGAGGGTGAACCTGTAAACTTTATTTAGCAACAGGATGGAACCCCTTCCCATTGGAATCTCTTTGTACGAGAGTGGTTGAATGTCGAAGTCTCTGACCATTGGATTGGTCGTAATGTTCGAGATGACAGAGCTCTTTTTCGCTGGCCTCCACCTTCACCTGACATAAAGCCATGAGATTTTTTTTCCTTTAGGTCTATATAAAAAAATGTGTTTATGTTCCACCGCTACCTAATGATTAGCCAAAGTTGAGAAACAGAATTGAAGAGGATATTCTTCCATTACTATGGACTTGTTAACCAATTCGTGGGAAGAATTGGACATTAGGTTGGATGTGTGCCGTAAAATTAAACATTTGTAGGGAAAGAATATGTTAGTTTACCTTCAATTTGATGTATGATTTGTTATAAATAGTCTAAATTAATTTGTTATAATATACCATTGAAAATAGGGCATTCTTGCATGGAAATCCTGTACTTTGCACTTGCCTGCCAACTAAACGACTGCGCACCGTGGTTTGTCTTGTCGTTTGACGGGAAGTGTCAGATTCACTTACTCCCGATCAATCCCAAGACATAATCCAAATTTCGCCTCTCGCACCTGCAACTTCGCGTTTGGAGTGTTGTGAATGTCACTGACCTAACATAACCCACAATTCATGTTGGTTACGGTCACCCAAATGTGCAAAAACTTACCCTTACGAAAAAAATAACTGTCTAACAAAGTACATGCATTACTACTACAAATAATGAAGCAAGAGCTAAATGATGGCAGAATAAACATGTCTGGGTCTCTACACATACAGCATATCACACCCACAAAGAAAGAGAGAAAGCAACACAAATGCAGAAAGAAAGTATCTGGGTCTCTAAACATACAATAACTTAATTATGTAACACACCTACCTAACTTGATTAATTAAAAACGTTTATTTTAACAACAGCAAAAAAATAATAATATGTGTACGCATATGTACGAACGCACGGAGTCAGGAGTTGAACTTACAATCCTTCATAAGAAACACAAGAGCGTTAAGAACGCAGCACGAAACAAATGCAAGAAAACTATGGTAGTTTATAAAACACACAGGTCACAAAATTTGCCAGTCTTACAGCATGAAACTGTAAAACTGTGCAAAAACTTGCATCACGAGTAGTATGGCCCTGGCTCCTGCGCCGGGCTTCAGGCTGTGGAGCCGGAGCCGATGACCGCCATCTTGGATTGTGTCATCACATTGGCCATTTTGGATGACCTTGAACTTCAAAAATTGCCCAAAAATTTCTTGAAATTTGCCAAAAATTCGCCCAAATATGTCAAATATTAATTTTTTTGAAGGAAAAAAAAATCTTTAAAAATCTCAAAAAATTTCAATATTCGAGGGAAAAAATGTCCGTTTTGAGGGAAAACTTCCCATTTTAGTCCTCAAAAATGTCAACGGCATAAAAATTCTCCCAAGTGGCTTAAATTCCCCGGCGACAAGCCGCACAAAGCCGCCGAGGTCACGACCTCCACCATTAGGAAGTCACAGCCAACATTTTGAGTTATGATATCACCGTTGCAATTTTAGTTACGCCGCCATCTTTAAAATCCGTATTTTTTACTAGAATATCAGAATTATTTTTAAAATTAATAAAAACTAAATTTTATTAAAATTTTAATAAAAAATTCCACCATCTTAAATTAAGACTTCATCTTTGTACATTTCGTTATGGTCTCCATCTTGGATTCTAGAAACATTGCACTTAACATTAGGTATGTCTGTCATCTTGGATATGTATAACGTCAATTTTGCATGGATTCTAGAATGTTGGAATTTTCGTTACTGCCGCCATATTGAAAACCCGTGTTTTTAGGTTAGAAAATTGGGGGGAAAAAATTAAAATTCATTAAAAAATTAATTAATAACATTTTAATAAAAATCAAACATCTTGGCTTATGACGTCACGACCGAAATACTTAAATTCCGCAATTTTAATCCAAACAAATTGTAAAAAAAAATATAAACAATAAATTAATAATGTTATAATAAAAATTTGATTGAAAACACACTTATGTCATGGATTCTTCGATTTGAACCCTGCGAGAGCAAGAAAAATTGACGACAGATTCTTCCTCCACGGAAGCCACCAACAGACTGGCCTTCCTGGCGCGGGAGGGGTCTGGGTAGCGTCTCAGACCGAAGCCTATACGCTCTAATCATGCAGGAGAGGTAGCATGCATCATGCAGTGGCGTAGCCAGGATTTGTGTATGGGGGTGTTAAGAAGCATGCCCCCCCCCCCCCCCCCGTATTAAAGCGGGCCGGTCGGGGGGGTCCTCCCCCGGGAAAATTTGGATTTTAAGGAGTAAAATAGTGCTATGTTATCAGTTTTCGGTACTTAAATTTAAATATTGTTATGGTAAATTTTTTTATTAATTTTAATATGAAATTTGTTTGAGTGATGAATAAGAAATTAATTAAAGGTTTGGTGCTAAGGGGGGAACCCCTAAAACCACCCCTGGCTACGCCCCTGGCACCATGTGCTAGGAGGGCAGCGACTGGCGCCATGACTAGACTAGAACTAGATAGGCTGGGCCCAGCTGAAACACGGGGGTGCAGAAGCCATGCAGGTTGGCTACGTGGTGCGGGGGTCGGGGGCTTGCACTCGCGAGTGCGCGCCCGGCTTCCAGCCGCGCGCATGCGCAGTGGCGGGCGCTGGTTGGCGCTGGTATTGATCAGCACCGCGCATGCGTCGTGCGGCTCCGCCGAGCGCCGCGATAAGCGAGTGTCAGTGGCCGCTCAGCGCTACGTGAGGTGCGCGACCGCTTCCACACACTCGCGACATGGCCAAGGTAAGCTCGCGTCAGCTCACGTCAGCTCACACCAGCTCACACCACCCCCGCACGGTTCACAGCGGCTGTCCGCGTCGCAGCTTGTGGTTCTGTTCTGCAGTGGTAGCTTTGTTGAGTTTCCACGATTCCCCTCACCCCCCTTAGTACTAACGATGACCTCTTTAAACGGTTTGGCTTTCTAAACCAACAATTTCCAATCATTCCTAATATTCCCAACTTATAAGTTTTGGCAATAATGTTCGATTGTTGACAGTCAAATTATAATAAATTAATTTTATCCTTGGCAAAGTGTTTTTAACTGAAATTAGTATCTCTGACATACGTATTTTCTGCAACCCTCTATCGTTTCTTCGTTCAGTTTAAGTGCGCGTATTTTTTTTTTTAAACTTAATTATGAAACTGTTTTAAGTATTTATACTTAATTCCATTGTTAATCCTGGTGCATGACATTGCGAGCCTGAATTGTTGACAGTGTGTGTCATAGACTACCAACCCCCCCCACCCCCTTTTTTTTTTCTTCTTCAAAATGTCGACGTTTCTCAACTTGAACGTACTCGAGAAGCGCGCAGGTAAGTGTATGCTTCCAGTTCGGATGACCCTCGCCAAGTCTCTTGCGGGACGAGTACGTATAAGTACATAAGTACTAGACGCGGCCTTGATCGCTTTACGGAAGTGACTCCTGCGGTTTGTTGGTATTGGGCCCGAGAGTGCGGATGATTGGCTGATTGGCTGATTGTAGTTCGGCTGTGGACTGCTCGTTATTCTCCTGCAATCAGCCACGTGTGACTGCCCAACTCACTCGCCTTACAGCGTGTGGCGGAACACGGCCCCGATGCAACCACGATCTCTCTTTATCAATGGTATCTTACAAGATAGTTCATTATTATCTTCTTGATAAATAAGTTCTATTGGTTGAATGTTTGTCTAACATGATTACATACAGCTGCATCATTCCCTCTAAATGTAGTTAAATTAACTTTTCTTTTCCCCTAAGTAAAAACATAGTCATACTAACTAAACATCACACATTGTAACGTACGTGAACATTTTCATATATTTGGCAAAGTAGAATTTTAGGTTGGTAGACACGATTGTATTTCTATTAACAGTACGATGTAGTGGTCTAGATTCTGATGCCGTAATAATATTGATGACGCAACCAACATGGCCGCGCGCCTGGACACATTCTCATGGGATAAGCGCGTGAATGAGTGGTTTTGGGCGCGGGCATTTGCGTGCTTGTTTCGTACAAAATACGTTACTTCATGAAAGTTACTTTCCGGGAACGTAATATATTTATCCTACACACCTTCCTATTCTATTCTTGAACACGATACCGCACGTCTATTTCCTACAGTATCGTATTCCATACTACACTCCAATCCGATTTGGTAGCCTATATTCTGCGATACCACTTTTGCGTATATAATTTGTTTTTTTAATATCAAAGTACGATTTAAACGCCTCGGGTATCATAAATTATACTAGAGCCAAAAATTGTCATGTGAGGGAATTTCCGTCGTGATGAAGTCAGATTACCTACATGCGCGTAAAAGGACAATGTAAAAGCGGAGTGTTTCGTTCTAAATGCAGCAGTTGGTGTGATGCTGTCGCAAAAAGAAAAAATGCCATAAAGATGGGTAAGCGAATAAGCGGAATGAAAAATATGTTTCACGGCACAGGAGGGTCTTGGTGTTTTCTGTGCACATAAAAATTTTGTTTAGCACGTCTAACATGCTACTCAACATAAATTTACATTTACAGTTATTATTTATCAGTTTTTGACGTGAAAACGTCTTATAATAATCGATGAACGCCGGCTGCACGCACTAAAATGCATGACTCATTGTCACGTTCCGCCTGAGCCGAGCGTGCAAGAACCGGCCAACCACCGTGCGAGAAAATCTTCTATAATATCAAACAGGTTAAAGCGGGCTTTTTAACTAATTGTTCGTGTTTATATTTAAACAAATTATTTAAATTAAATTTGCAAAAAACTGTAAATAATGTAACGATTTACTGCGGGCTCGTAAAGGATAGCCCAATTAAAGATTTTTATCACACACAGTTTTATTTATTGCCACTATTTACATCACTAGCTAATAATCTAAAAATGCCAATTAATCAATTGCACTAAAAAAAAAAAAAAAGGTTGCTTCCTCCAGTCACTCGTTTCTCACAATCCACACGCCTCGCTGGGCCGCAACTCTGGCGCAACTCTCGCCGCAGCACCCCTCATGGGTCTCCGCCGCCACACTCCGCCGCCGCCGAGACTTACTTCCTCTTCACCGAGATCCCACTCGACTCCGCGCTCGCAACTTCACTTGGAACGCTCTATCACCCGGAAACTCCGCCGCGGGAAAACTCCCGACTCCACTCACTCACTCACTCACTCCCTGCCCTGGAACCTTCGTCCAAGGACTTCGCCACTCCGCCGCACCCGCGGCACTATCGCCCGGAGACTCCGCTGCGGGAAGGCTCCTGCCTGAACTCTCTTCTCAGCTCTACTGACTCTCTCGAGGCCGCCGTTCTCGTTTTATCTATCAGCCGCAATTTCCAGAACTTGCGAGCGCGGCCGGGGCCAGTCGCGTCATTCCGCGCCGACCCGACGGCAGAAATCTCTCGAAACACGTGTCGGCGGCTCGTGTAACTCCACAGCTGTCAGGTTTCAGTTACGTGTCAAAGGCAGGGCGCCGCGCGGGGAGTAGTGGGAAGGAGGGGGGAAAACAACAATCCTTGTAATCTTCCAAGCGCGCGCGGCGCATATCATGTTGCGGCAACCGCCAACCAGCTCTGCACCTGCACGTGTCGCGGCCTTGCTCACGTTCGTAACAATAATATTTAAAAATTAAAAAGTATGCAATTTTTCATCAGTGTTTTCTTATGACGTTATCACGTAAAATTATCGTCCGTAAACCGGCTTTACAGACAACCCCCTTTTTTTCTCATTAAAATCACTAAATCGTATCCAAGGAATGAGTGAATATGAGTTGCGGAGCACTCTCACGACAGTTCTGACGTGATGTCACGAGAGCGAGGCAACTACCCCAAGGCAGGTTGTCGCGGTATCAACCCTGGGGGGGGGGGGGGGGAACTATCAACGCTGTAACAAAGATGTTTGTTTTGGAGAATCTCTGTTGGAACTTGGATAACGCGTTGAGTTAGTACGAATTTTTTTCCCCATTATAAATAACAATTATTAATTAGACCGACCCCTTAAAAACTTGTTGATTTTTTAAACCAGGAAATTTAATTATTTCAATACTCCCAAAATACAAATTTTCGAAGTAAGTCTTGAGTTTATAATTTTCGTGAAAACGCCAGAAACTCAATACGCAACAAGTTAAATAATTGTTTTTTTTTTTTTCGAATGAATTACTCAACACGCAAAAATCCAACGTAAGCATGGACCAACTATCCACTTCTTACGTTTCCACCTTTTAACCGTGAAGTGTCCCGAATACTTTTAAAGATGCGTCAGAAATCTGTGCAAAAGGCTTAAGATTTTCTTATTACCACTATTATCATGTTTTGATAATATTTAATAAACTCGTCTCGTTATTGTCAGAAAAATATAATTCCTATTAAGAGATTTATTTTTTAATTTTATAGTTTCAAGTTGTAGGGTGGGTGACGTTTGAGCATTGCGTGGTTTATAAACATTTGGCTGAAGTATCCGGCCTTGCCTGGACTCTCACAAAGTGGTGCGGCTTCGTTCAGGGCCAAAAGGCAGTTTTGTGTAATCTCAGATAGTCGGCGATTTTCCTCTTGTTTTGAACGTTAATTGAGCCAAATTTCTTCAACATCGGAGTAAAAACTGACGTAAGAAAAACAAATACAACTACACACTTGTTGATATACATAGATCTTAGTAGTTTTTTTTTTTTTTTTTTTTTTTTTGCGTTTGTTTAGTACTGCGTCCTTGGTCTCTTGCGTATCTCGACGTTAACGTCACTTTCAATTAGTAGTTGTAGATAGACTTTCGATGAAACAAAATGTTGTGCTGAGCCGGTTTGGATTAAAAGTCTCACCGACTGCCCAGTTACACGGCGTTGAGATGTTCTTTCGCATGTTAGAAGGTTTACTGAAGATTTTTTTTTAATATTTCATTTGTAGTTTTGCAGTAGTTGTACAAGTAAAATTATAATGTCCTGTTGCAGTGATTTCGGGATTTGCCTTAGCACATTTTGCCTGAAGATTACTTTTAGTGTATTTCATTAAACAAATATGTTTATTTTTTGTGTGTGTTTTGATTGGCAGTGCCATGTTTAAAAACCCACTTGATGCACCTGCAGTTTGACTTTGCGCCAAAATCAAAATATTCATATTTCAGACTTCGTAAATGATTTAATAGTACTTAACTACAGTTTTAGTTTGATTTATGCATCATTTAGATATTTTTGACGTGACATCTAATAAATCGATGAACGCTGGCTGCACGCACGAAAAATTGTCCCACTACGGATGTACCACTACGGATGTGTCCTGTTTGCTCATTTTACGCATGCGTGGCATCTCTCTTCCACTCGATTGGAACAACCATCGATTTGACTATTCAATCATATTTTCGTCGTTTGAATTATTAATATTATGTAATTTAAACGATCGTCCACCGATTTTCAGCACAATCGGTAAGGTTATTTAAAAGTAATGTTGAATATTCAAATACGTTTTGAACCAACAATGGTGTTTTACAGTTACACTTAATAATTCAAATTACACCCGGGATCTTTTGCACAATGTTTTAAAAAAATATTGTAACACATTATAAATAAGTTTGGTGTATTTGGGATGCGTATTTGTTATAAAATCGTGTTATAGAAACGAAAAATATTATTCCCCTACAGTGAACAAAATTTTTAAAATATTATATATAACATCTGAAACCACTACGTTTTAAGTGTGGCCTCTTGGTCGTGTGGTTAGCGTTGGTGTCTTCCTATCAAAACATCGTCAGTTCGAATCCTGGCAGCTGCGAATTTTTTTTTTTGTAATTGTAGAAATAAATACGGCGTACGCAACATTTCAAAAGTAATAAATATATTTGAATTAATGAATGCAAATCAAAGTAAATTTATTAATTAAATTGTACATTTCATTTCACTCCTTTGTATCCATACAAAATAGTGATAATTCGATAAAAATGATTCTATTTTATTCATAAAAGTATGCAGAGGTAAATTTTATCATACAAAAGATAGAAAAAATTTAAAAAAAATTTCCTCAAAGAATATAATATTTTTAATGGTTTGGTTGAAAAAAACCTATTACGGCTCAGTCTCAGGCCGAATATATTTCCTTTTCTTCTGGATAAATCATTTCATCAATGTTTTGTTATGACGTTGTCACGTTAAACTGTCGTCCGTAAACCGACTTTACAGATAACCAATTTTTTTTGGTGTGTATAGATATGTATTATGGAAATATGTTGTAAAAAGCTTCTATAAAAATGCGCAAATAAACTTCATAGGCGTGGAAACATTAAACAAATAGTCTTATCTTGTATCTTCTGAGCCACCACAGGCCCTGAAGCGAGTTGTCTCCACAAGAAAAAATTAAATGGAGATAAAGGATGCACTATCACTATATCTACGAATGTAAAGGTATGTTAAGTGGTTATAATACAAATATTAATCGACAGCATAAACGGAGGGTTTTCCGTATCACAAACATTACGGAAGGTTTCTTAGAGTAAGTGTGTTGACAATAGCTCACTGTCTTGGTGAGTCTGGATTCCACCGAAAATCATCGTCTCATCACGACAAAAATAATTGAGATCATCTCTACGACTTATGGTCTTTGAAGATAAACAAAATTTTTATTGTAAAACTTGCGAAAGCTAATGGGCCGACTGGATTATGAATAATTTAAGTTCTACAATCATCGCAAAATTATTTCATTGAAACATTTTTTTTTCACATTTGCAACCGACAAAATTCGCGGTGGTTGTAGAACTTAATTGAACATGACTCAAACACGTTCCTTAATATTCTCAACAGAAGTTGTTCAGCCGCAACTTCCAAGATGTGTACCAGACTCGGGGAGCACCTGCTAGGTGGGGCAGTGTGCAAACAAGCCGCCGCCTGACCACAGGACGAGAGATCCTGAGTCGTGCCTCTTCAGAGGGCGGGGTGAAGAGTGTGCTAACCTAGCCTGGAGCTGCTCTCAGGGGGCTAGAGGGAAGCGGGACCGGTGCGCAGAGCTTCAGGAAAAACAATGCGATTTCAAAACTACTCAAGATATCCGAGTGGGGTCTGCTTACGAAAAGCATTTAAGAGATCGCTGAGGGCCGAAAAGTACTTTTGATTTCGGATTAAATTTTTAAAATGTATTTTTAGAAGAGTTAAAATGGCTAAAATGCATGTTTTCAGAGTAATTTTTGGGCGTAAAACAACCAGAACAGATTCTTGGAAGCACTTAAGGGACTTGAATTACACCTTTATCTTCATTTCTCGGCCATACAATGTTACTGTCACCGCTCAAATTTCACAGTTATCCTGTGACGACGAGACGAATGCGTGCCAGTTCAGAGCCTTGCGCTTAGAGGCGATACCGCGCTGGAAGCACCAGCGAGCGTCGCGCTTATCATCCCGCCTCACCAACACACATACACCCCTGACGAGGCGGGCCCCTTAATGCCTTAGCCACGAGAGGGCGAATGTCGGCCGCTCGCCAACCAGCGAGGAGACCTTGAGTGCAGTCTGGGTCACTGCACCAGGGGAAGTGGGGGAGTGGGGGGGATCTGCTAGCTCGTGGCGATACGTGCCCGATAGGCCTGGAACATCATGAGGGAGCATGACTGGAGCTGCTAACCTAAGCTGAGCTCTGGGAAGAGGACTGCCCTGGGAGGACGCTGAGAAAAGCACTCATGGGCACGAAGCCGGACACTTTTACCTGTCGCTTCATGGCCTGAGGCGGGAAGAAAAAAGATGTCTTATGCTTGGCTGGTGAAACCACACCATGCTCTCGATTGCGGCGCTGGGAAAACGTAGCGGGACTCTAGTAGGAAAGATTAGATCAGGATCAACAATGCGCTTACAAAGTTTCTAATAGGGGTTTTAGGTGAACAATAAATGTGTGTCAATTATTTCAAATTTGCGGCGCAGCACGCACTTTATTGGTTCTTCTCAGCCTCGCCTGACGCGTAGGACGGTATCTCTGTCGGTGCTGGGCCAACAGACTCTTCAGTGTTCCAGATCCCACGATGCAACTCGCCGGACGCTCCAAAAATTCAGACAGTTAATTTTGAAATGCTGCATCACCGAAGTAGCGACCAATCACATCATGCCATTCAGAAACATTGTTGGAGGCCTAAACGGTCTCTAATTTCATAACACAATATTATGTATATCAACTGTACATACTCAAACGTATCCAAATAAATAATAAATCATGATCAAAACAAAATGTGGTTCAGTAGAAATGTTCACAAAAATGTAAACAAAGCAAATTATGGTTCAAAGATTGCATTATAGCAACGGTAAAAATGTAAACAAACACTCTGTACTGCTGTTATAGTACAAACTATCCTTCAATACCCTGTTATAATTTATAGTTATAAACAGAAAAAAATGACAAACATGCAATACAATTTTGACAAACATTCGTTAACATTGAAAAGTCCTCGTCATACTGTGTAGAGACAAGAAATTGCTAGCCTACATATATGCTAGGCCAAGTTTGATAAAATAATATAGTGATGAAATTCCTACTGTTAAATCTCAAATGTTAACTCAGCTTAATAAGATTCAGGTTTGTTCGTAGGAAGTATTTACATACTGAATCTGTCGTTTAGGCAAAAATACATACACATACATATACCTATTTAATGTTGTGTGTTTAAAATATTTTAGTTTAATTTTGTTTTAATTTATTTATTGGACCTCGAGTTTTAAAAGATAGGCCTACTTCACGTTCATAATGCTTTAGAGAACCAACAAAACGTTAAAGATCTTTGACGCCATGTTTGCTCCAACACAATTTTCCTAGCTAATAAATTATAGGTTTTTTTTTTAGAGTTGCGATTTTATCTTGTGACTTTTCGTGTTCCAATATAGTTTCACTACCATAAAGTTTACTTTAACACACCAATGCGCCAAGTTAATCCCCCGATGTTCGCGAAAGTTAATGTATACGGGTGCATGACGCCCCACGTGGGTCCGCCATCTTGCTATGACAGTTTCTGCGTGCATGCGCATTTCACTTTCAACCGGTTAAACTTCTTTGTGTGATGCGCGTTTAACTAATCGCATTTACGGTACAAACTAAAATGTCATCCCAAACGTACCTAAAGAAGTATAACCTAAAAAAATGGAGTCTATGATAATTCCAGTCTAGGAGGAAATGTCATACAATTTAAATATTAGGAAAGAAGGTCATGTCTCGGTGCGAAGGGTGAAGACCTTCAAGATACTCAACGTAACACTCCATGATGTACCAACAACATTGTTAACAGGTATTCAGGTAAAATCATTATTAATGCCATTGCATCATTGAAATTCGGTGTTTCAGTTTTGAGGCATTTCCATGCAACGGTTCGGTACTCTTGTTCGGCTAGGCCTGACGCCGTCAGTACTACCATCTTTTTAAAAATAATTATAGTTAATTTGTAAAAGAAGTGGAATAGTTTTTACCATTTATCCTGTAATTAAAAGTTTTCGTACATTTATCATACTCAAAATGTTTGTAAAAAGAATTCTACGTTAAATTTCGTGTCTCGAGTTTCGTATTATAAGTTTATCTGCAACATGAGAATATACATGGATTGGCTCGTTACCGAGGCTACATGTCTACGCATCACAGGCGAGTGCTGGAAGACTCTTTACATTTTATTTGACAAACCATTCATGGTAGACACACACACACATTTTATGAAAGTTTGGCCATTCAAAAAGACGGCACTTTTAACCGTGCGGCACGTAAATATGTATTGTAATGACCTGGAATGGGGCATCACTGGCGCACAGGGGTCGCAAGTGGGACAACTCAGTTTCTGTTCGTCTGGGGACACACCACGAACTGATGGCGCAGTACAAGATACACAGGCCTACATCGTTACAAAATTCACTTTAAATCTTGAGCAAAACACGGGATTATAGAATGGGAATAGTTAGGTCACTACCAGCTGGCGAGGCGGGAGGTAAGGGCGACGCTAGGCTGGTGCTCCCAGCGCGGTGTCGCCTCTAAGCGCGGGGCAGTTGAGAGAGTTGAGCGGTGACCGTCACGTTATGTGGCGGCGTATTTCCAACAATATCTACCAAAGATTTATTGCCTAAATATAATTATAAAAACACACGTTTTAGCAGTTTTCACTCTTCTAAAAATTACAGTTCATAAAGCGAAGTACGTAAACAGAAACACTTATCCGATCTCGTCGTATTCTTTAATGCTTTTAACAAACAGACAACCACTCGGATACCTCGAGCAGTTTTCAAATTGCGTGGTTTCAGGGTCGGGTAATTCATCATAAAAGCGGCTTCTGGGAAATACGGCAAGTAACAGATTATTCCGACCTTACGGCCGGCGTTCTCCCGTTCCCTTCCCACATATGCGCCCTAATAGGGTAGGGTGGGAGAAACATTCCAGTTCGCTTTTATTAGACATTCCATAGCTTATTTAAAACCGAACTTTTAGGGATCACTCACTTTTGTTTGATCGGGAGGGTATTAGAGCTTCGGCACTGACCAGCGGCTGGGACCACCAACCCAGCATAGTCACCGCCTCAGCCCCTGTACTGCGCTCAGCTGACCAGACAGTTGGCTGTGTACTATCAGCACTGCTGGCGCCCACATCACACTGGGACCCAGTGAACCCGTGGTCCGGTGGAGGCCTAGCTGTCCAGGCTAGCACCGGAGCTGTGTCGTCGCTCACCACGTCGACTCCGCATCGGGCTAGGGAACCCTACGGCAACTAACAGCTGGAGAGATGGGTTTCACTCAGTTGCTCGCCCTCCGCTACACCGGGGCAGGCCGCAGCCCGGGGCTGGTGGGGAAGCCTTCTTTTCACAGACGAGAGAGCCAAACTCCCAATCGTGCATCTTCGGTTTTTTTTTAAATTCATTGTAAATTTTTTTTATGTAGCTATACTTACCTAATATAACCAACCATCCACAATGTTCTAAAGTATTTATAATGCAGCTAACCTATCCTAATCGACAGCAAAATTTAATGCCACACCGGTTTATACAAGCGACCATGAACTTCGGGAACCTTCGGGTGTGGCACTCTCGCCTGTGAAATGAAGGCTTCCCTGTCCGCGTGACGCAGAGCTGCCAACATGGGGGCAGGTCCGGGCTGATGCCTCAGACCGCTGACGGCTGCGGCCTCCAAAGTGAAGGCTCACCCGACAGCCGAGTGTGGCGGCCAATTCGTTGCCCTTTTTGAGTAGCTTGTCCTTGCCTGTGCGGTGGTTGGTGTCGGGTTGCGCTGACGCAGCGGAACAAAACACTTTGTTCTTCAGCCAAGCCTGTGCCACTGTTTTTTTTTTGACGTGACAACGTCTAATAAATCGATCAACGCCGGCTGCACGCACGTAAATAGTGTCCCGTAACGCACATTGTCCCGTTACGCTGTGTCCCGTTACGCTCATTGTACGCTTGCGCCGCGTCTATCTCTCTCCCACTGGATTGGAACATACATCGATTTGACTTTTTCGAGGCACATTAAACTTGAAACACTCCCATTCGTTTCCTACTTTTCATATCATCGTCCTATCCTTAACAGAATAACACAGATTGGAAGAAGTTAAATAGCAAACATGTATAAAATTTATAGTTAAAATACTCTTCTTCGTTAAAGTAATAAACATATTTGAATTAATGAGTGCAAATAAAAGTTAATTTATCAATTAAATTGTAGATTTCATTTAACTCCTTTTTATCCATGCAAAATAGTGATAATTAAATAAAAATGATACAATTTTATTCATAAAAGTATGCAATCATTTCATCAATGTTTTGTTATGACGTCATGTTAAACTATCGTCCGTAAACCAACTTTACAGACAACCAATTTTTTTAAAAATGTATTTCCGTCATTGAAAGAAGGTTGGCTTGCATTTAAGTGCTTAATAATTGACAGTAAGAAATATTCCTATTTTAAGAGCTCCGCCTACCTGGGCACACACGCGGTGAGCAGAGCTTCAGGAAAAACAACGCGATTTCTAAACTACTCAACATATCCTAGCTTACGAAAAGCATTAAGAGTTCGTTGAGGGCTGAAAAGTACTATTGATTTCGGATTAAGGTTTTTAAACTGTACTTGCGCTTAGAGGCGATACCGCGCTAGACATACCAGCGAGCGTCGCGCTTATCATCCCGCCTCACACACACATACACCCCTGACAGTATTCGAGCGTAATGAGATATGATTGTGTCGATAGAAAATCTCGTATACACGGTTATATTTTAAAGCGTTCTGAGGCTAAACAGTTAATACTCAAATACTTAATTGCAAACTAGCGTTAAGTGATTAAAAATTCTCGTGGAAAACCTGTTTCAGTAAAGTTTTGATTGGCGTTGTTTTCTGTGACGTGGAATTTGGGAATTATTTTTGTACTTTATGTAAGATTTTGTGTGATTCGGTTAAAATCTTCAGTGGATTTTGATTTTCCCGTAAAATTTGTGAAGATAAAAGGGGATGGATCGCATGTAAAGTTTTAAAAACTTGTTCTCACAGTTTTATATTACTTACATTAATATTAAATAAGCCATAACGTTACTTATAATTTTGGTAACGGTAAAAAAAAATGCATCACTTCAAATATACAGAATGAGTCTGAATTCGACCGTCAAAATAAGTTGAAATCAACTCTACGTCTTATGGTCTAAAGGGCCTACCAAGCAGGGGGTGTACCTCTTTAAAACTGCGGTTCAATCCCCGCTTCAAAGTAAATAATAAAGTAATTGATATGGATAATTGCGCGTCAGAACTGTTTTATTGAAGTAAGTCCTCCAACAACCACGAATTTTGTGGGTGTATAAAAAATATTCCACTGAAATAATTGGGGGTAGTAACACGCGTCAAAAATATATTGAAAATAATGTTGTTACCCTCAATTATCTAATTGATAATTTTTCTACAGCCACAAAAATGACGGTGCTGGTTATAACTTGTTTTGTAGTGATGAATCAGCAGACAAATTTTGTCTGTGGAATTCAGACATTCTCTGGTCTAAAATATTTTTAAAAAAACTTTGTTGCGATTTATATTATATCGAATACAAACTTTTTTTTAATAGTAAGACTTGATGTTAGCTCAAAAAATGTTTTAAATTGAAAAATAGTTGAATGTACCGTTATTCGTTGTATTTTAATTGCCAACTCACCCCAGCGTTTTAACATGAATCATTGAAAGTTTTAGCGCCATAGGATTATGTCAACTTGCACCACTCGAGGTAAATTGGAAATTTATTCTAAGTTGCACATTTTTTTAAATTTTCATAGCAACGTAAGTAAAAAAAAATAACATAGAAAATGATTATAATTATATGTAATACGCCAGTTCAATATTTGAAACGGGAAGATTAAAATATAATAAATGAATTTGCTTTGTATAGTACCACGGAAACTTGGATCTGCGCGGTGTGCAGACGTCATTGGGGTCGGTTACATATTAATGTGGTTATTCATTTAGTAAGTGATAAGAGAATTAAGGTCCTTAAGTCCCAGCTCATCGACCACTTATTAAAGTTTCACGTCGCGCCTAACAGGCAGTCTGCTGCCTGGAGCACCTATTAGAGTTGATCGGCTCCGCTAACTCTCCCATCCCCCTCAAACGCTTGTTTGTCTTCTTACTTTTTTCATTTAAACATTAAACCATTCACATGGATAGTTGTCAAACATTTGACTACCATGACATTAAAGAATATTTTTGTAGGAAATGACTCCATGACTTCACTGGACAGATCCCCACGAGTATTGTGTATGGACGTGAGTCGAGGCTGCCGTGTGACACAAGTTCGGCCGTCCGCGCCAAGAGCTGACCAGCACCACCGACTGTGTCCTTCGTCTGGAGGAGCGTGTGACACACACGATCAGACTCATAAGAATCTCCCATTAGCGACGAACTGGATGAAGACGAGGTACGGCCTGAAGGCTAACTCGACCGAATTTCAGGAGGGCAATTTGATGTGGCTGTACAACCAGCAACGAAAGCAAGATTAGGTGCCCTTATCTTCAATTGACGTGGAAAGGCCCACATGAAGTGTTAAAACTGCTAAATGATGTGGTATACTGGTGTGCTGCATCCAGAGAGGTGAGAGGGAACGAATGAAATTGGTACATTTGGACGGATTGGGGGGATTCAGCGGGAGAGATGTGATACCTGTTCGGGATGAACAGGTTTAAGGTAGGGGCAGTGTTACGAGTGTACTGTAGGTGAGCCGTGAGATGGGCCAGTACCCTGGATAGCCAGCCAGCTGCGGGTGGGACGCGAACCATTACTGCCGCGCGTCTACTTGGTTTAGCAACAGCACCTCGCTACCCGCCTGCCCTCCTTCACCCTTCCACGGCATCTCTGGAGGTTCACGCCTGCGTGAAGTTGCGTGCAGTTGCGTCCCAGCCTGCCCTGATGACGCTGCCATTCCAGAAGGGAGCTGAGGAGCATGGAAGTGGCTGGGGCTGTGAAGTGACCCTCGTATGGGGAGACTGGTGCTTCGGGACTGTGCTCTGTGTAAGGCGGTGCGACGTAAGGAACGATCAGCAGAGAGCCACTGCCAGTCGAGCTTCAGTGGGGAGATTGTAAACTGTAGACAAGTGATTAATGAATGAGTGATTGATTTGTGGGCAGACATGTTCAGTGTTGTAATTTAGTAGTGTAAATACTAATAATAAATAAAACTGAATTTATTGAACTATCCTTTTCAGCTCTGTTTTCCCACTCGTAACAGTATTTTATATTAATAATAATAAATACACAAATATAAACGGTTCACACTCCTGTAAAAAAGACACCATACTATTCTCTTGTTGGATGTTGCGCCATACGAAGATAACAGAAATGCACACGACTGTTCTGTGCGCTGTTGTTAAATGCGCAAGATCGAAAACGTGGCGGTGATATCTCGTATCTTTCTTGTTGTCTATTCAACAGTGAATCCAGCCTTGTTCAGACAACACCGCCGCAGGAGTTGCCCTAGCGACAGTCGCAGGCCTCGTGGACCGACTGCTGGAGGGACAGAGCTGGAGAGAGCGCTGGAGGAGACATGCAGTGACGTGGGCAGGGACGTCTGCAGAGGAAACCTCGAGGAAAGCCGTTTCGTTAAGCCAACCCCACGAAACTCTTTTCCTTGGCAGTTTCCATACCTATTTTCTGTTAGCGCGTCTGCTCTCATGTGGGTAACATTCCAGCACTCTTCCAAGGCGTCTGGCTCTGGGTATAAATGTTTTCATACCCGAAGTCTTACTGTAATAACTAGAACGTGTTCTATTTTTCTGCTGTACCCATGAGCGGAAGTCTTCAACATGGCGAACCAACGTGTAGCAATATAAACATATATAGTCCCTTTTGTAATCATAGAGGACTTAACTAACATAATGGTATGCCAAATGACACTTTATGATAGAAAAAATACCCTGGAATAATTTGTAAACAAAAATCATCGTAAAAAGAAGTAATCTCAGGTTTTAAAATACGTAATGAAAATGCATTACAGTGTTAATAGCTCGTAGTCACCACCTCAAAGTATGTTAGTCGTGGTGACATGTTTGGTATAGCGCGTGGTTGGGGTGTTCGAAACGCAATTTTTGATGTGATTCTAAACCTGATCTCTGCAAAAACTTTTTTTTTGTCTTTTTTAAATAACAGTTTACTCGATTATATATATTGTGCTTTAAGAAAATATGTATTAATACATTTTATTTATCTTATTGTTAAAATAATATTAAATTCATCGCTCAGATCCTTGGTTTTATTATTTCATACTAGGTAGATTTATTTTTGGTTAAAATAAAATTATATATTAACAAATAATTTAAACCAAAAATAATTATTTCTCTAATTAAAACTCCAACGTTTATTAGTAAAAGTCTGTCCATAAATTGTTAATGAATAAATTAACAATTCATAGAAACCCATACCTGTTAGTTTAAATGCAAATGCGAGATGTTTTTCCTTCATTTTAGGTTAATGCTTATTATGTTAACTATATGGGTTTCTTTGTCTCGCTGTGTTACAAAAATGATTCGTTACAATTTCTCAAAGTAAATAGTAAAATAAATTAGTAATCAAGTATCACATATAAAATACGTGAATAGGTATAATTTGTTTACTATTACAATGAAATTAGCACAGTTAATACTGTGAATTAGCCTTGTATCCTTTAAATTTTATATTACCAGATTTTTAAATCAACCTATCAATAAAAAAAATACAATCTCGTTAATTTCCTAATTTCTCTGTATATGTTTTTGAATACTAAACCAATTGTTTTATATTTTTGCAAATATAGAAGATAATATATCACTGCAAATATAGAAGATAATATATCACTGCAAATATAGAAGATAATATATCACAAAAATCATTCACAAAGTTACATAATTTTTAACAAACTGCTACTATTTTCATAATTTTTTTTCTTCAGCATTTTGTTAAATTGACAACAACGCATTTATTATTCCCCGTTATTCTTGCTTTGGTTGGCAACTGCATTGGCTGGTTTTATGTTAACATTCTAGGTATCCTGTGCTATTGTATGTCCACTTTAATGCCCATGGATATAACAGAAGTTATAGCAGACAAGGGGCATTGTGTGGGTTGGGCTTTAGTGACCAATGAAGGTTCACCGACGTCTTGCCAGCACCGCGGAAAAGATGTTCTGGAACAACAGTAATGATCGCCGACACGAGAAGAAAGAATGTCTGCAGAAACCATCTTGCAAGAAATTTGGCTGTGAGAAATACCATAATCAGTTTTCCAGGAAAGATGATAAGAAACACACACTTGAACACACGCAAAGGCCCTGCCGGGCAGCAGAAAGCCAAGGTTTCGCTGCAACAAAGTTGCGTCGACGCGCTTAGGAGTAGACCGGGTATTTGTTGGTACTACAGCAGTAACATCGCCGTCCTCATTGACTCGACATCCTTGCAGCCACTGTGATACGTTATTCGCATTTTTGCAGCAATGCACGAAGATACAAGAGGAGTAAATGTGCAACGAATCCTTCTCGCATGAAGTTTCGCTGCTACAAGCGCAATGCTTGACTTACTCGCACGACCACCAAGCGAAGAAGTGTGCTTTCAAGACGATCAACACTGCCATTTACAATTCTGGTGATGCAGAGCAGACTGAAAAAGAAAGTATTGAGAAACTATGCAGAGAAGAAAAAAGCTAAACAGGAGAATGATCTGGCTAGAAACTGACTTCGGTGGACAGACTGGAGCTGAGAATGAGCTGAGAATTCGACTCATGACAGAAGCAGATGTATATATTGTTCTATTTATGTTTTGCATGTGTACGTGTAGTAGAGAAAAACTTGCATAGTAAACATTATTTGTGAGAATGTGTTTTATTTCTTCTACTTGAATGTGAGGCCTTGATTTAAACGGATTTAACCTTAGCGGTAATTTAATAAAGTACGGAAATCTATTGAGTCAATCATTATATTATTAAGAGATTGTTTGATGATTTATGGAAATTTTTCCGAACTTCTAGGTTAATAATTACATATTTTCAAGATGGCGGCCAATATGGCCGTCCAGGTGGTGGATTCTACGACATCTGACGATTTTGTGATTTATGGTACTGCATTGCAGTGGGTAAAATGTAACTAATATGATTTGGTTCACAGTATAGCAGACATGAACAAGATGACGCTGGGGTCAAGGTCATCCCAGAAGGCTACGATGTTCCATTGGTTGAGAGTAATATATGCCTTGGTATTAATCTGTTCAGTAGAATTGTTTGTAGAATGTTGCTGTCAAGTACATTCACCGAGAATCGAACCGAGGACTTCGAAAATATATTATGTAAGTGCAGTTTTCTTTTAAGTTTATTAACAATATTAATCTGAATTATTAAAAGTTTTTTATTCGTATTTTATTAAATTCCTTTTAACGGTATCGAACCGAGGACTCAGGCTCCACGATGTAAATACGTTTTTATTCAAAATTAATAAAAATGTAATTAAAAAATTATAGATTTTAAATACTTATTGTTTGCTATTTTTCCGAATAATAATTATGAGTTTTCAATATGGCGGACATTACGTCATAGTTCAAAATGTCTGAATCCAAAACAACTTGAAGTTGTAGAAAAATAAATGGGGGAAATTTCTAAAAAACAAAAGGACGAAATACAAAATGGTGGAATACAAGATGGCGGGCAATGTCATTATCTCAGAGTTCAAGGCCAAAGGTCACGATTTAGGCTCAGCGGCTTGTTTTAGGAGCCTTAAGTAGTTTTTAAGACATATCAAGCCAATGACATTCTGTGTTCTAAAATGGTAATTTTTTCCTCAAAAAGGGTGTTTTTTTCCCCGAAAAGAATTTTTTAAAGGATTCTTGAGTATTTTTGAGGAATTTTGAGGAAGTTTTCTCTAAAATCCAAGCTGACTGAAGGTCATTGACCTGCACCTCAAACGTCTTTTTATTATCCGACTACTCAGGCTATTAAAACAAATGACTTTTATATTAATTATATTAATTTATTTGTAAATAATATATTAATAATGAGTGCGATGTCACGTGTGTCATAAACGCAAATCACGACTCTACAAATTGTAAAACCGGGAAAGGTGGCTAGAATTGAGAAAGACCCCCACAGAAGAATGCTGAATGAACACGACTACAGCAACTAAGTGAAACATTAAGCACACGTCATATACAGGATGTGCGTGCCTGATTATGGAAATATATTGGCGAGGGTTGTGTGAAATTTAATCTTTTTTTGAATTTCAACAGATATGAGAATGTAGCAGTAACGGAATGTTAAGGGACATAGGAATGAAGAGTTTCTGTGAATCAACGCGTTGATGCGTTGTTGCTCATTATATTTCCCACATAGCTAGTTTTGTGAAGTATGAAGTGCCACATAGTATGTCGCTTACAGTATTTATCACCTACTTATCAGCATCGTGCGAGTCAACAAGAAGTTGTTACCTAGTATCGACAACAAGTATTCTCTTAACTGGTAGTACCTATGTCGTATCAGTGGCGGTTCTATGGAAACACCCCAACCCCTCAAACACCCACAGGAACTTAAAAGTATTGAGATGATAACCAATCTACTTTATAACTTTGATAATTAATTTTAAAAAGGCGGGAAATGCGTTAAAAAGGTCTTTTAATGAGGCGGTTATTTTCAAAATTTCCGTCTTCCCATGAAACTGAGAGGTAGTCCATACTACTCAAAACCATCCATCACTGGGCCTTCCCGACATTTTTGAAGCTGAGTCCGTCCTGATGTTGATGGAAGGTATAAACTATTTTTGACAACGACATGACGCTACTTAAAACTGTCACTACAAGACATCGCTGCTGTCGCTGTCCTAGGAAGTCTGCTGTCACTGTTCCAGGAGGCCTGCTGTCACTGTCCCAGTAACCCAGCTGGTACTGTCCTATAAAGTCTGTTGTCACGGTCCTAGGAAGTCTGCTGTCACAATTCCAGGAGGCCTGCTGTCACTGTTATAGGAAGCACGCTGTCACTGTCCTAGGAAGCCTTCTGTCACTGTCCTAGGAAGTCTTCTGTCACTGTTCCAGGAGGCCTGCTGTCACTGTCCCAGTAAGCCAGCTGGTACTGTCCTATAAAGTCTGTTGACACTGTCCCAGGAAGCCTGATGTGTCCGTGGCCATGTGGACCGAATATTCATGTTCATTGACAAGTCTTTTAAAACTGAAGCAAACTATTATAAGCTATTTGTTTTCATTTTTTTAAACATTATTTACACATTCACACTAAATTTCAGGAAACTTATCACACTATTAAGCTAGCTTGTGTATGGGTGATTCTAGTCTCATCATGCTACGTGCGGCATTTTACCATCATCCATATAATTAGAAAGAAAAAATACATTAATCACAAAAACGGATAAAAATAAGCATAATGCAAAAATACAATTAAACGTACCTTAACTATTTTAAGTGCTAATTTTTTTTTAAGAAAATGTAATCACTTTTGTTTTGAGTCAAGTATTTTATTGAGTCAACAGTATTATAATATTTAAAATCACGATTAAAATAAACCATCGTGATTATCCAAATAAGTGACTCTCGATAAAAGTACACTTAAAAGTACTTATAAATATTATTTTAGGATTTTAGGCTCCTTAAATCTTTTTCGCATAAAATTTACACAACCTGATAAGATTTCAAGTTGACAAATATTGTAATAGAGTAATTAGCTATTTAAAAATATAGTCATTCAAAAATATTATAGAAGGATTTTCTCGCACGGTGGTTGGCCGGTTCTTGCACGCTCGGGCTCAGGCGGAACGTGACAACGAGTCATGCCTTTTCGTGCGTGCAGCCGGCGTTCATCGATTCATGAGACGTCATCACGTCAAAATGCTGAATAATCCACCCCAGGTTATGGCTAAGTGGTTGTTCTCGATGGTTTGAGTGTTGGAAGAAGACTGGCGCCTGACGAGGTCTCCAACCAGTCTCGGCGTCTCTGCAGCCAGCGTCCCGGCGCCAGTCTGGGGCGTCTCCCCCCCTCCCCCCCACACGCGGGGTCCAAGGGCATGCCCCGGTCGTCCTCGACCTTCGCCAATAGCGCGGGCAGACTTCCCTGGTGCTCTCTCGCGTCCATACAGGCGAACTAGGGCGCCAAGTAGCTGGGGGCGGCGCAGCACCACACACAACAGCTCATATCATAAGGTTTAACGATGATTGAAACTAGATCAAAATGTATTTTTGTAAGTTTGGATTGTTTATATTGATATAAGTAATTATTTAAAGTCCACGGTGACCTGTTTATGATTTGTAATAAGTAAAAAAGTAAAAAAAAAAACACAAGCCTGCTTACATTTGATGACAAAATCTTAGGCTTACGTGATGTATTTTGAGGGAAGGAAAAATTTTTTGGTGTCCGCCGGGAAGGAGGGGGGGGGGCATTAAGGTTTTTCGCCTAGGGCGCCAGTTTACCTTGCACCGGCCCTGACTGTCCGAGACACAGCCTGCATGTTTCCCTGCGCGTATCTACTATCTACGCCCAGTGACGTAGCCAGGATTTGTGTATGGGGGGTGTTAAGAACAGTGGCGTAGCGTGCCATCTCGGCGCCTGGGGCGGGAGACCCATTTTTCCGCCCCCATTCTATAGGTGCTTAATTAAAATTAAATTTCACATGCAATGAGGTACCTTTTATTGAAGTTAAAATAGGATGAGCGGTTTTACAAGCGGATTCTACGGGCCTTATGAGCAGCGAAGTCAGAAATAACTTTGTCAAAATCAATATTAGCAGCCAATTCTTGTTCAATCGACAATATAGCCAAGTTTGATAGTCTAGCGGAGCTCATAGTAGATCTGAGGTAATTTTTTATTAGCTTCAACTTCGAAAAACTTCTCTCACAACTTGCAACACTAATCGCCAAAGTCAAATATATACGAATCAAGATGACTATATTTGGAACCGAAATTCCGAGATTCAGTTTTTGAATGAACTGGAGGAGCTCCAGTGGTCCTTTACCACTTATATCTTCCTCTGATTCAGAACAGGCAACAACAACAAACTGCTGAAGACGCTTCCGCTCCATCTGAAACTCGTCCTTGTCGATGTCTTCTAATACATGGGAAAGATCACACTCGAACTTGCTGTCCAAAAGTTTCGCTGGCATCAAAATCCGAACTTGTCCGATATTTCTTGAATTTGCTGGAATCGAGTCGTCATTTCTTGAATGATCTTGTCGAATGATGCGATAATCTCGCGACGGATTTCCTGTTCGTGAGACAAAGCTGCATCTTCAGAAGATTCATCGCCATGCATGCGTTTTTTCCTGCGAATTCTTCTCGTTTTGAGTTCGATTCCGAGTTTTTCGCAGAGAGTCTTAGCAAAGTCAATTGCTTCTTGCACGAAACGGTCTCTACTTTCCACTAAGAGGGTTTTCAAAGCGCAGAGTTTCTGAGCACACTTATCCACACTTAGTCCTCGTTGCTGCAGGTAAATCTGTGCGTCATCTACTTCAGGTAGCACTGCAGCCCAAAAGCCAAGAAAAGTTAGGAAGTTAAATGACTGCATGGCTGTCAGGAGAAGACTGGCTCCCGATCTTGTTTCGGAAGTTTGAGATGAATCTGTTAATTGTTCCAGTACCTCAAGAACTACCTCAAACTTATTTTTAAGCATCTTGACAGCTACATTTCTAGCGCTCCAGCGCGTTTCAGTGACTCGTTTTACTGCTTGACCTGTGACGGCAACCAAAGCGTTCCATCGAACAGTTGATGCGGAAAAGAAGGCAAACAGCTTCTCCAGAGTTCCAAAAAACGTCACGGAATCCACTGATTCAGAAGCAGCGTGTACCCCAGCCAAGTTTAGTGAGTGGTTTGTGCATGCAACGAATATAGCTTTCGGATTCAGTGCTTTAATCCGGGCTTGAACTCCATTGTGGATCCCTGACATTGTGGCAGCATTGTCATAAGCCTGTCCTCTCAGATTCTGTATGTCCAGTCCGTCTGATGTTATCTTCGCGATTATATCGTTGCTGAGATCTTCTGCATTTTTTCCTTTTGGTTCGAAGAAGTCAATGAAAGATTCTACCACTGCGACTTTTTCTCCTTCGATATGTACGTATCGCAGAACTTGGCTCATTTGGTCATTGTGGGAGATGTCTGGTGTACTGTCGAAGATTACGCAATAATATTTAGCTTCTTGAATACGACGGATGATGGTGGATCGAACTTGCTGTCCCAGTAAGTTTATAAATTCATTCTGGGTTTCTGGAGATAGATACGAAACTGAGACTCTTGCTCCCAGCTTTATCTTTGTCAGGTGTTCCATTAGAAGAGGGTCGTATTTAGCTAGGAGGTGCACTAACTCCAGAAAGTTCCCGCGATTGCCACTATCATCTCCTCGAATGTCTTCTCGATGTCCTCTGAAGGCCAGATTCTGTTTGGCTAAGAACTGGATAATATTCAGCAACCTGTACAGTACATCCCTCCACTTCTTCTCCTCACTTTCGAAAACTTCTTGTTGTTTCTGATCGATGGTTGCTTTACAGTTCAGGCGAACATCCAACTCCTTCCATTTCAAGAAGCTCTGTTCATGGCCCAGGCTATTTTCATGGTCTCCTATTCTTGGATTTAGCTTCCACCATTTGTTGAATCCTTCTTCAGATGCAAAGTTAGAGCCTGAATTGCCAAACAGCTTGCAAGAAAAACAATACAAGGATTGCTTCAAAGGCGAGTACACCATCCATGTTCGGAGAACCTTTTCGCCGTTAGATAATGGTTTGTAGAACCACTCTTTGGATAGTTTTCGGGTACCGCCTTTCATTGAAGTCCCTGAGCGAACAACATCGGCAAATTTGGAATCGATGTGCTGTACTGAGTCAGATCCGCGACGTACTAGAAGCGATCTTACTTCGTCGGTCATAGGAGAAGGCCAGCAACCTACATCGTCGAGATTCACATCTTTGATTTTGGCAGGAGCAGAAGGCACGATTTCAATTATGTCTTCTTTGGCAACATTCACTTTTTCTGCAGGCTTATGACTAGATGCTTGAGGTACTTTTGATGAGTCGACTTCGTCTTGACCCTGCTCTGTGGTGGGACCAGAACTACTTCCAACTGCGACGGCAGGTACGTCTTCTTGTACCTGTAAAATAAGTTATGTATTCCCATGAATATTGGCCGGAGGACACGTTCGAATTTCAAATAAGTATTTTATCTATCACAAAACAAAAGTGGTTTTGGTGACGGCGCGGTTTGCCAGGCTTATAGGAAAATTTACAAACAAAATTGATTTTGTATGGCAGCTACCATTTTTAGAGTTTCCCGGTAAAAACTGACTGAGTAAGCCATGTTATAGATGTTATTAAAAGATAAAATGACGAGAAATTTGAGAAAAATCGTTGGCGCCATTTTTGAGCTAAATGAAAAATTATGTTTTCTTTGTATGACAGGTACCATAAATAATCAAGTTATCCAAAAACAAAAAAAAAATATTCCTAGACTACAACCTGATTTACAAAACATCCCCTATTGAAGTTTTAAATTCAAGTAGCAGGACAAAATTCAGTCGTAAACTTAAAAAGATGTACCTTAACTCAATGTAATTTATGTTAATATACTCCATACTTTTTAAACAATTATCAATGTTCAAACAGCTATTAGAGCAATTTTAAGTGTATTATAAAATAAGATTTAATGAACGAGTGTGACTCCGTACTCGCAGACAAACCTAGGTGAATAGGTTTTGCGAGACTAATGTAAGAAATATTGTAACTTTTGTAAACAATAAATAAATAATAATTATAAATAACTGGAGTAATTCTAGGCCATGCATGATTCTAGATGGAGGAATCATATACCTACTTACACTGGAATCACTTCCGCTGCTGCAGGATGCCACCGAAGACGTTAACGTGGCTTTCGAACCAGAAATGGAACTAAAATATTTCAGTAATGCACCTTGAGACTTCTTCGCATCTGCTTCTTTCTTAGCCTTTTTTTTGCGGAATCCCGCACCGCTTTCTTTGACTCTTTTCATTTTCAAAAACTAGTTCAAAGATTGGGTAAAGTTCTAAATGTTTAGTTTTAGAAGATTCAACAGTATTGTTACGATTTCCCTGCGGGTTCGTAAAGGATAGCCCAATTAAAAGATTTTATTTCACACACACAGTTTTACTTATTACCACTACTTGTCACTTACAAATAATCTTCTAAATTAGCAAATAATTAATTAAACTTAAATAAATGTCAATTCCGCAGTCACTCGTTCCACACACCTCGCTGGGCCGCAACTCTGGCGCAACTCTCGCCGCAGCACCCCTCGTGGGTCTCCGCCGCGGGACTCTGCCGCACTCCGCCACCGCCGTCACACGCTTCGCCGAGATCCCACACGACGACTCGCTCGCCACTTCACTCGGGACTCCGCCGCGCCCGCGACTCTATCGCCCGGAAACTCCCGACTCCACTGAACTCACTCACTCCCTGCCCTGGAACCTTCGTCCAAGGACTTCGCCACTCTGCCGCACCCGCGGCACTATCGCCCGGATCTCCGCCGCGGGAGAACTCATTCAGTCTCCGACTCAGACTGACTGACGTCCTCGGGCCTACCTCCTTATATAGCCCTTGGGTTCCCGTCCAGAACAATCGGGTATGTCTCCGAGATATCGCGCGACCTTCGCCGTCGAAATGTCCAGAAACGCGTCGTGAGTCCTGGCGAAGGACGCGGCGGCTGCTCAAAGAATGCCGATAAACGCAACAGCATCGGGCTCCCACAAAATGCGCCGATAAACATGTCTTGAGTCCTTTTATGCCGCAGTGCGGCCTCTTTTAAGTAACTCGATCTGAGGCAGATGCGCGCTGCGACGGTCAGGATGTAGCGAGATAGCATGACACGAGATACCAGGGAGAGGATGCGGGTGGAAGGGGGCGCAGACAGGCCGAACGAGCGCGGCGACGCCAAGCACTGCAGCCAAGCGCGATCGTAACAGTATTTAAAAGATCTAAACACAATCAAAATGACTTTCGTTCCGTATCCGAAACTCTCGCGAAACAAACATACGAGTAAAGCGTGATTGCGTAACGGTATTTCACGATGCACTAAAACAAAGATCAGTACTGTAGCATGTGTGCTACAGCTGCTACCTTTGATAATGTTTATGTTGGCAGAAATGGTTAACGTATTTTATTAATCTTTCGGATGCCCTGGTAATACGAGTTATTTTGGATTTAAGTTTGTTATATGTTGTTTTAAAAAAGAAATTTGTAATTCTTGTTTAGTCTTATTATTTTTAAGTTTAAGATTTTAAGTTATTAAATTGGTCTGGAAAGTTCGAGGACACTACCGAATATGTTGGTAATCGCTGCGCTAGACGGCGCGTGAGCAGAACAGCTGATTGTGTGACGTCAGGTGAGACGGGCGAGCGGAGTTGCCTGGTAGGCCCAGGCGGGTGCGCACGTGAAGTAAAACGCGGGTTGGCCATGGTGATGGTTCCACATCGAAGTAACTGTATACGAGTGTTCCTTTTTGAATATGAACGGGGTTCATTTATATAATTTAGAACGCTTTGGTACGATGAACGCGAGTGGTTGGTGAGGCGTGTGTGAATATCGCGAGGATTTTCCAAGGATGAATTATGTGCGCCGAAATAAACTCCAAGACGGTATGGCGAAGGATTCGTCATATCCGTACAATTACCTGCAGCTACGGTAACGTATAATGGCAAGGGTTTGCCATTAAAAACACTCGTGAGCAAACGAGTGTATTTGGTGACCGGACATCACGACGTCAAAAAGCAAGTAAGTGCCAGCCGTGCCACCGCCCCGTTCACCCCTTTGACCCCTGGTGCGAAACTATAATTTGTGGATTTTTGGGATTTAAATTAACGGACTAATAAAACTGAAACAGGGATTTTACGTTCAGCGTGTTTCACCCAATCCCTGCCAGACCTAGAAGAAAAAAGGCGTCGACCGTTATAAAATGACTTAACTGAGAAGGGCTTGTAAACCCATAATTTGTAATTTGCTAAATTTTTGGTATATTTATTTGCATGTTAAGGTGCGTCCATTTTTTGCTAGATTTCGCCTATGTTAATTGGTATTTACAGCGGTGATACGCCCGGTGCGTATCTATATTTGTATTTGTATTTGTATTAATATGTTCTTATATATTTTAAATGCCTTTTTGGTAATTATATTTAATTTTCGGAGCTCCGAAGTATATGATCAAATTATAATTTTTGGGGGGAATTGTTAAAGTATTTTTTTAGTATTATTATATAGCTATTTTTATAAGTAGTAATAGGGTATGTATTTTATGATGGATGCGCCGATTTGTGATGAAACGATTTTATGATATATATATTTATTAAATGTTGTCATATAAATTTTGCGTCTTTTTAACTTGCTGCCTCCTCTCACTGTTCGCAACCTTATTAGTATTTTTTAAGCCTGCTATTAGTTTGGGTTTTAATATTTTTTTGGGTTTACCTGCGCTCGCGGTACGGGGCAATATAGGAGTTTTACTGTGTCCCGGTTTGCGGAAGTTGTTTGGTTTGCCCTGGGTTAAGGTCAAACTTTACAGTACAATGCGTAGTACTAAATTCAATGAGTGCGAAAGAGAGGCATCGACACGGGCCGACGCGTGAAACAAAATATTTTGTATGAGTAATGAACATAATAAGGAGTGCCGCTCAACTCGGCTCGCGCGCGCCGGGCGGCGCGGCGTGATGCGATGTTGCCGTTCGTATGTAAACAAACAAACATTATAAGAGCTCTGTCAGTGATTTCGCAGTTTTTCTTTTAAATAAATATTAAAAATAGTTGGTGCGCAAAATGTTAGATAAAAATGGAACATTAAAGTGTGTCTGACACATGTAATGAATGAATCATAGATCAGATCTCAACCCGCTTCACCGGCGACCCGCCCCCGCGGGCTGCCGCCCGGGGCGGGCCGCCCCCTCCGCCCCACCCACGCTACGCCACTGGTTAAGAAACATGCCCCCCCCCCCGTATTAAAGCGGGGGTCAGGAGGTTCTCCCCTGGGAAAATTTGGATTTTAAGGTGTAAAATAGTGCTAAATTAGCAGTTTTCGCTTCTTAAATTTAAATATTGTAATGGTAAAATTTTTATTAATTTTAATATGAAATTTGTTTGAGTGATGAATAAGAAATTAATTAAAGATTTGGTGCTAAGGGGGGGGGGGGTTGAACCCCTAACCCCCCCCCCCTGGCTACGCCCCTGTCTACGCCCCATAATAACTCGAACAACATATATTTTTTTTTCTAAAGCTTTTTTTGTAAACCATGAAAGACACTGAGTTCAATGATTTTATGCCACAAGAAGATACGTATAACATCGCACCTACAGTTTCAAAATTGTGTATATGTTCTTTTTAAAATAAAAATTATAATAATAATAAAAGTAAGAAACGATAAATTCAATTTACGAGGAACTTATTAGTATTTTTACAAAAGTAAAATTATAGGACCAAAGTTTGCATTATTGCGAATAAAATGGTATATTAAAATTATATGGTTACCGCGACAATAGTTTTTCGTGTTGCTCTCTGATTGGCGGGCGTTACGGCTTGAGAGGCTAGTCTTGTCACGTGTTACTGGCATGTAGTACCTGTAGCTTTATATTTTGCATTAAATATTTACGCGTTGAAAACTTGATTTATTTATCTATCGCGTTGTTAGTATGTAGGTGTGTCTCAAAATTTCTTGAGGCATGTTAGTTAATATTTTTATTATTATTATTATTTAAGGGTTTTATCTGTACATTTATAACGATAGCATTAGTAGTATATAATAGTTCCTCCTGGCCAGGCTTCATGCTCATGCTGATAATTGAGGATTGTCGACGCCATCTTGGATTGTGACGTCTCGGCGGCCATTTTTGGTGTCAAATTTCCTCGAAATTCCTCAAAAAATAACTCAAAATTTACCAAAATTCCTAAAAAAATGTTTTCTATCTCTAAGGAAAAATTCCCGTTTTGAGGGGAAAATTCCCGTTATAGTTCTGAAAAATGCCAATCACTTCAAAATTCCTTACAGCGGCTTAAGATTCCTTAAAGCAAGCCGCTATAAGCCGCCGAGGTCATGGCTTTGACAATTAGGATGACATGGAAGCCATTTTGAATTATGACGTAACTGTTGAGATTATCATTACGGCAGCCATCTTGAAAATCCGTATTTTTATGCTAAAAAATCGGGAAAAAAATTTAAAATTTATAATTTAATTAAAAAATCTAATAAAATATTATGCCATATTGTATAAAGACATCACCATTGCATATTTAATTGTGGTGACCATCTTAGATACTACAAATGTTGCATGTTTCGTTACAACACTATCTTGGATTTGTATGTCGTCATCGTTGCACATTTAGTTATGACCGCCATATTGAATTAGGAAGTACCCATTGATATTATCTTAATGCCCGCCATCTTGAAAATCTGTATTATTTGTGCTAGAAAATCGAGAAAAATTTAAATATTTTATAAATAATTAATAAAATTTAAATGAAAAACACTCCATGTTGGATTATGCCATCTAGAAAGCCATATTGAAAATCCGTAATTATTATCAGAATAATTTGGAAAAAAAAAATTATAAAAATATTAAGTAATCAAGTTTTAATAACATATTTTTTTAAAAACACGCGTACATAATTGAGTTCTTGGATAAAACCCGATGAGAGCAAAATAAAACAATTACGACAGATCCTTCCTCCATTGAAACCACTGACAGACTGACATACTACTAATGCCAAGGAGTAGTATGTAAATGTTCCTCCGGGCCCAGGCTCCAGGGTGTGGTGCCTGTGGTGCCGACCGCCATATTGGATTGTGACGTCACGGCGGCCATCTTGGATAGTTGTGACCTTGACCTTTGACCTTGACCCCGGCGGCCATCTGGATCCGCCATCTTGGATGCAGCGTAACGGGACACGGCGTAACGTGACACAGCGTAACGGGACAAGCAGGACACGGTCGCCCATTTAAAATCCGCCATCTTTAAATCGAGCGCCCCACTCATTATGATGAAATTTTCGTCTCTGTCGTCATATTGATTTTTTCTGTTCTGCTGGAGGCCGCCATCTTGGATACCGTCGACTCTGTTTCTGTTGTTTGTTCCTAGATAGCGCCAGCGTCGCTCTTGATTTTTTTCTGTTCCACTGGAGGCCGCCATCTTGGATACCGTCGACTTTATTTCTTTTATTTGTTCCTAGATAGCGCCAGCGGCGCTCTTGATTTTTTTTGCTGTTCCACTGGAGGCCGCCATCTTGAATACCGTCGACTTTGTTTCTGTTGTTTGTTCCTAGATAGCGCCAGCGTCACTCTGTCTCATCACATAAGGTCGATGTTTCATTACCTACCAGAGCTATTATGGTCCTTATCGACATATAAAATTAATTTTTTTATGCAAAATACATTGGAAGCGCTGTGATTCGAACCAGCGCAGCTCTGATCGCTAGGTTGGAAAACATACGCCTTTAACCGCTCGGCTATCGAAACATTTACCAGACTGAGAATTAAATAAGGTATATAAAACTTAACATGCATATTCGGACTTGAATTTTTTTTAATTTAAAGTAATAATAGCAATTCCTGTTCGAGACAGAACCGCCATCTTGTATTAAGTCGTAACCGTTGCAATTTCCATTACGGTCGCCATCTTTAAAATCCGCAATTTTTATGTTAGAAAATCGGGAAAAATTGTAAAAATCATTAAAAAATTAAATAATCGAATTAAATAATAAAAATCTTAAAAACCACTGTTGCAGTTATCGTTACGGTCGCCATCTTGGATTATATAAATGATGCATGTTTCGTTACGCCCGCCATCTCGGTTGAGTACTATGTCATCGTTACACTTTATGTTAAGACCGCCATATTGAATCCTATTATTGTTGCAATTATCGTTATGGTCGCCATCTTGAAATTTATACATCATCTTGGAAATCCGTATTTTTCATGTTAGAAAATCGGGAATAATTCCAAAATTCATCAAAAAATTAACTTATTATAATTCTGATTGATTATATCGATTCCCGTCCTTGGTTCGAAACCGTTAAGAGCATACAACCGATTCTTCCTCCACGGAAGCTACCTAGACCGACCTCACACCACCAATACCAAGATATACATCGTCATCAGGTATGACGTCATGTCCGCCACCTTGTCTTCGTCCGCAGAAGACCGTCATCCTGTTTTCGTATGCTAGATGTGCTAGCAACATGTTAATATAATTTTCAGTTCACCATAACTTTAACCTCGACTGTTGGCATTAAACTTTGTCATTGACCATGTACTTTGACCTTGACCTTGACTCTTGATCTTTGACCTTGATCTTTGACCTTGACCTTGATTTTTGACCTTAACCTTGAAATTTGTCCTTGATCTTTGACTCTGACCTTGACGTCCATCATGGATCCGACAATTTATGTTTAGTACATGCTACCAGGAGTACCTACCGCCTGCTAGTGGTCATTACCTTCATCTTGTTTTTGTCTGCTGGTGGACACCATATTGTGTGTACTCGTCTTACCATTCTTACCCGCCGCAGTGCAGTAATCATTTATTATTACTGAGTTTCCATACATCTTGTAATTTGAGCACCATCTTGAAATCATGTAATTATTTAGCTAGAAATGCGGGAAAAAATTCCAAAAGTCACCGAAAAAATAAATTATTAATTTACAAATTGATTAGATCAGTTCCTGTCCACGGTTCAACTCTTGAACAGTGACAGTTGTAACTAAATATTAAAATAAATTTTAGATTCTGTTTTCCATTACCTTTCGCGGAGTTTATTAATCATTCACTCTACGAAAATCACTTCAAGACACTATACTTGACCAACGAATTAAATACAGTGCCGCTATGCTTTACATGAAAGTCTAGTTTTTTGATATTTAGATTAACCTTTAAAATGTTCATGTACAAAGTCATGGAAATAATGTATACTGGCCGGGGTCTTGATTTGAAATATTTTGCCGCTTATAATTATCAGAGTATCGGCTTTCACAGTATGGTATGTAGGAATCGACTCCTCTCGTATATGTGCTACAATTTTTTTTGTTGGTAGCAAGTTATACATACGTAGGCTGATTTTCTGCTCTGGTTCAATGATGCATACTTTGAAGTGGTTCCAGCAATTACTTTACGTATGCTGGATTACGATTTCACTGGAGTTTTACGTGAAATGAGTGGGAAGACTAGCGACGTGATGTGTGTATGACTCGAGCAAACATATGACTGCCGCAGCATTCTGCAAGCTTGCAACTCCCGCGCGAGGGGTCAATGTTCATTTGCAGGTGATGGTAGGCATGTCTCGATCGAGAAGTCTCTGCCTCTATCCTTGAGAATTTTTTTTTGCGGTTGACATGCTTGAATTTATGTACTTTTGACTAGACGTACGTGAATAAGTTTAAATTCGTATGCATTGGAAGATATTTTTCTACATGAGGTAATAAAAATACATAGATGCTACAATGTCTGGAATAGGTATCGAACACCTGTTCCTTACCCTATGAGTGACTAGCACTTGTTTGACCTATCTCCTCTAACCCTCGTTTACTTTGTGATATAGATGAGACATGGTTGTTTTCAGACAGATGATGGTTAAAATGTCTTGGACAAAGTGTCCTTTGTAGAACTTACTATGTGTGGTAATTATTTTAGTCGAAGAGATAATTTAATAAAACATGTAAAAATAACGTGAAGGTTTTTTTATGTGTAAACAAATCATTGATAGGATGGATTTGTATGTAGAAATGGTGGTAGGCTATACCACATCTCTTGAAGAACACTGCATGGCATATATAATGAAAGACTCTTGGGCTCAAGAAACTATACTATAGGTGGAAAGGATGATGCGGTTCCTAATATTAAATGAAAGGAACTTTGATGATTTTTTTTCAATATACTAAGATTATTTAATTGAGTTTCGGATGATGGGTTGACGGATTAAATAATATAACTGAACACATAGGCTTTTACAGAAAATGAGAATGGAGCTCACAAGATCATAGATTGTGGTTAATCTCTGACAACTGAAATGTAGAAACGATATCATAAAATGAGTTATATTGATGCAGCTCATGACAATATTGATGACAGCTACGATGATGATGATTTGAATCTGTGATAGTGACACGGATGCGGAGATTTTAAGACAAGTAATATTATTAATATAGAAAAGATGGAAGTCGTAGCACGCCGATCGTGACGAGAAACAAATATTGAACGATGCTGATGGTTTCGGGAAGACTGAAACTAATGGAAGTATCAACACCGTGAAAAGTGAGAATACACTCAAGCCTATATTCAGTAGATCGTCCATACTTTGTAAAAATAATTGACTCCTAAAAAAGGAAGCATGAAGGCGATGCAGACACTTCGCCATCAACGATAACGAGTTCTTACGGTAATCTGGGTGAAGACGATGCCTTCTACGGTGATTGCTACAGTGACTCTGAAGCTGGCGACGTGATCGAAGACTGTGCTGAGGCAGCTAAAGCGGACAAGACCGAAGGCTGTGGTGGTGTCCTGAGATCAAAACGATGGAAACGTCGTGATATATTAAATAAATCTGATCAAGCTTGTGATGATCACTAGCTCGATGACGAATGTGACCTTGTGGTAGGTGTTAAAACGGAGGACAGCAGAGATCATAATATTTATAATAAACGTGCAAGGAAGATGGTGGCAGAAGAGATTGATTACACATCATGGAAAGATCCGAACATATTGGTTGACCGGCTAAGACAGTTGGTGGCATCTGTTCGTAGAGGAAACTATTCGAACATTAAAGAAATATCCTTCATACTCAAAGAACTGAGGGAAGCTGGATACATACAATAATCATTTGTTTAACTGTCATGTGTGTACTATTGAAAATTAATGAGGTATTTATATTTAAAAAAAGTATGATTTATTTATTATATTCTGATTTCCAACTAAGCATGTGTTTCCGCTACTCCATGTGTGATCATTAAGTTTTTTCCTGTGTGTACCGTGTGTACGTTCCGATTTCCTGTGTGCACATTCGGTTTTCCTGTGTGTAAATTCCGTGTACTGTGTGTACATTTCGTTTTCCTGCATGTAAATTCCGTTTTCCTGTGTGTACTGTGTTCATGGACTATATGACTGACATTGTCATGACTTGATCTCAATGTCCGGAGACACTTGGGCTATATGTATGGATGACTTTGTACATGAACATTTTAAAGGTTAATCTAAATATCAAAAAACTAGACTTTCATGTAAAGCATAGCGGCACTGTATTTAATTCGTTGGTCAGGTATAGTGTCTTGAAGTGATTTTCGTAGAGTGAATGATTAATAAACTCCGCGAAAGGTAATGGAAAACAGAATCTAAAATTTATTTTAATATTTAGTTACAACTGTCACTGTTCAAGAGTTGAACCGTGGACAGGAACTGATCTAATCAATTTGTAAATTAATAATTTATTTTTTCGGTGACTTTTGGAATTTTTTCCCGCATTTCTAGCTAAATAATTACATGATTTCAAGATGGTGCTCAAATTTCAAGATGTCTGGCAACTCAGTAATAATAAATGATTTACTGCACTGCGGCGGGTAAGAATGGTAAGACGAGTACACACAATATGGTGTCCACCAGCAGACAAAAACAAGATGAAGGTAATGACCACTAGCAGGCGGTAGGTACTCCTGGTAGCATGTACTAAACATAAATTGTCGGATCCATGATGGACGTCAAGGTCAGAGTCAAAGATCAAGGACAAATTTCAAGGTTAAGGTCAAAAATCAAGGTCAAGGTCAAAGGTCAAGGTCAAAGATCAAGAGTCAAGGTCAAGGTCAAAGTACATGGTCAATGACAAAGTTTAATGCCAACAGTCGAGGTTAAAGTTATGGTGAACTGAAAATTATATTAACATGTTGCTAGCACATCTAGCATACGAAAACAAGATGACGGTCTTCTGCGGACGAAGACAAGGTGGCGGACATGACGTCATACCTGATGACGATGTATATCTTGGTATTGGTGGTGTGAGGTCGGTCTAGGTAGCTTCCGTGGAGGAAGAATCGGTTGTATGCTCTTAACGGTTTCGAACCAAGGACGGGAATCGATATAATCAATCAGAATTATAATAAGTTAATTTTTTGATGAATTTTGGAATTATTCCCGATTTTCTTACATAAAAAATACGGATTTCCAAGATGATGTATAAATTTCAAGATGGCGACCATAACGATAATTGCAACAATAATAGGATCCAATATGGCGGTCTTAACATAAAGTGTAACGATGACATAGTACTCAACCGAGATGGTGGGCATAACGAAACATGCATCATTTATATAATCCAATATGGCGACCGTAACGATAACTGCAACAGTGGTTTTTAAGATTTTTATTATGTAATTCGATTATTTAATTTTTTTAATGATTTTTACAATTTTTCCCGATTTTCTAACATAAAAATTGCGGATTTTAAAGATGACGACCGTAACGGAAATTGCAACGGTTACGACTTAATACAAGATGGCGGTTCTGTCTCGAACAGGAATTGCTATTATTACTTTAAATTAAAAAAAATTCAAGTCTGGATATGCATGTTATTTTTTTATATACCTTATTTAATTCTCAGTCTGGTAAATGTTTCGATAGCCGAGCGGTTAAAGGTGTATGTTTTCCAACCTAGCGATCAGAGCTGCGCTGGTTCGAATCACAGCGCTTCCAATGTATTTTGCATAAAAAAATTAATTTTATATGTCGATAAGGACCATAATAGCTCTGGTAGGTAATGAAACATCGACCTTATGTGATGAGACAGAGTGACGCTGGCGCTATCTAGGAACAAACAACAGAAACAAAGTCGACGGTATTCAAGATGGCAGTCTCCAGTGGAACAGCAAAAAAAATCAAGAGCGCCGCTGGCGCTATCTAGGAACAAACAAAAGAAATAAAGTCGACGGTATCCAAGATGGCGGCCTCCAGTGGAACAGAAAAAAATCAAGAGCGACGCTGGCGCTATCTAGGAACAAACAACAGAAACAGAGTCGACGGTATCCAAGATGGCGGCCTCCAGCAGAACAGAAAAAATCAATATGACGACAGAGACGAAAATTTCATCATAATGAGTGGGGCGCTCGATTTAAAGATGGCGGATTTTAAATTTGCGACTGTGACCTACTTGTCCCGTTACACTGTGTCCCGTTATGCCGTGTCCCGTTATGCTGCATCCAAGATGGCGGATCCAAAATGGCCGCCGGGGTCAAGGTCAAGGTAAAAGGTCAAGGTCACAACCATCCAAGATGGCCGCCGTGACGTCACAATCCAATATGGCGGTCGGCACCACAGGTACCACACCCTGGAGCCTGGGCCCGGAGGAACATTTACATACTACTACAAGGTGTGTATATATATCGCCAGCTGGTATAACGTTATGACCGCCATCTTTTTTTCGTCTGCTGGAGGCCATATTCTTGTTTTCGTCCATAGGAGGCCACCATCTTGTTTTAGTCTGCTAGAGAACATTACCGACATGTTAGTTTAATTTTTACCGGCTAGAGTGCAGTAATCACTTATTATTGTGACGCCAGCCACCATATTCGAGCGCCATCTTGGAAATTCGTAGTAATTAACCTATAAATTCAGAAAAAATTCCACAAATAATAAAAAATATTACTCATTTTTTTACTGGTTCAATCGATGGATTCGTGTATTTGCATAAATCTTTGATCGATGCAAAAATGTTTATTTAATTAAAAGAACCAAAAAATACATCTCTAAGAAATAAAACAACAAAATCACATACAAACTTTTTTTACAAAATTTTACTCTACTTCAGGAACACTTGCTAAATTCAGCAATCTTTTAAACTTTTAGTACTGCATTGGCGTTAACTGACTAATTCTTAGCTCCAGTCGGTTTACTGAAAACAGGTACCAGCCAGATCCTTTGCCTACATAGTCTTTTTCTTCCTGACAGAGTTTCTCGATACTGTGTTTAACAGACTGCTTCACATCGTCGGAATTTTGAATAGGAGTATTCGCGGTCTTGTATGCCCGCTTCTTCACTTTGTCCTCGAATGGATATGGTTTGCCATATACACAGTCCAACCAAAAGTTATATTTTAAAGGTACATATGTAGCTACTTCGTCAGTAAGTTGATTGATAATGATCTGCCTGATATCGTCAAGAAAAGTACAAATGTCTTTCGACTCACTAAACGTATTTAGGTAATAGTAGTCTTTCAGCGTTCCACGAAATCCAGATTTTGCCAAGTAGAAATCGTTATCATTTACCTGTAATGCACCAAGCACAGTCTGAGGTATTGACTCATGTACAGATGTCATCGAAATCGGTTGCCGAACATCCGTTCTTGTACGCATACGAGTCTCCAGTCTAAAGCGAGTAGTCGAAATGTCTGCAGGTAGTTCATCAGCAAGCACACGGTCTTCACCTTTGCAGTTTTTCACATGCCGTCTCAAATTTTCAACACGAATAAACCAAACATTGTGGACAAATACAAACGACGTATAGCAGTAGATACTAGGATGCCTAGTTGATGAAGACGATCCTTTCAGGCCCGAACCAAATACTGACGTTGGTACAGTTGTACCAATTCCCAGTGAACTCTAAAGAGAATCAATTTATCGCTGTGGCAGAAAAAACCTTTAGTTTCTGATGCGCAGCAGGACCTCTGCATGTCTTAAAGTGTCTTTTCAACGTATCATTTCTTGCAAATTGCTTGCGACACTTATTACAGCTTAACATTTTACGCGGTAGATTCTTAGCACATTCTCTCATCTCGTGTTTTAGGGCATTACTGTTGTTCGAGAAAATCTTGACACAGTAAAGACTTCGATGCTCAATAGTTGTTGACGAATCACCAGCCCTTGAAGTCTCCATCGAGGGTGAAACGTCGTTCGTCGTGGTTTCCTCTGCATCCAGCACTGCAGTCATTTGAAGTCTTTTCTGCAGGTGGAACCACGCCTGTTGACATTTCCTCTGCTGTTGTTGGTGACGATGATGCACATTCCATCGGGATCTGCATCCTCGCTGGCCAGATCTCCGCAGTCGACGGTACAGCTTCCATCAAGGTCTTCGTGGTTGTCGTCGGCGATGACAAAGAAACGGGGCTTCACCGTTATTAGTATTTTCTGGGGTAAGGTTGCCACGGATTTAACGGTATGATCGTCTAACCGACAGCCGGGTACACGATTGTGGGGAGAACAACAAATGTGAGGGTCGGGTAGACGACATCTGACTGTAAGCCATGGGCGTCGCACCCGGGGGGGGGGGGGGGACACGTCCCCCCCAATAATAAAAGTCTTCAATTTCGTCCCATCCAATAATATATTTAGTTTCGTAGTTATATTAAAAATATGATTTCTGTGATATAACCCATATGTTGCGCACGATGCATTTAGTCCAACCGTGGTAATGTGAGCACTTTTTAATTAGATCTTCGTGTAAAATCAAAATCAGGTCCGATACCGAGGAGAGATACTATAATAATAGTGAATATAATCACTTTATTACTTATGTTTGTGTACATGTACGAAATATCCTTAATACTGCTGCGGCATTTAAGTGTAACATTCAGGTTTCTCCTGATGTTTAAATTAATGATTTTTGTGTGGATATAGCACCAGCAGATAATTTTAACTGTGTCTTTACAAATTTGTTCTCTGAAAATATTTTTTAAATAAATTATATATTGCAACTAACATTAATTAAAATATTTAGGAAAGAAAAATGCCTAAAAACCACCTTTTTGCACCTTCAAACCCCAAATTTTTTCCGGGGGAGGACCCAGGACCCCCCGCTTTTTTTTTTTCCAAGGGGATGGATATTCCTCAACAACTAAATCAATTGCAGTCCCCCCCAAAAAATATATCGTTGCGACTCCCATGGTCTATCGGCGAGGAAAGCTGTCGGTGGGGATGTACAAGCCGGTGAAGGTGTTGGATAACACATGTCTGCTGCAGTCTGTGGTCTCCTCGTGCTGTGTTGAGGACGAGCTGCTGTCCGTCAGACGCGAAGACCACTCGCTCGTGTCGTCGCTGGCTGGGCGTCGGTCAGCTGAGAGCCGGTCTACTGTGAGACTGCTCTTACAAGGGGAGGCCGCGACTTGGGAGATTCACTTCGGGATGAGACTCGGTGTATCAGCAGTAAACCTTTAGGGTGTTCACCCCTTCAAATAATACAGCGCGCTGGCCAGCCACGTCCGAGAAAAAAAAAAGTTTGGAAATTTAAGCACAGTTTTATTCTAGTAGAGATTCATTCTGCCCAACAGTATTGCGGCCTGTGTGGTTACGGATTTTCATACCGCCCAGACGCTCGTGTTTCGACTCGCAATTGTCATTATTTTTTAACAAGTTAAAAAAAATTATTAAATTTACTGCTCACAAACATAATTAATTTAAACATAAATGATTTTATTTATTACAAAATTCGTTTTATTTATTAGATATTACTTTATATTTATATTACAGTAATTAATTTTTTTTTTCAAATATAAAAGAGTAATAGGTATAATGATAATAGTTATAGCTAAATGTAAATACTCTTCTCGTCTTCACGTCAAATCACTCCTCACTGTTTTATAGCAGAAGATGTCACTTTTCAACAGGGATGTAGGAATGAAGTACCTTACAAATATTTACCATGTATGGCTTCCTCATAACTAAGATGCAGATTATCACCAGAGCTAAAACATAATTTTGATTGAAACATTTGGATTAAAACACAAATATTTTTTGGTATAATATATTATATTATTTCCTGCAGTTGGACAATTCAAACCATTGAAAATAAATAATAATATATTTTTTAAACATTATATTATATTATATTTATTATGTTCATTGCTAAATAACACCCCAATTTTTGTTAATAGTCGTAACGATAGAGAAATATATTGTCTCTATAGACACACTGTTGGTAGCCTTGATGCCACCCAATTACATCAAATTTTCACTACGTAACAAATGTGTGTTATTATTTATTTGAAATTAGTTTTGTAAATATAAAACAGTCTCGATGCAGGATTTTGTACCATAGTTGTTAATTTATTTCTGCATTATTTTTTAGGTGAATTGATTAAACTTGAAATAGTTATGATTGAGCATTTTGACTGGCGGGGTTTGCAAGGTCAGCCGCGGGCAGTTTGCAGCCCTGCCACGAGCTGTCCGCCAGCCGCCTGGCGGGTCGATACTCGCCGCCACCCCCCTCCCCTCTACACCCCCACCCCCCCCGGTCAAAGCCACGTTGCCCGTGGTCCCCCCTTCAGGCAACCCTGCCGCGGCAGTGCGGACACGGGACAAGCATGACTTCCGGGCATGTGTGGTTTTGCCTAAAGGCGTTTTGCCTAATTTTAGACAAAACGCCGTTTAGGCAAAACGCCATTAGGAAAATCGCCGTTAGGCAAAACGCTTTTTCCTCTTGTAGGCAAAACACCATTAGGCAATTAGGCGTTAGGAAAAACGCCGTTAGGCATATCGTGGTTAGGCAAATCGCCGTTAGGCAAACCGCTGATAGGCAAAACGCCGTTAGGCAAACCGCCGATAGGCAAAACGCCGTTAAGTTAGGTTAGGCAAAACGCCATTAGGCAAAACGCCGTTGCCCAAATCGTAGTTAGGAAAAACGCCGTTAGGCAATTCGCCATTAGTCAGAGCGCCGTTAGGCAATTCGCCGTTAGGCAATTCGCCGTTAGAAAATTCGCCGTTAGAAAATTCGCCGTTAGGCAAAACGAGGTTTTGTCATCATAGTAACATTTTAGGCAAATCAGAGTCAGGCAAATCGGAGTCAGGCAAATCGGAGTCAGGCAAAACGCCGTCAGGCGAAATGACTTTAGGCAAATCGCCGTAACGATTTCATGTTTAGGCAAACCACCTTTAGGCAAATCGCCTGTTACTCTGACTTTTAGTCTTGACATCAAGTGAAGTTGGACTGATAAACCCGAACATGTTTTAAAATTAATGTTCTCACAAATAGTTTATTTAACAAATGACTTTCGCATAAATATTATTTTAATTATTTTACCTTTAATCTCCCATGATTCCTTCGAAATTTTAAAGATTCGTTGAGACGGAAATGCAGCCCATTTCCGTTTCCACGGGCACAATTCTGATTGTCTGATTGCGTGAAACATCCCAATACAGTACGTTTGAACCAGTCCTGTAGCAAAATAGATAATAGAAATTATAAGTAATGGAACTAACCTATCGAGCGTGGCTTCGCTAGTGACGCTACGGATGTCCACATAACTGTCCAACATTGTCTCAGGTACCAAGTTTACTGAGAGGTGTTTACTGAGAGGTGTGACAGTGTGACAGAGCCTTTAGGACTCGTCAGGAGATGCCAGGCTCTGACGCAGTTGAAGTCACTTGCTACCTCGTCATCGCATTATCGTGTAACCTATGCTTCATCTCGCCTGATGATGGTTAATTAGTAGGATTTAAAATTCCTGTCGTTCATCAGAATGTATCAGTTCCTTTTGTCTAAACTTTGTAAGTCAGTCGTAGCATCAGTTGTAAAGGGAACAAAAAAACTTTTAGTAACTTTTCGAGATCAAAAAAATCCTTCGTTCAAGAGAGATTACACATTTTGTGTTTCCCCCCCCCCCCTCCCCCCCAAATTTACTACCCTTTCGTAGAAAACCACTAATGTTTAATAAACACTTAAGCTACATCAAATCCAAAAAATATGTTTTAAGTTTTCAGAGTCATTAAAAAATGTTGGCTTACACCAGTTCAAACGTTTGAAAATTTCAAAAATGAAATTGTGAAAAACTTTATACATTCATTCAATTTTAAAACAAATACATACGACACTTAAAATTTCACAAAACTCTTATATAATAATGGCCTTTATATTTGTATAAACAAATTTGAAAAAAAAAAAAATATGCAGTAGGTTTGAAAATGATCGAATGTTATAAAAGATAGTTAAAATTGAAATGTTTAAGGAGGGACGGGAATTAATAAAATAATCGTTATTAAATTTAACAAGGGCTTCTTTTATTTGCAAAATCTTAATTGGAAAGGTTTCGATTCATAAATAAAATGGTTCGTCTTGTCTATCATTAGGGGAAACAAGAAAACCTGTAATATCTGGGGAGTTGAGACTTCCTGGGGAAAATCAAATGATAGTACAGAATATTTTAACAAAAAGGTTCGACAAAAGCGCAGCCTGTATTGCTACCACATAAAATGTCATGCCCATTTTGCTTGTTGACCTTTTGTTGTAATTGGTTTTTCTTGACTGTCCTCTACCCGCGGTTGAAGGAAGACCAGCCCTGATTGGTCGAGACGCGAGCACACCGCCTAGCTGTCGGCGCAGTGTGGCCACTACACCAGCCGTGCGCTTGAGAAATGCCAACATCAACAATCAAGTTTTAAATATAAACAAATTATATAAATTTCTTAAACATAATTACTTAAATAAAAAAGTAATTAAAAATATTCTTAGTTCAGTGGCGTATTAATTATGATTGCAAAATATTATACTTAGGAATAATCGTTGACAGTGTTGAATTCTTGGTGGCAATGAAATAAGCATGGCTGCCGCATGCAGCACGTGTGTATTTTTTTGCAATTGAAACTGATGGTATGATTTTCAAGACTAATACTTTGCGGCTAGGCAGTTGTTAATTTTTGAAACAAACTATAAAGAAAGCATTTTAAGATAGTGTTTTGGTTGTTCCGCATTGCGAAAAAAAGATAATCTTAAACATGTATGGTGGATATTACTAGCACAGCAACGAATGACCACAAAAAATGTCTAGTTAACCATGATTTACTTTTGAAAATGTAACGATATTTAGGCTGTTGGGTTGCTTATGAATACCGCGCAGTTCGCTGATTTCCGAAGAAATGAAGAGCGTCTGCTATAGCAGTGAGTTGTTTTGCGGCCCCAGCACTCTCGGCCACGTGGCACGTGGCTTTGTTACCGGCGCCGTGGCTATCTCTCAGCTGACGTCACCGCCACTTATATCAGCGACTCTGGCGGCAGGCGCTGGCACTAGCACTTTCTCCCGCCTCGACGCGTCCTCTGGCTTTCCCCCCCCCCCCCCCCCTCCATCTTCATTGCCACAGGGGCGGCCTGCGTTATATTGGCTGGCGCTGCTGCGTTTGCCCGTTTTCAGCTAGCAAATGTGATAACTGACATCTGCAGTGGCGTAGCCAGGATTTGTGTATGGGGGGGTGTTAAGAAGCATGGCCCCCCCCCCACCCCTGTATTAAAGCGGGGGGTCCGGGGGGTCCTCCCCCGGGAAAATTTGGATTTTAAGGTGTAAAATAGTGCTATTTTAGCAGTTTTCGGTACTTATATTTAAATATTGTAATCGTAAAAATTTTATTAATTTTAATATGAAATTTGTTTGAGTGATGAATAAGAAATAAATTAAAGATTTGGTGCTAAGGGGGGGGGGGGTGGTTTGAACCCCTAAAACTTCCCCCCCCCCCCCCTGGCTACGCCCCTGGACATATGTAAGGGCTAACACAGTAGCAGTTGGCTGGGACCTCTTTTAGCGTCTGGATCCGCGCCTGCTGAAAAGGTGGTTTAAGGGGTTGGGGAACGGTTATTTTATATATATATATATATATATATATATATATATATATATATATGTATATAAAATTCAATGCTAAACTCCCAAAAAAATGTATTCGCACATTTCACAGATGAAACTATTTTTTGTAGCAGTCGGTCACTATACTCTTACATAGGCATTCTATAAAAGCATCTCCTATGCTGAAATGGATCCAAAAGTTATGATATTGTTACGAGCGTATCGGGAGCACGTGCGAGAGACGGGCCAGTAGGCCTTGCGGCGGTCATCTATCCCGTGGGGGGGGGGGGCATTATCACAGCGCATACCTTTCATGACTAGCGGCCCGGCCTCGCTACCCCCCCCCTTTCTCTCCATAGCGCTGTGTCATCGATCCCTGAGTCCATCTGGAGGGTTCTGTGGCTACCGCGTGGAGTGGCACAAATAGGACGCCATTTTTCTGGGAGCTTCGGGCGTCGGGTCGACCCTGTTGAAAGGGGTGCGAGACCGTTGAAGAGGGGGGGGGGCAGCCTTTGAGGCAGCGAAGCAAAGATGGCGAGCGACCCCTTGGCGAGCGATAACCGGGCCTCGTGTGCGGAGACTGGTGCACCGGGGTATGAGTGGTGCGAGGCCGTATGCTGGGACTGAGGTGCGCGGACGAGCCACTGCCGAGCCGAGCTCCGGTCGAGAGTGAACTGGGCGGAGTGACTGGTTGGTGGACAGACATGTTAAGGATTTTAATTTAAATTATAGTGTAAATAATAGCAATAAATAAAACTGTATTTAATTACTTAGGTCATCCTTTTGGAACCTGTTTTCATACTCGTAACAATATTAAATTATACATAAAAGTTTGCTAACAAAAATATTTGAATATTAAGATGGGGCTACTTTCAGTTACACTTCCTTATAGTTAAAAAGGCAATATCAGAATATATCCTAGTGAAACACAACAAAATGTATTTTCAGAATTCTCATTCCAAATTTAGTTTACAAAATACAATGTTTTGTATGTAAATATAAAATCATAACATTGTAAATTGTGTCTAAAACTGTAGCGCTGTGTGGCGTTCCTGGCAACATGGCACTCGGCAACACTGCAGTGTCCGGCATCGCGCGGGCTCCCACAAGCAAGTGGCGAGGCGACAGTCGCGCGTTAACGTGCAGTCTGATGGCTTCCTATACTCTGTGTTTTCGCACGTGATTCCAAATAAATTCGTATCATGACCAGTTTTAATTTAGCCATAACAGGCTTTCTCTACCCAACAAGGCCTTAAATAATGGTGTTTATGAACTTAAAAGCAAATGTTTATGTTGTGTGTCCTAGCACTAAATTGAAAGCAAGAAATAATTTGGTATACATTTTAGGAATAACCGTTGGTATGAAGTCTTCGTCTTACAATTATTTATTTTCGGTGAGAATATTATTAATTAAATCCCTATAAGGTGTTCTCAAAACCACAGTTGTAAAATGTAAGCAGTAATGCAAATGAAAATGTTATTGTAACTTTTAAACATTGGCAGTGAGCTACTCGCTATTGTGGCCAATGCCAGAGTTTGTTCTCATTGTGCATGGAGTAGAATATCCAGTCAGTAAGTAGCGTGTGTTGTATAGAAAACTAGAATTTCTTAATTGCCTTTCATCTCATGTCTAAATATAAGAGTTGGGATTTCAGTTATTTCTATGTGTAACCTACACCCCCCCCCCCAAGTCTGTGCAATGGGACAAAACTGCCAGGAACAACATAACTAAAACCATCATCCTTACAGGAGCCAATGGCGCATATTCCTCGAACTACCACGATCCCAACCGACTTCTTCGATTTCAGCGACTTCAGTTTGCAGTTAAAATTTTAATTGCGATCATCGTCAACGAATCTTAGGGCCGAACATTCAAATATGTTGATTTGAGGAAAAAAATGTAACTATGTAAATGTATGATGGTATACCTGGATGTATGGAGGATCAGTATATTTTGAATCCGTTCAGAAATAGTTAAAAAAAAAATACAGTACTCAAAAAAATATTTTAATAAATCAGTCTCGGTAAAACTAAACAGATAATTTATAGTAGTATATAATAGGACCTCCGGCGCCAGGGTCTAGGGTGCCGTGTCGGTGTCCGAAATCTTGTAATCTGACGTCACGGTGGCTATTTTGGATGACATTTACCTTAAACTCGGCCTCCATTTCAAATTTGCTAATTTATTTTTCCACATTTTTGTTGTTCCACCATTTTGCAACCATTTTGAAACCTAGAATATTCCATCATATTGGAATCGAATGTCAAAATCTCTAATGTTGAACTTTTCGTTATGGTCGCCATCTTGAAAAATGTATAATTTTCATCAGAAAAAATCGAAAAAAAAAAATGTATATTCATAAAAACTTAATAAATATAATTTTAATAAAATGAAAATCCGCCGTTTTGAAAATCACGGCATATTGAAATTCCGAATTTTTTTAGCTAGGAATTCGGGATTTTTTTTTAATTGATGAAAAAATGAATTTAATAATATTTTAATTAGAAAATTTACAAAAAAAGTACTGGCTTCAAACCCGACGAGGTCATTCGATTAAAAATGATGACGAATATTTCCTGCACAGAAGCCACTGGCAAACTGACCTCCCACTAGAGGTGGGTTGTTACAGCAATTTTCGGTATCTGTTCCAACCTGATACTGATACAGTAATATGTACCTAGTTACAAGTATCTGATACTTTTGTATCAGAGCAGTAGCGGTCCCAGGAAGCGACAAGGTATCAGCATTCTCGTTACAGGGTACACATCCTCCGTGCCGTCATCACCAGCGTATAAAGGTATCGGTGTCTCTGATACATTATTTATCACGCCCGGTAATTCTCTACCTCTGTTCCTGATACAGCCAGTATCAATCAGTTCAACATTCACTGCAGTTCGTCCTGGCCGTGTGTGTATTAATTACCACCATGTACATTGTTGCGGGCTGTCATGCTTTGTAGTTAGTATCTTTATAGTGAAATAAGAAATGGATAAGTGCAGGAAAAAGACTTCATTTGTGTGGAATTTTTTTTACGGAAAATAATGAGTTTGCTAATTGTAATTTGTGTAAACAAAAACTGAGTTATAAATCATCATCGACTAATCTGAAGAAACATTTGAAAAGTAAACATTGATATAGTATGCTCACTAATGTACGTATCTGTTTTTTTATTTTTTATTTTTTATAAAATCGTAATCTTTTAATGTATGAAAACACTAGTTACTAATTGTTTTCGGCAAAAAAGTCCTAATGTTGATTACATCTGTTATTAGTGTCAACTGAGAATTTATTTGCATTTTCATAGCTGTTAGGTGCACAAATATAAATATTATATCTTGTATTAATGTACTTTTTAATATTAAAATTTCATTAGTTTTATTATTGAACGAGACTGTGCACGCACTGCGCACTGAGCGTACTTTGATGTGGGACAGTAACCAAACGACTCGTAACAATTTCGCTTTGCGCCTCTCCTTCAACGCCTTCCCCTGCGCTTCCTCCCCTACATTATTTCCCTTCTTTATCCCTTATTCGTCGTTCCTGCCCCCTCCCCTTTCACAAGCTCCGCCCAAGTGACCGTCATCTGCGATCGGGTTCTGCGCACATTGGCCGTGGTGTTGTTCCAGGCGAATTCTGAACTGATACTAAAGTACTTGATACTTTTCAAGTGTACTCGTTTGCCGTTCCTGATACAGGCGCGTATCAGTGCCAAAGTATCAGGTTAATACTTTTTGACCCACCTCTACCTCCCACCCACAAATGCCAAAGCATCGTGGCGGCCATCTTGTTTTCGTCTGCTGGAGGCTGCCATTTTTGATCCAGCATATTGTTTTCGTTTGTTAGAGGGTACTGGCCCAATATTAGTGTAATTTTTACCCACTAGAGTGCAGGAATCATTTATAGCTAGGGCGCCCGCCATCTCGTCCGCCATTTTAGAAATCTGTAATTTTTTAACTAGAAATTTGGGGACAAAATCAGCAATTTATTTACTGACTGATTCGGTCACCTCGTTTGATAGTGGATCAATGTACAAATTAAAATTATAGTTAAAAACAACTTATCTAAAAAATCATGTTCAAAATCATAAAAGTGGCTTTTTTTCATCTACCTGCCTCCAGTAAGCTGACAATGACAAAATTACCATCATCTTGAAAATTCGTACCAATTGACCTAGAAAATATGAAGGAAAGAAATAATAATAAAAAAAAATTTCTTAAAGTAATAATAGATTCGATCTATTACTGTCCATTTATTGATGCCGGGCATTACAGAGCTTGTTAAATTGATTAATTTTAAATTAAACAGTCTAAGGTCCGGGATACAATAACCAAAAAAAAAAACACAACATTAATATCACTTTTTCCTTGCGTAAAAATAAATTCCGATACATGTGAAATCAAAAGTATTCACGTACGAACAGTAAACGTATGTAAATTCAAGAACGTTAACCACGTAGATTTGAAAGAATTGTCACGTCTAAAGACAGAGGCGCCCGGACTGCAGACGCAAGCTTGCAGAGAGGTGTCAGGGGACCGACCACGAGGCCTCAACACGCGGCGCGCAGGGCGTTGCTTCCTGGTCCTCCCGCCAACAGCAATACCGTGTTTGAAATCATAACCCAGTACATGAAGAGCACTTGTTGGTATCCAGTCAAGGTACAAAGCAAACAGAACGAAGGTAGACATCTAGCCTACCAAAGTAACATTTTTCCCTTAACAATTTTTGTAGTGCATAATATACCAGAGTCTGTTGACGTGTCTTCAGGACTGTTCTGTACACCTCGCTCATGTGTCGGTCGCCATACCTCAGCTCAGGGGCCTCTACTAATACCCCATATTCTCTCTGGTCTGTAACTGGAATGGCCTGCAGCAGCTCTAGTGGAGATCCTCGCCGGGCCAAGACGAGTGCCGTAGCCATTCCTTCCTTCTGCAGCTGCCACGAACTGTCTTCTGTACACTGTCCACGAACACTGACCATCGAAGGTTGGTGGCTTGAATCTTGCATGGCTGCTGGAAGTTCCCTACTCTTACTATCCTCGGAGTTACACTTAAGGTTTGCAGCAGCTGTAGCTTCCTTAATCATCCGACGGCACTACTCTGTCACAGCTTCTACACGCCGCTCGGTTTGCCTGTGCAAGTTGAAATAATTGTTTCTCCTGTCGGGAAAGTTGCTGTTCTTGTTGTACGAGTTGCTGTCCTTGATGTGCAAGGTGCTGCTCCAAACTCTGCACCTTGCCGTCCAACTGGATGCTGGTTACATCGATATTCTACATTTATTTTTGGTTCTTCATAATGTCCTCTATCGTGGTCTTCATAGCATTCTTCTTGGCAGTTCTTCATTTTATTATTTAACTCTTATTGGCCATTCTTCATTTCATTCTTTATTTCTTCTTTGTTACTCTCGATTTTATTATTCATTACCTCCCGACCCTTCGTTATTTCCTCTATTTTATTATTTATTTCGTCCAAGAAAGCCATTATGCTTTTTAGTTCGTCGGGCGCCATCTTTCTTGTCCACATACACTACCAGCCTATCACTACTGTCCTATAACCTACTGTAATTTCTCCTATGAGCTAACCTAAACCGCTACTGTAACCGTCTTTGGGGGGGGGGGGGGGCGTTTAAAGTGTCGCGTCACCTTTGGCCGATCCGAAGCCCGAAGAATCCAGAAAGACGGTGTTTATCCGCGCCACTCCGCGCGTGTGCCTCGGTAAACCCGCAGAATTTCTAAACAGCTCTAAGGGTGAGTGGGACGTTGCAAAGGGTGCAGAAGGGTGGGAGGGGGTAGAGAAGACCCTTGTAATCTGGCAAGGTACCCCTGACATGCCTTACATCAATGCACGGCGCGTGACGCCAGTGGCCGTGCAGGGCCGCCAGCCAGCTCCGAACCTGGAGAGCGTCGCGGTCCTGTCCGCGTTCGTAACATTTCATTTATAAGTTTTAGTACTGTATTTAAGTATAATCACTACTGTAAAAAAAGAATTTCTACTTGCAAGTCAATACAAAAGAAAACCGTTTTTAAATTCTCTTAAATAATTTGAAAAAAATAATTTATCGTACGTCAGTAAAACTGTCAGAGGATTTGAACTCGCAGTGTCTGTGTTAAATTTCCATACTTTAACAATTGAAGCATTGAAGCTTTGAACCAATTATTGTTACTTCAATACAAAATAATTTATATATTGTATTTTAATTTTAGTTATGTTTATTCGTGTATTAAAAAATGCATTGTGTGTGTCCAACAATGCGAAAATTCTATTTTAAATTTTAAATTATGTATTTATTTCAATGGGTTTCTACCAAAAATATTTAAAAATTATTAAATTTTAAAATGTTATATTGTATAAATCCATAAGATGAATTTTTAAAACAAACTGTAGACATATACTATTAACTTAAATATCTTTTATAATGTCGACGTTCCCAGCCAAACAGAACTCTCTACTCCTCAACTCGAAATATAAGCAAGCAGAAACACGCACCCATATTTTTTTTTCTTCCACGAATTTGATGCGCACTACATATATTAGTAATCGTAAAACTATATGATGCAAAGAATGATAAAAACCCAACCCGTGCTTTTTTTCATCCTTTGGAGTACAGTTTATTCTAAGATTTACTTTTTAATTAGTTTACTCTCTAACACTACTTTCCAAGCCAGTCTTTAAGTGAGTTTAAATAATTTAAATGTTTGATCACAATTACAAGTGCATTTGAATCGCTTGCTACTTAATGGAAATAAGAAGAATTTAAAATTCATTATTTGTTGAAAAATGGTGTACGAGAACTTAAGATTAGAGTATTTATGTAGCAGCAAGTCTGTGAAGGCGTTGGAGTGTGCAATTGTCGACGACGCAGCAGCTCCGAGGTGCTGCCTTGCAGTGCAGTGTGCTCTATCTCTCTCTATCTCTCTCTCTCTCTCTCTCTCTCTCTCTCTCTCTCTCTCTCTCCCTCTCCCTCTCCCTCTCCCTCCCTCACCCCCCCCCCTGGTGAGCGTAGAGCTGACGGGCAGTTTCGATGCCGCGTGGTCAGGAGAGGTCACAGTGTGGTCAGCAAGCCCCAGGGATAGTTGCTTTCGGGCCGAAGTTAGACCAGATAATGTATTGTTGCCAAGAGTGTAGCGAGAGTACAGGGCACGAGTCTCGCCTAGTGAAATACGCACTTTGTATATTGTTAAAGTTACAAAATGATGTAGTGTTCTGTCTTCAAAAGTTTCATTGCAAAATATTAGTACATTGTGTGAAAATCTGCACTACTTAAGTTATAAAATTTAACTTAAATTTTTGCAAAATGCTGGAATTATTTAGCATCTAATAAAAAACACACATACGTGTTTCTTTTACATCTAATGATATATTTTAGTATTTGTTTTTTTATAATTACTAATTAGTAATGCTGATATTTTGACACATGACAGCTGTAAATACAGGCAAGCGATGAATTTGGGCGTGATTAAATAAATTAAAAAAAATGAGACGAGCAGTCATGTTGTGATTGAGTCCAAGCGATTTTTTCCCCCCTAAACGTAGCTAAAACTATGTTTATTTGTGAGGAGTCCGGGATAGGGAGGGACTATGTGCGTTTCAGGCCGAAACCTATTATACGGATAGTAATGCTGGGATTAGCCACGCATGCATCGTGTGCTGTGTGCGGGGATTGGCCAGTCATGGTAGAGATTGGCGCCATAGTTGGGCCCAGGTGAAACCTGCATAGACACAGGTGCACATACGTGCGGGATGTAAGGGCATGCATTAATAGCTCAGGAGCACGCAGCATACAGATGCAGAGTTGGACACCATGCGGGGGTTAGGAGCTTGGATGCGAAGTCCGCCTTCACATCTGACATGCGTGGCTGGATATGACCAGGGGCGCTTACACCCCTGCTGCTGTGGCCACTCCCTCCGCCAAGTGCGGCTCCAGAAGGGGGGCGGTGGGGGCGATAGCCCCTCCCGAGACCAATTTTATTGATTAGTGTATATTCATGTTTACTTAAACATTTAATTTCATATGTTAAACTTTTATCTCATCGAAAGTTGCATGGAGCCACTGTAATGCCCCCTGCTTAGTACACAATTCACTGTGATAGTGAATGATTCCTTTCACAGTTACAGATTAATAAATTCTCCCTTTCATGCGCTTCTGAATCCATTATGGGCGCCAGTACCCGTAGGTACCCAACTTAATTATTTACTAGTTAGAAAATAAATTTAATAATAATAATAATACTTTTATTGTTTAGGGTAAAAAAAATAGCATGACAAAGACGGCTGCTTACACATTCGAATATAAAGAAAATATCATATTAAGTAGCTAATAAAATTACGTTGGGCACAACAGATACAAAAGTTCATTTGTTAGGAGATAAAAATAAATTTAGCTAGTTCAGTATTCGTCGGATCGCATGAAATTCAATATCCTTCAAGACTTCTGAGTGAAGTCGTACAAAATATTAATCGTGCCATAATTTCAAGAAACTAGAGGCTGTAGTATTACTCAAAGGCGATAAGATTTGAAAACAATTATAATATTCAAACAGCAGATGATCGCTACTTCAAATAGTGCTATGATTCGGTGACGCGAATGCTCAGGATTCAACATAGCATATAGTCATACCTGAAGACTTGATGATATATGGTTTTAGATAACACACCAATAAAACCATTACTCTCGGAGCTTCGCCGAAGCTCGGGCGTATTTTCCTTGCCAATTTGAGAGACGAATCGATGCTATATATTAATTAAAATATCACGTCGGCAAGGCCCGACGTGACAATATCCACAAACCACAAGATGGCCCTCTTCCTTCCCCCTTTTTTTTTTTTACCAAATTAATAGCGTCTATAACCAACAATGTCTTTAAAAAGTCTGCCGATCTTTCGGCCAATCACCGGCCTTGAATTAATCATTTAAAATATATTACATTTAACATTATTAACATAGAGAAAGGTTGCGAAATTCAAAGCAATTATCCAAAACAAATCTAGGAGTTAATTAACATGAAAGATATATAAATTTGTGACAAATAAAATTGTAAACAAATATTGAAAAACATAAATAAATTATTTTAAATTAAATTTCATTGTTCTGTGATCTGATGTAATATCATACCACTAAGGTTCTGTATTTGAAACCTGTAATTTGTAAATAATATTCCAAGGCCAATATCTGACCACTTTCATTTTTTGCAACTACGACCTTCCTTTGTGCGATAGCCCCTCCCGAAAAGTCATCCTGAAGCCGCCATTGCCCTCCGCTGCCAGTCAGCGCCTGGAACAGGAGAAGAAAGAAAATCAGACAAACTTACATACTAGACACTTGATCAGTCAAGTTTCTATTATATTCACAGTTCACAGCCGAGACGTGGACGCACATTGCTTGAACTTAGTCTTACTTTAAAATACTAAAACTTAATTAATTATTTTCGTATGGTGTTTATAACTTTTTCTTTTGAGGGCGTTACTTAGATACTAACGGACATTACTACTAGTTATGTATGTAGAAACTGTCGGGGCGTGTAGAAGTTTCAGGCAAAGAGGGGAACATAGTGCATCTGAGCGGCGCGACATCGCTACGCCAGTGTGTTCCAACGAAGGGAAGCCTACGATTCACGCCGAGTATTCGACATGCCCGAACATTACCGAATACTTGCCTTCGGGTGTCTTCGGAATTATTTTGTTTAGGTGAAAAAAAAGTCTGTTTTAAATGCCGGACATAAACAAATAAAGGTAGGAAGTTTCATAACAATAATACAAATTAAGCCATTAAAACCAAGACTAATATTTGAGAAAATATACGAACATTCTTACCTTTTACATTCGTCTAGCAATGTCATCAAATTAAAATGCGATGTAATTAACTTAAATTTTCAGTTAAGTATTAATTAAAAGGTCGATTAGGTCAGGTCAGTTACATTATAAATATTTTCAAACTAAGCGGACGTTAAAAATAACATGAATTAATTTTAATGGTTGTTTAGTTTTAAAGTATTTATAATATAACTGACCTGACCTAGCAAACCGGTACAAAGGATGAACAGTGGGAACTCACGTTTTTTTTTTTTTTTTTTTTTTTACACTTATTACTTGCGCAAGAATATCCAAATAACAAATAAAATATTCGGTAATGTTCGGGCATGTCGAATACTCGGCGTGAATCGTAGGCTTCCCGTTCCACGAAGCCTGCCCAACGGACCGGGCCGTGTTTTCAATCACGGCGCACATCGCTCGCAGCTCAACAATGGTCGCGGTCGGGCGCTGCTCGTGACTGCACTGGAGAGGGGGTGGTAGTAGGGGGGGGGGGTAGAAGAGGGGAGGGGGCCGCCCCGCCGTCTGCCGCGTGTCCGCACGCTCGGAGCGGCAGTCTGTGGCGTGACGCGGGGAGGGGCTGGTCGTGTGGCGGGCGACATGCCAGAGGGCGCGCGTGTGTTGTTCCACCATCACCCTGCATCATCACTACCATCACACAGCTGCGCCACCGTCGACTAGAGGTTAGTTGTACGACAACCAGCATTTCTCAGTGTTTGTATGTCGGCAATATCACGGTTCGTTAAGCTTCCATTTGTAAACATCCAAAACCCTGGAAACCGTGTTGTTTTTTTTCTCTAAAAGCGAAAAGTTGGCTGAATCCATCGGCGTAGCCAGGATTTGTGTATGGGGGGTGTTAAGAAGCATGGCCCTCCCCCCCGTATTAAAGCGGAGGGGCCCGGGGGTCCTCCCCCGGGAAAATTTGGATTTTAAGGTGTAAAATAGTGCTATTTTAGCAGTTTTCGGTACTTCACTTCAAATATTGTAATGGTAAAATTTTTATTAATTTTAATATGAAATTTGTTTGAGTGATGAATAAGAAATTAATTAAAGATTTGGTGGTAAGGAAAAGGGGGGGGGGTTAGAACACCTAACCCCCCCCCCCCCTAGTTACGCCCCTGGCTGAATCTAGTGTAAAACAAATTTGATGTAAAATCTATCCTTTCATGTTACCTCTTATCCAGTTAAGCTGATTAGTTAGTTATGGTCATTTGTTTCGGCAGATTAGAAGAAAATGTATAGAAATTATATGAAAAAAAAAAACATATCAACGTAGGTTATAGTTTCCAGTAAAGGTTTCAAACACGATACAGAAAATACAATGATTAATGCGATTAGGCTTACTCATTTCGTAGCGAGTAATTACCGGACATCGCTGCATTTTAGAACGGGGGAAAAAAATTCGGAAAACATGGTTTTCACACACTATACACGTCCATGTATCTACTTCGAAGGGATGGTTTCGTATCTGCTACTAGTTTGTGAAAAATAATTAAAATTTTATATCATGCTTTTACGCTTCCGTCGCAATTCATTGTTTACCCGCGATAAATAGGAATATGTTTTCCATAAACCTGAGACGTTTCAGAACTAACCCTGAAAGGAAGGTTTCTTTGTTCCTACTGTTTTATGAGAAGAAGAAAACTGTTTACAGCTTACATTATAATACCTATGTACTTACTCAATCGCAGACATTCATTGTTTTCCCGCGTGGATTGTTTAATTATTTTTTTTAGAACTTCAGTCAATGTACGTGTTATAATCATGAAATTTATTAAAATAACGACTGTATTGCAGTTTTAAGGAATTTTTAATGCTTATATTTCATGTTTTATTCGAATAAGTAATTGTATTACGAAATGTTTGTTTTGGTTACATTGCATTTGAAGTATGTACGTAATAATTTGAGTCACGTTGTAACGAACGAGTCTATCGGAAGCCAAAAATTTGAACTGTTAACGTCTTTTAGTTTCTCTGAGTAATAATTGCGCTGCAATGAAGTAGCTGAGACATTGAATTTTGCGGTCTTTCCAGGTAATTCTTTGATTACAGCCGTCGTATGTTGTGTTTGATATGGGGGGTGTTTCATGTAGGATCCAAGTATATCCTAATGGCATGATCCTGTTGGATTATCCTGTATCATGCACATAAAATAAATTCCTCAATAAAAAATTATGATAGGTTCAAATAAAATTCCTTTTATTCGACTTACGATCGTAATTAATTATTATATGATTTATGGAATTAATAAGCCCCTCCCTCACCCAGGAAGCCCGTTTGCACTTTCAAAGTCGTGATAGTGAAACTGAGTTGATGAACGTAAACGTCAAAATTGTTTTATGGAAAACCTTGTTGTACAATTTAAAGTGTTGTGCTTATTGCATCCGTATAGGTAAAAATATGAGCAGTATACAAAATGAAATCACCTTATCCAGATAGGACTTCTGTCAATTAGGGATCGTCCATTAATCACGTGAGGCTCGAAAGGGGGGGGGGGGGGAGGGTGTCGGGAAAAATCACGAAATATCATAAGGGTCGAGGAGGGTGTAGAGAGATATCACGTGTATTTTTTTTTTTCCCGCCCGATTTCTACTAAACCGAAAAGCGATGCGTGACCTTGACTCGCATTAGCCAGGCAACAATATCCCCGCCCGCCGCAACATGAACCACCCGGCTCGGCTTGCCAGTCGCCAGTAAGACTGTGATTTTGGCGCCGAATACATGCGTAAATCCTTTCCTTTATTATTTTTATGCCAGTGAGAATAAACCTGCAACCTTAATTGTGTCTGGACATTTTTATCACTGTGCTTAATTTTCCAGAATTAAATTAGATTATACCTATATTTAAAGATAATATTCCGAAATTTATAAAAATATTTTGCACCAAAAAATACACGTGATTTATTGGGGGGGAGGGGTTGTCTAACACCTCACCACAAATCACTAGGGGGGAGGGGGGGGTTAAAATTTTGCTAAAAAAACATCATGTGATTAATGGACGAACCCTTAACACACACGCGCAACCCTCAGGCCACGTGGGGGACCCCCCCCCCCCCCTTTATCAAAGAGTTGCAACGATGCACAGCATCGCTGCATCCTTGTGTCCTGTGGAATGTCGTGGCACTCGCTATAGCAAATATGGCGGTAGTAGTTGAACTTGTTATTGTGAATCGATCATCTTCGAAGATGTATAAATGAAAAAAATATTAAAAATGGGGCGTGGCTGTGGCATGGACATGACAGTGTGTTGTACGTGAATGCGTGTACGTAACATTTCTATACAAAATACAAAATACGTTATTTAATGTGTTATAATCATGTTTGAACACTATGAAGTCCTTCGGGTTTTCATGTTTTGTTTATAATAGCAACTATTTCTCTCTTTTTTTTTTAATTTTATATTTTCACTGTGACTATTTTACACCAATGTGTTATATATGCAATCGGCAGATTATTAAGAGAGCTGAAGATTGAAACTGAAATGAACGTCGTAACTTCACCGAGTCAAAAGTTATACTAAACGGAAAACTCGAAACGCAGAAAAATGACCTCAAAATGGCGGCGCTTCCCCCTCCAACCGCGTGCGATGAATCACAGTCTTCACTTAGCGTAACGAATTATTTGATCCTTGAGCTATCTAGTGGTGTAATTAAATTTTGGTTGGAGATGGTAGATATGTAGCTGGAACACAAAACTGTATCCCCCGATTTTGTTATCATTCGTTTTTTGAATTGCCTCCAATTATGGAAGCCATTTTGAAGACGTATTCACGTGGAAGCGATGCCGGCGTGGCTTGAGCTAGCTGCGACTCGAGAGAGCTCGTGGCGCTGCCAAGCTTTGAATATATATATATATACTGTATAGAAGTCGCGAGTGGATAGGATTTACTCTACGTTTTTCAGAAGCGTATGATGAGCAGCTTGGGAACTTCACCGCTGCAGTGCGCTGCCGTAACGCCCTGTATCGTCTTAGTTGTTATTTACACGTTAGAGTGCAGCACTGTCGCCCGCTGTCATTCCCCGCATCACCCAACCATCTTTCCCTGCAGCTCTTGGTCGTTCAACGGGAGGGGGAAGGGGTGTTTGAAGAGTTCGACACTTGTCCGCTAGGGACCACCACAAGTCGATGCCCTAATGATGGTGGCGATTGTGGCGGTGAATTAACCAACTACCTCAAAACCGTATTAGAAATTTTAACCTGGGCTGGCGACTTCTATACAGTATATATATTCAGAGCTGCCAAGTGAGGAGTGGCTACAAGCCTCGCTGGCAGACTGCTCGTCGTGTCCGATCACTTGCATTACATTACCTGGACTGCCTAACACTAAAACCATCTTAATTGGTCGTTTTCATTTTTTACACTTTTAACAATGAATAAATTCCAAAATCCATCATAGTTACGGGTTGGCTCTAAAGTTTTGTTTCAAAGAGTATTTTTTTAAAGATATATTTATTTAGGCGCTTTATGGAAAATAATTGAATAGAGCGAATTTTTACAGTGCGCGCGCGTAATGCAACGAAACTTTCACAGGATAAAAAAAATAAAAAGGCTACCTAAAAATTATATATGTGCTTTTAAATCTTATACTTTAGTGATTGATAATGAATATTTTTATTTATGGTCACTATTAGTGATGGAAATGTATTTTTAAACTTTTTCAACTATATATTCAAGTGTATTTCTATAAGTGAGGTAATGAGGTAATGTTCTCGTGTGTAACGACATCAAGTTGCTTGTAAGCTTCCATTGTCGCTGGCAGGGAGTGTCTGTGGTTATTTTTTCCGTATGTATAATTTATTTGGATTATAAATTATTACATATTTTAAAAATAAAATTAATAAACGAGAAATAACATTCAGTATGTTTATTTATTTTCATTATTAATTAAAATTTATTCAGGTTATTTTATAAATTTGATAATTTTATACACGTGTTTAAATTAATATTTTGCATACTGAGTGTTTATTAAAAATATTATTGTATATTATTTATACTTCCGTGTTTATATCATCATTCCAGTAATTTTATTATTTTATTAGTATTATTCGTATGCAAACTGAAAGTTGTTATGACGACAAGCGAGTGTGTGTAGCTGCGGCCCTGGGCGGTAGCCCCAGTGGTGCCGCACTGCGCGGGAGTGTGTGTGTGTAGCTGCGGCCCTGGGCGGTAGCCACAGTGGTGCCGCACTGCGCGGGAGTGTTGTGTAGCTGCGGCCCTGGGCGGTAGCCCCAGTGGTGCCGCACTGCGCGGGAGTGTTGTGTAGCTGCGGCCCTGGGCGGTAGCCCAACTGGTGCCGCACTGCGCGGGAGTGTTGTGTAGCTGCGGCCCTGGGCGGTAGCCCAACTGGTGCCGCACTGCGCGGGAGTGTTGTGTAGCTGCGGCCCTGAGCGGTAGCCACAGTGGTGCCGCACTGCGCGGGAGTGTTGTGTAGCTGCTGCCCTGGGCGGTAGCCCCAGTAGTGCCGCACTGCGCGGTAGTGTTGTGTAGCTGCGGCCCTGGGCGGCAGCCACAGTGGTGCCGCACTGCGCGGGAGTGTTGTGTAGCTGCGGCCCTGGGCGGTAGCCACAGTGGTGCCGCACTGCGCGGGAGTGTTGTGTAGCTGCGGCCCTGGGCGGCAGCCACAGTGGTGCCGCACTGCGCGGGAGTGTTGTGTAGCTGCTGCCCTGGGCGGTAGCCCCAGTAGTGCCGCACTGCGCGGGAGTGTTGTGTAGCTGCGGCCCTGGGCGGCAGCCACAGTGGTGCCGCACTGCGCGAGAGTGTTGTGTAGCTGCGGCCCTGGGCGGCAGCCACAGTGGTGCCGCACTGCGCGGGAGTGTGTGTGTGTAGCTGCGGCCCTGGGCGGTAGCCACAGTGGAGCCGCACTGCGCGGGAGTGTTGTGTAGCTGCTGCCCTGGGCGGTAGCCACAGTGGTGCCGCACTGCGCGGGAGTGTTGTGTAGCTGCGGCCCTGGGCGGTAGCCACAGTGGTGCCGCACTGCGCGGGAGTGTTGTGTAGCTGCGGCCCTGGGCGGTAGCCACAGTGGTGCCGCACTGCGCGGGAGTGTGTGTGTAGCTGCGGCCCTGGGCGGTAGCCACAGTGGAGCCGCACTGCGCGGGAGTGTTGTGTAGCTGCGGCCCTGGGCGGTAGCCACAGTGGTGCCGCACTGCGCGGGAGTGTTGTTTAGCTGCGGCCCTGGGCGGTAGCCACAGTGGTGCCGCACTGCGCGGGAGTGTTGTGTAGCTGCGGCCCTGGGCGGTAGCCACAGTGGAGCCGCACTGCGCGAGAGTGTGTGTGTAGCTGCGGCCCTGGGCGGTAGCCACAGTGGGGCCGCACTGCGCGGGAGTGTTGTGTAGCTGCGGCCCTGGGCGGTAGCCACAGTGGTGCCGCACTGCGCGGGAGTGTTGTGTAGCTGCGGCCCTGGGCGGTAGCCACAGTGGTGCCGCACTGCGCGGGAGTGTTGTGTAGCTGCGGCCCTGGGCGGTAGCCACAGTGGTGCCGCACTGCGCGGGAGTGTTGTGTAGCTGCGGCCCTGGGCGGTAGCCACAGTGGTGCCGCACTGCGCGGGAGTGTTGTGTAGCTGCGGCCCTGGGCGGTAGCCACAGTGGTGCCGCACTGCGCGGGAGTGTGTGTGTAGCTGCGGCCCTGAGCGGTAGCCACAGTGGTGCCGCACTGCGCGGGAGTGTTGTGTAGCTGCTGCCCTGGGCGGTAGCCCCAGTAGTGCCGCACTGCGCGGGAGTGTTGTGTAGCTGCGGCCCTGGGCGGCAGCCACAGTGGTGCCGCACTGCGCGGGAGTGTTGTGTAGCTGCGGCCCTGGGCGGCAGCCACAGTGGTGCCGCACTGCGCGGGAGTGTGTGTGTGTAGCTGCGGCCCTGGGCGGTAGCCACAGTGGAGCCGCACTGCGCGGGAGTGTGTGTGTAGCTGCGGCCCTGGGCGGTAGCCCCAGTGGTGCCGCACTGCGCGGGAGTGTGTGTGTAGCTGCGGCCCTGGGCGGTAGCCCCAGTGGTGCCGCACTGCGCGGGAGTGTGTGTGTAGCTGCGGCCCTGGGCGGTAGCCACAGTGGAGCCGCACTGCGCGGGAGTGTGTGTGTAGCTGCGGCCCTGGGCGGCAGCCACAGTGGTGCCGCACTGCGCGGGAGTGTGTGTGTAGCTGCGGCCCTGGGCGGTAGCCACAGTGGAGCCGCACTGCGCGGGAGTGTGTGTGTAGCTGCGGCCCTGGGCGGTAGCCCCAGTGGTGCCGCACTGCGCGGGAGTGTGTGTGTAGCTGCGGCCCTGGGCGGCAGCCACAGTGGTGCCGCACTGCGCGTGAGTGTTGTGTAGCTGCGGCCCTGGGCGGTAGCCACAGTGGTGCCGCACTGCGCGGGAGTGTGTGTGTAGCTGCGGCCCTGGGCGGTAGCCACAGTGGTGCCGCACTGCGCGGGAGTGTGTGTGTAGCTGCGGCCCTGGGCGGCAGCCACAGTGGTGCCGCACTGCGCGCGAGTGTTGTGTAGCTGCGGCCCTGAGCGGTAGCCACAGTGGTGCCGCACTGCGCGGGAGTGTTGTGTAGCTGCTGCCCTGGGCGGTAGCCCCAGTAGTGCCGCACTGCGCGGGAGTGTTGTGTAGCTGCGGCCCTGGGCGGTAGCCACAGTGGTGCCGCACTGCGCGGGAGTGTGTGTGTAGCTGCGGCCCTGGGCGGTAGCCACAGTGGTGCCGCACTGCGCGGGAGTGTTGTGTAGCTGCGGCCCTGGGCGGTAGCCACAGTGGTGCCGCACTGCGCGGGAGTGTGTGTGTAGCTGCGACCCTGGGCGGCAGCCACAGTGGTGCCGCACTGCGCGTGAGTGTTGTGTAGCTGCGGCCCTGGGCGGTAGCCACAGTGGTGCCGCACTGCGCGTGAGTGTTGTAAGCTGCGGCCCTGGGCGGCAGCCCCAGTGGTGCCGCACTGCGCGGGAGTGTTGTGTAGCTGCGGCCCTGGGCGGCAGCCACAGTGGTGCCGCACTGCGCATGAGGGTTGTGTAGCTGCGGCCCTGGGCAGTAGCCCCAGTGGTGCCGCACTGCGAGTGAGTGTTGTGTAGATGCGGCCCTGGGCGGTAGCCACAGTGGTGCCGCACTGCGCGGGAGTGTGTGTGTAGCTGCGGCCCTGAGCGGTAGCCACAGTGGTGCCGCACTGCGCGGGAGTGTTGTGTAGCTGCGGCCCTGGGCGGTAGCCCCAGTGGTGCCGCACTGCGCGGGAGTGTTGTATAGCTGCGGCCCTGGGCGGTAGCCCCAGTGGTGCCGCACTGCGCGGGAGTGTTGTGTAGCAGCGGCCCTGGGCGGTAGCCCCAGTGGTGCCGCACTGCGCGGGAGTGTTGTGTAGCTGCGGCCCTGGGCGGTAGCCCCAGTAGTGCCGCACTGCGCGGGAGGGTTGTGTAGCTGCGGCCCTGGGCGGTAGCCACAGTGGTGCCGCACTGCGCGGGAGTGTGTGTGTAGCTGCGGCCCTGAGCGGTAGCCACAGTGGTGCTGCACTGCGCGGGAGTGTGTGTGTAGCTGCGGCCCTGGGCGGTAGCCACAGTGGTGCCGCACTGCGCGGTAGCCACAGTGGTGCCGCACTGCGCGGGAGTGTGTGTGTAGCTGCGGCCCTGGGCGGTAGCCACAGTGGTGCCGCACTGCGCGGGAGTGTGTGTGTAGCTGAGGCCCTGGGCGGTAGCCACAGTGGTGCCGCACTGCGCGGGAGTGTGTGTGTAGCTGCGGCCCTGAGCGGTAGCCACAGTGGTGCCGCACTGCGCGGGAGTGTGTGTGTAGCTCCGGCCCTGGGCGGTAGCCACAGTGGTGCCGCACTGCGCGGGAGTGTGTGTGTAGCTGCGGCCCTGAGCGGTAGCCACAGTGGTGCCGCACTGCGCGGGAGTGTGTGTGTAGCTGCGGCCCTGAGCGGTAGCCACAGTGGTGCCGCACTGCGCGGGAGTGTGTGTGTAGCTGCGGCCCTGGGCGGTAGCCACAGTGGTGCCGCACTGCGCGGGAGTGTGTGTGCAGCTGCGGCCCTGAGCGGTAGCCACAGTGGTGCCGCACTGCGCGGGAGTGTGTGTGTAGCTGCGGCCCTGGGCGGTAGCCACAGTGGTGCCGCACTGCGCGGGAGTGTGTGTGTAGCTGCGGCCCTGAGCGGTAGCCACAGTGGTGCCGCACTGCGCGGGAGTGTGTGTGTAGCTGCGGCCCTGAGCGGTAGCCACAGTGGTGCCGCACTGCGCGGGAGTGTGTGTGTAGCTGCGGCCCTGGGCGGTAGCCACAGTGGTGCCGCACTGCGCGGGAGTGTGTGTGTAGCTGCGGCCCTGAGCGGTAGCCACAGTGGTACCGCACTGCGCGGGAGTGTGTGTGTAGCTGCGGCCCTGAGCGGTAGCCACAGTGGTGCCGCACTGCGCGGGAGTGTGTGTGTAGCTGCGGCCCTGAGCGGTAGCCACAGTGGTGCCGCACTGCGCGGGAGTGTGTGTGTAGCTGCGGCACTGAGCGGTAGCCACAGTGGTGCCGCACTGCGTGGGAGAGTGTGTGTGTAGCTGCGGTCCTGGGCGGTAGCCACAGTGGTGCCGCACTGCGCGGGAGTGTGTGTGTAGCTGCGGCCCTGAGCGGTAGCCACAGTGGTGCCGCACTGCGCGGGAGTGTGTGTGTAGCTGTTGCCCTGAGCGGTAGCCACAGTGGTGCCGCACTGCGCGGGAGTGTGTGTAGCTGTTGCCCTGGGCGGTAGCCCCAGTGGTGCCGCACTGCGCGGGAGTGTGTGTGTAGCTGCGGCCCTGGGCGGTAGCCACAGTGGTGCCGCACTGCGCGGGAGTGTGTGTGTAGCTGCGGCCCTGGGCGGTAGTCCCAGTGGTGCCGCACTGCGCGGGAGTGTTGTGTAGCTGCGGCCCTGGGCGGTAGTCCCAGTGGTGCCGCACTGCGCGGGAGTGTTGTGTAGCTGCGGCCCTGGGCGGTAGTCCAAGTGGTGCCGCACTGCGCGGGAGTGTGTGTGTAGCTGCTGCCCTGGGCGGTAGCCACAGTGGTGCCGCACTGCGCGGGAGTGTTGTGTAGCTGCGGCCCTGGGCGGTAGTCCCAGTGGTGCCGCACTGCGCGGGAGTGTTGTGTAGCTGCGGCCCTGGGCGGTAGTCCCAGTGGTGCCGCACTGCGCGGGAGTGTTGTGTAGCTGCGGCCCTGGGCGGTAGTCCCAGTGGTGCCGCACTGCGCGGGAGTGTTGTGTAGCTGCGGCCCTGGGCGGTAGTCCCAGTGGTGCCGCACTGCGCGGGAGTGTTGTGTAGCTGCGGCCCTGGGCGGTAGCCCCAGTGGTGCCGCACTGCGCGGGAGTGTTGTGTAGCTGCGGCCCTGGGCGGTAGCCACAGTGGTGCCGCACTGCGCACTGCGCGGGAGTGTTGTGTAGCTGCGGCGATGGGCGGTAGCCACAGTGGTGCCGCACTGCGCGGGAGTGTTGTGTAGCTGCGGCCCTGGGCGGTAGCCACAGTGGTGCCGCACTGCGCGGGAGTGTTGTGTAGCTGCGGCCCAAGGGCGGTAGCCCCAGTGGTGCCGCACTGCGCGGGAGTGTTGTGTAGCTGCGGCCCTTGGCGGTAGCCACAGTGGTGCCGCACTGCGCGGGAGTGTTGTGTAGCTGCGGCCCTGGGCGGTAGCCACAGTGGTGCCGCACTGCGCGGGAGTGTGTGTGTAGCTGCGGCCCTGGGCGGTAGCCACAGTGGTGCCGCACTGCGCGGGAGTGTTGTGTAGCTGCGGCCCTGGGCGGTAGCCACAGTGGTGCCGCACTGCGCGGGAGTGTGTGTGTAGCTGCGGCCCTGGGCGGTAGCCACAGTGGTGCCGCACTGCGCGGGAGTGTGTGTGTAGCTGCGGCCCTGAGCGGTAGCCACAGTGGTGCCGCACTGCGCGGGAGTGTTGTGTAGCTGCGGCCCTGGGCGGTAGCCACAGTGGTGCCGCACTGCGCGGGAGTGTGTGTGTAGCTGCGGCCCTGGGCGGTAGCCACAGTGGTGCCGCACTGCGCGGGAGTGTTGTGTAGCTGCGGCCCTGGGCGGTAGTCCCAGTGGTGCCGCACTGCGCGGGAGTGTGTGTGTAGCTGCGGCTCTGGGCGGTAGCCACAGTGGTGCCGCACTGCGCGGGAGTGTTGTGTAGCTGCGGCCCTGGGCGGTAGCCACAGTGGAGCCGCACTGCGCGGGAGTGTTGTGTAGCTGCGGCCCTGGGCGGTAGCCACAGTGGTGCCGCACTGCGCGGGAGTGTTGTTTAGCTGCGGCCCTGGGCGGTAGCCACAGTGGTGCCGCACTGCGCGGGAGTGTTGTGTAGCTGCGGCCCTGGGCGGTAGCCACAGTGGAGCCGCACTGCGCGGGAGTGTGTGTGTAGCTGCGGCCCTGGGCGGCAGCCCCAGTGGTGCCGCACTGCGCGGGAGTGTTGTGTAGCTGCGGCCCTGGGCGGCAGCCACAGTGGTGCCGCACTGCGCATGAGGGTTGTGTAGCTGCGGCCCTGGGCAGTAGCCCCAGTGGTGCCGCACTGCGAGTGAGTGTTGTGTAGATGCGGCCCTGGGCGGTAGCCACAGTGGTGCCGCACTGCGCGGGAGTGTGTGTGTAGCTGCGGCCCTGAGCGGTAGCCACAGTGGTGCCGCACTGCGCGGGAGTGTTGTGTAGCTGCGGCCCTGGGCGGTAGCCCCAGTGGTGCCGCACTGCGCGGGAGTGTTGTATAGCTGCGGCCCTGGGCGGTAGCCCCAGTGGTGCCGCACTGCGCGGGAGTGTTGTGTAGCAGCGGCCCTGGGCGGTAGCCCCAGTGGTGCCGCACTGCGCGGGAGTGTTGTGTAGCTGCGGCCCTGGGCGGTAGCCCCAGTAGTGCCGCACTGCGCGGGAGGGTTGTGTAGCTGCGGCCCTGGGCGGTAGCCACAGTGGTGCCGCACTGCGCGGGAGTGTGTGTGTAGCTGCGGCCCTGAGCGGTAGCCACAGTGGTGCTGCACTGCGCGGGAGTGTGTGTGTAGCTGCGGCCCTGGGCGGTAGCCACAGTGGTGCCGCACTGCGCGGTAGCCACAGTGGTGCCGCACTGCGCGGGAGTGTGTGTGTAGCTGCGGCCCTGGGCGGTAGCCACAGTGGTGCCGCACTGCGCGGGAGTGTGTGTGTAGCTGAGGCCCTGGGCGGTAGCCACAGTGGTGCCGCACTGCGCGGGAGTGTGTGTGTAGCTGCGGCCCTGAGCGGTAGCCACAGTGGTGCCGCACTGCGCGGGAGTGTTGTGTAGCTGCGGCCCTGGGCGGTAGCCCCAGTAGTGCCGCACTGCGCGGGAGGGTTGTGTAGCTGCGGCCCTGGGCGGTAGCCACAGTGGTGCCGCACTGCGCGGGAGTGTGTGTGTAGCTGCGGCCCTGAGCGGTAGCCACAGTGGTGCTGCACTGCGCGGGAGTGTGTGTGTAGCTGCGGCCCTGGGCGGTAGCCACAGTGGTGCCGCACTGCGCGGTAGCCACAGTGGTGCCGCACTGCGCGGGAGTGTGTGTGTAGCTGCGGCCCTGGGCGGTAGCCACAGTGGTGCCGCACTGCGCGGGAGTGTGTGTGTAGCTGAGGCCCTGGGCGGTAGCCACAGTGGTGCCGCACTGCGCGGGAGTGTGTGTGTAGCTGCGGCCCTGAGCGGTAGCCACAGTGGTGCCGCACTGCGCGGGAGTGTGTGTGTAGCTCCGGCCCTGGGCGGTAGCCACAGTGGTGCCGCACTGCGCGGGAGTGTGTGTGTAGCTGCGGCCCTGAGCGGTAGCCACAGTGGTGCCGCACTGCGCGGGAGTGTGTGTGTAGCTGCGGCCCTGAGCGGTAGCCACAGTGGTGCCGCACTGCGCGGGAGTGTGTGTGTAGCTGCGGCCCTGGGCGGTAGCCACAGTGGTGCCGCACTGCGCGGGAGTGTGTGTGCAGCTGCGGCCCTGAGCGGTAGCCACAGTGGTGCCGCACTGCGCGGGAGTGTGTGTGTAGCTGCGGCCCTGGGCGGTAGCCACAGTGGTGCCGCACTGCGCGGGAGTGTGTGTGTAGCTGCGGCCCTGAGCGGTAGCCACAGTGGTGCCGCACTGCGCGGGAGTGTGTGTGTAGCTGCGGCCCTGAGCGGTAGCCACAGTGGTGCCGCACTGCGCGGGAGTGTGTGTGTAGCTGCGGCCCTGGGCGGTAGCCACAGTGGTGCCGCACTGCGCGGGAGTGTGTGTGTAGCTGCGGCCCTGAGCGGTAGCCACAGTGGTACCGCACTGCGCGGGAGTGTGTGTGTAGCTGCGGCCCTGAGCGGTAGCCACAGTGGTGCCGCACTGCGCGGGAGTGTGTGTGTAGCTGCGGCCCTGAGCGGTAGCCACAGTGGTGCCGCACTGCGCGGGAGTGTGTGTGTAGCTGCGGCACTGAGCGGTAGCCACAGTGGTGCCGCACTGCGTGGGAGAGTGTGTGTGTAGCTGCGGTCCTGGGCGGTAGCCACAGTGGTGCCGCACTGCGCGGGAGTGTGTGTGTAGCTGCGGCCCTGAGCGGTAGCCACAGTGGTGCCGCACTGCGCGGGAGTGTGTGTGTAGCTGTTGCCCTGAGCGGTAGCCACAGTGGTGCCGCACTGCGCGGGAGTGTGTGTAGCTGTTGCCCTGGGCGGTAGCCCCAGTGGTGCCGCACTGCGCGGGAGTGTGTGTGTAGCTGCGGCCCTGGGCGGTAGCCACAGTGGTGCCGCACTGCGCGGGAGTGTGTGTGTAGCTGCGGCCCTGGGCGGTAGTCCCAGTGGTGCCGCACTGCGCGGGAGTGTTGTGTAGCTGCGGCCCTGGGCGGTAGTCCCAGTGGTGCCGCACTGCGCGGGAGTGTTGTGTAGCTGCGGCCCTGGGCGGTAGTCCAAGTGGTGCCGCACTGCGCGGGAGTGTGTGTGTAGCTGCTGCCCTGGGCGGTAGCCACAGTGGTGCCGCACTGCGCGGGAGTGTTGTGTAGCTGCGGCCCTGGGCGGTAGTCCCAGTGGTGCCGCACTGCGCGGGAGTGTTGTGTAGCTGCGGCCCTGGGCGGTAGTCCCAGTGGTGCCGCACTGCGCGGGAGTGTTGTGTAGCTGCGGCCCTGGGCGGTAGTCCCAGTGGTGCCGCACTGCGCGGGAGTGTTGTGTAGCTGCGGCCCTGGGCGGTAGTCCCAGTGGTGCCGCACTGCGCGGGAGTGTTGTGTAGCTGCGGCCCTGGGCGGTAGCCCCAGTGGTGCCGCACTGCGCGGGAGTGTTGTGTAGCTGCGGCCCTGGGCGGTAGCCACAGTGGTGCCGCACTGCGCACTGCGCGGGAGTGTTGTGTAGCTGCGGCGATGGGCGGTAGCCACAGTGGTGCCGCACTGCGCGGGAGTGTTGTGTAGCTGCGGCCCTGGGCGGTAGCCACAGTGGTGCCGCACTGCGCGGGAGTGTTGTGTAGCTGCGGCCCAAGGGCGGTAGCCCCAGTGGTGCCGCACTGCGCGGGAGTGTTGTGTAGCTGCGGCCCTTGGCGGTAGCCACAGTGGTGCCGCACTGCGCGGGAGTGTTGTGTAGCTGCGGCCCTGGGCGGTAGCCACAGTGGTGCCGCACTGCGCGGGAGTGTGTGTGTAGCTGCGGCCCTGGGCGGTAGCCACAGTGGTGCCGCACTGCGCGGGAGTGTTGTGTAGCTGCGGCCCTGGGCGGTAGCCACAGTGGTGCCGCACTGCGCGGGAGTGTGTGTGTAGCTGCGGCCCTGGGCGGTAGCCACAGTGGTGCCGCACTGCGCGGGAGTGTGTGTGTAGCTGCGGCCCTGAGCGGTAGCCACAGTGGTGCCGCACTGCGCGGGAGTGTTGTGTAGCTGCGGCCCTGGGCGGTAGCCACAGTGGTGCCGCACTGCGCGGGAGTGTGTGTGTAGCTGCGGCCCTGGGCGGTAGCCACAGTGGTGCCGCACTGCGCGGGAGTGTTGTGTAGCTGCGGCCCTGGGCGGTAGTCCCAGTGGTGCCGCACTGCGCGGGAGTGTGTGTGTAGCTGCGGCTCTGGGCGGTAGCCACAGTGGTGCCGCACTGCGCGGGAGTGTTGTGTAGCTGCGGCCCTGGGCGGTAGTCCCAGTGGTGCCGCACTGCGCGGGAGTGTGTGTGTAGCTGCGGCCCTGAGCGGTAGCCACAGTGGTGCCGCACTGCGCGGGAGTGTTGTGTAGCTGCGGCCCTGGGCGGTAGTCCCAGTGGTGCCGCACTGCGCGGGAGTGTGTGTGTAGCTGCGGCCCTGGGCGGTAGTCCCAGTGGTGCCGCACTGCGCGGGAGTGTGTGTGTAGCTGCGGCCCTGGGCGGTAGCCCCAGTGGTGCCGCACTGCGCGGGAGTGTTGTGTAGCTGCGGCCCTGGGCGGTAGTCCCAGTGGTGCCGCACTGCGCGGGAGTGTGTGTGTAGCTGCGGCCCTGGGCGGTAGCCACAGTGGTGCCGCACTGCGCGGGAGTGTTGTGTAGCTGCGGCCCTGGGCGGTAGCCACAGTGGTGCCGCACTGCGCGGGAGTGTGTGTGTAGCTTCGGCCCTGGGCGGTAGCCCCAGTGGTGCCGCACTGCGCCGGAGTGTTGTGTAGCTGCGGCCCTGGGCGGTAGCCACAGTGGTGCCGCACTGCGCGGGAGTGTGTGTGTAGCTGCGGCCCTGGGCGGTAGCCACAGTGGTGCCGCACTGCGCGGGAGTGTGTGTGTAGCTGAGGCCCTGGGCGGTAGCCACAGTGGTGCCGCACTGCGCGGGAGTGTTGTGTAGCTGCGGCCCTGGGCGGTAGTCCCAGTGGTGCCGCACTGCGCGGGAGTGTGTGTGTAGCTGCGGCCCTGGGCGGTAGCCACAGTGGTGCCGCACTGCGCGGGAGTGTTGTGTAGCTGCGGCCCTGGGCGGTAGTCCCAGTGGTGCCGCACTGCGCGGGAGTGTGTGTGTAGCTGCGGCCCTGAGCGGTAGCCACAGTGGTGCCGCACTGCGCGGGAGTGTTGTGTAGCTGCGGCCCTGGGCGGTAGTCCCAGTGGTGCCGCACTGCGCGGGAGTGTGTGTGTAGCTGCGGCCCTGGGCGGTAGCCACAGTGGTGCCGCACTGCGCGGGAGTGTTGTGTAGCTGCGGCCCTGGGCGGTAGTCCCAGTGGTGCCGCACTGCGCGGGAGTGTGTGTGTAGCTGCGGCCCTGGGCGGTAGCCACAGTGGTGCCGCACTGCGCGTGAGTGTTGTGTGTAGCTGCGGCCCTGGGCGGTAGCCACAGTGGTGCCGCACTGCGCGGGAGTGTTGTGTAGCTGCGGCCCTGGGCGGTAGTCCCAGTGGTGCCGCACTGCGCGGGAGTGTTGTGTAGCTGCGGCCCTGGGCGGTAGTCCCAGTGGTGCCGCACTGCGCGGGAGTGTGTGTGTAGCTGCGGCCCTGGGCGGTAGCCACAGTGGTGCCGCACTGCGCGGGAGTGTGTGTGTAGCTGCGGCCCTGAGCGGTAGCCACAGTGGTGCCGCACTGCGCGGGAGTGTTGTGTAGCTGCGGCCCTGGGCGGTAGCCACAGTGGTGCCGCACTGCGCGGGAGAGTTGTGTAGCTGCGGCCCTGGGCGGTAGCCACAGTGGTGCCGCACTGCGCGGGAGTGTGTGTGTAGCTGCGGCCCTGGGCGGTAGCCACAGTGGAGCCGCACTGCGCGGGAGTGTGTGTGTAGCTGCGGCCCTGAGCGGTAGTCACAGTGGTGCCGCACTGCGTGTGAGTGTTGTGTAGCTGCGGCCCTGGGCGGTAGCCACAGTGGTGCCGCACTGCGTGTGAGTGTTGTGTAGCTGCGGCCCTGAGCGGTAGCCAATGTGGTGCCGCACTGCGCGGGAGTGTTGTGTAGCTGCGGCCCTGACCGGTAGTCACAGTGGTGCCGCACTGCGTGTGAGTGTTGTGTAGCTGCGGCCCTGGGCGGTAGCCACAGTGGTGCCGCACTGCGTGTGAGTGTTGTGTAGCTGCGGCCCTGAGCGGTAGCCACAGTGGTGCCGCACTGCGCGGGAGTGTTGAGTAGCTGCGGCCCTGGGCGGTAGCCACAGTGGTGCCGCACTGCGCGGGAGTGTGTGTGTAGCTGCGGCCCTGAGCGGTAGTCACAGTGGTGCCGCACTGCGTGTGAGTGTTGTGTAGCTGCGGCCCTGGGCGGTAGCCACAGTGGTGCCGCACTGCGCGGGAGTTGTGTGTAGCTGCGGCCCTGAGCGGTAGCCACAGTGGTGCCGCACTGCGTGTGAGTGTTGTGTAGCTGCGGCCCTGGGCGGTAGCCACAGTGGTGCCGCACTGCGTGTGAGTGTTGTGTAGCTTCGGCCCTGGGCGGAAGCCACAGTGGTGCCGCACTGCGCGGGAGTGTGTGTGTAGCTTCGGCCCTGGGCGGTAGCCACAGTGGTGCCGCACTGCGCGGGAGTGTGTGTGTAGCTGCGGCCCTGAGCGGTAGCCACAGTGGTGCCGCACTGCGCGGGAGTGTGTGTGTAGCTGCGGCCCTGAGCGGTAGCCACAGTGGTGCCGCACTGCGTGTGAGTGTTGTGTAGCTGCGGCCCTGGGCGGTAGCCACAGTGGTGCCGCACTGCGTGTGAGTGTTGTGTAGCTGCGGCCCTGGGCGGTAGCTACAGTGGTGCCGCACTGCGCGGGAGTGTGTGTGTAGCTGCGGCCCTGAGCGGTAGCCACAGTGGTGCCGCACTGCGTGTGAGTGTTGTGTAGCTGCGGCCCTGGGCGGTAGCCACAGTGGTGCCGCACTGCGCGGGAGTGTGTGTGTAGCTGCGGCCCTGAGCGGTAGCCACAGTGGTGCAGCACTGCGCGGGAGTGTTGTGTAGCTGCGGCCCTGAGCGGTAGCCACAGTGGTGCCGCACTGCGCGGGAGTGTTGTGTAGCTGCGGCCCTGGGCGGTAGCCACAGTGGTGCCGCACTGCGCGGGAGAGTGTGTGTAGCTGCGGCCCTGGGCGGTAGCCACAGTGGTGCCGCACTGCGCGGGAGTGTTGTGTAGCTGCGGCCCTGGGCGGTAGCCACAGTGGTGCCGCACTGCGCGGGAGTGTGTGTGTAGCTGCGGCCCTGAGCGGAGACCACAGTGGTGCCGCACTGCACGGGAGTGTTGTGTAGCTGCGGCCCTGGGCGGTAGCCACAGTGGTGCCGCACTGCGCGGGAGTGTTGTGTAGCTGCGGCCCTGGGCGGTAGCCACAGTGGTGCCGCACTGCGCGGGAGTGTTGTGTAGCTGCGGCCCTGAGCGGTAGCCACAGTGGTGCCGCACTGCGCGGGAGTGTTGTGTAGCTGCGGCCCTGGGCGGTAGCCACAGTGGTGCCGCACTGCGCGGGAGTGTGTGTGTAGCTGGGCCCTGAGCGGTAGCCACAGTGGTGCCGCACTGCGCGGGAGTGTGTGTGTAGCTGCGGCCCTGAGCGGTAGCCACAGTGGTGCCGCACTGCGCGGGAGTGTTGTGTAGCTGCGGCCCTGAGCGGTAGCCACAGTGGTGCCGCACTGCGCTGGAGTGTTGTGTAGCTGCGGCCCTGGGCGGTAGCCACAGTGGTGCCGCACTGCGCGGGAGTGTTGTGTAGCTGCGGCCCTGGGCGGTAGCCACAGTGGTGCCGCACTGCGCGGGAGTGTTGTGTAGCTGCGGCCCTGAGCGGTAGCCACAGTGGTGCCGCACTGCGCGGGAGTTTTGTGTAGCTGCGGCCCTGGGCGGTAGCCACAGTGGTGCCGCACTGCACGGGAGTGTTGTGTAGCTGCGGCCCTGGGCGGTAGCCACAGTGGTGCCGCACTGCGCGGGAGTGTTGTGTAGCTGCGGCCCTGGGCGGTAGCCACAGTGGTGCCGCACTGCGCGGTAGTGTGTGTGTAGCTGCGGCCCTGAGCGGTAGCCACAGTGGTGCCGCACTGCGTGTGAGTGTTGTGTAGCTGCGGCCCTGGGCGGTAGCCACAGTGGTGCCGCACTGCGCGGGAGTGTGTGTGTAGCTGCGGCCCTGAGCGGTAGCCACAGTGGTGCCGCACTGCGCGGGAGTGTTGTGTAGCTGCGGCCCTGAGCGGTAGCCACAGTGGTGCCGCACTGCGCGGGAGTGTTGTGTAGCTGCGGCCCTGGGCGGTAGCCACAGTGGTGCCGCACTGCGCGGGAGTGTGTGTGTAGCTGCGGCCCTGAGCGGTAGCCACAGTGGTGCCGCACTGCGTGTGAGTGTTGTGTAGCTGCGGCCCTGGGCGGTAGCCACAGTGGTGCCGCACTGCGCGGGAGTGTGTGTGTAGCTGCGGCCCTGAGCGGTAGCCACAGTGGTGCCGCACTGCGCGGGAGTGTTGTGTAGCTGCGGCCCTGAGCGGTAGCCACAGTGGTGCCGCACTGCGCGGGAGTGTTGTGTAGCTGCGGCCCTGGGCGGTAGCCACAGTGGTGCCGCACTGCGCGGGAGTGTGTGTGTAGCTGCGGCCCTGAGCGGTAGCCACAGTGGTGCCGCACTGCGTGTGAGTGTTGTGTAGCTGCGGCCCTGGGCGGTAGCCACAGTGGTGCCGCACTGCGCGGGAGTTTTGTGTAGCTGCGGCCCTGGGCGGTAGCCACAGTGGTGCCGCACTGCGTGTGAGTGTTGTGTAGCTGCGGCCCTGGGCGGTAGCCACAGTGGTGCCGCACTGCGCGGGAGTGTGTGCTGCGGCCCTGAGCGGTAGCCACAGTGGTGCCGCACTGCGCGGGAGTGTGTGTGTAGCTGCGGCCCTGAGCGGAAACCACAGTGGTGCCGCACTGCGTGTGAGTGTTGTGTAGCTGCGGCCCTGGGCGGTAGCCACAGTGGTGCCGCACTGCGCGGGAGTGTGTGTGTAGCTGCGGCCCTGAGCGGTAGCCACAGTGGTGCCGCACTGCGCGGGAGTGTTGTGTAGCTGCGGCCCTGGGCGGTAGCCACAGTGGTGCCGCACTGCGCGGGAGTGTGTGTGTAGCTGCGGCCCTGAGCGGTAGCCACAGTGGTGCCGCACTGCGTGTGAGTGTTGTGTAGCTGCGGCCCTGGGCGGTAGCCAATGTGGTGCCGCACTGCGCGGGAGTGTTGTGTAGCTGCGGCCCTGAGCGGTAGCCACAGTGGTGCCGCACTGCGCGGGAGTGTTGTGTAGCTGCGGCCCTGGGCAGTAGCCACAGTGGTGCCGCACTGCGCGGGAGTGTGTGTGTAGCTGCGGCCCTGAGCGGTAGCCACAGTGGTGCCGCACTGCGTGTGAGTGTTGTGTAGCTGCGGCCCTGGGCGGTAGCCACAGTGGTGCCGCACTGCGTGTGAGTGTTGTGTAGCTTCGGCCCTGGGCGGTAGCCACAGTGGTGCCGCACTGCGCGGGAGTGTGTGTGTAGCTGCGGCCCTGAGCGGTAGCCACAGTGGTGCCGCACTGCGCGGGAGTGTGTGTGTAGCTGCGGCCCTGAGCGGTAGCCACAGTGGTGCCGCACTGCGTGTGAGTGTTGTGTAGCTGCGGCCCTGGGCGGTAGCCACAGTGGTGCCGCACTGCGCGGGAGTGTGTGTGTAGCTGCGGCCCTGAGCGGTAGCCACAGTGGTGCCGCACTGCGCGGGAGTGTGTGTGTAGCTGCGGCCCTGAGCGGTAGCCACAGTGGTGCCGCACTGCGTGTGAGTGTGTGTGTAGCTGCGGCTTTGAGCGGTAGCCACAGTGGTGCCGCACTGCGCGGGAGTGTGTGTGTAGCTGCGGCCCTGGGCGGTAGCCACAGTGGTGCCGCACTGCGTGTGAGTGTTGTGTAGCTTCGGCCCTGGGCGGTAGCCACAGTGGTGCCGCACTGCGCGGGAGTGTGTGTGTAGCTGCGGCCCTGAGCGGTAGCCACAGTGGTGCCGCACTGCGCGGGAGTGTGTGTGTAGCTGCGGCCCTGAGCGGTAGCCACAGTGGTGCCGCACTGCGCGGGAGTGTGTGTGTAGCTGCGGCCCTGAGCGGTAGCCACAGTGGTGCCGCACTGCGTGTGAGTGTTGTGTAGCTGCGGCCCTGGGCGGTAGCCACAGTGGTGCCGCACTGCGCGGGAGTGTGTGTGTAGCTGCGGCCCTGAGCGGTAGCCACAGTGGTGCCGCACTGCGCGGGAGTGTTGTGTAGCGCGGCCCTGGGCGGTAGCCACAGTGGTGCCGCACTGCGTGTGAGTGTTGTGTAGCTGCGGCCCTGGGCGGTAGCCACAGTGGTGCCGCACTGCGCGGGAGTGTAGTGTAGCGCGGCCCTGGGCGGTAGCCACAGTGGTGCCGCACTGCGCGGGAGTGTTGTGTAGCTGCGGCCCTGGGCGGTAGCCACAGTGGTGCCGCACTGCGCGGGAGTGTTGTGTAGCTGCGGCCCTGAGCGGTAGCCACAGTGGTGCCGCACTGCGCGGGAGTGTTGTGTAGCTGCGGCCCTGGGCGGTAGCCACAGTGGTGCCGCACTGCGCGGGAGTGTGTGTGTAGCTGCGGCCATGAGCGGTAGCCACAGTGGTGCCACACTGCGTGTGAGTGTTGTGTAGCTGCGGCCCTGGGCGGTAGCCACAGTGGTGCCGCACTGCGCGGGAGTGTGTGTGTAGCTGCGGCCCTGAGCGGTAGCCACAGTGGTGCCGCACTGCGCGGGAGTGTGTGTGTAGCTGCGGCCCTGAGCGGTAGCCACAGTGGTGCCGCACTGCGTGTGAGTGTTGTGTAGCTGCGGCCCTGGGCGGTAGCCACAGTGGTGCCGCACTGCGCGGGAGTGTGTGTGTAGCTGCGGCCCTTAGCGGTAGCCACAGTGGTGCCGCACTGCGTGTGAGTGTTGTGTAGCTGCGGCCCTGGGCGGTAGCCCCAGTGGTGCCGCACTGCGCGGGAGTGTTGTGTAGCTGCGGCCCTGAGCGGTAGCCACAGTGGTGCCGCACTGCGTGTGAGTGTTGTGTAGCTGCGCCCCTGGGCGGTAGCCACAGTGGTGCCGCACTGCGTGTGAGTGTTGTGTAGCTGCGCCCCTGGGCGGTAGCCACAGTGGTGCCGCACTGCGTGTGAGTGTTGTGTAGCTGCGGCCCTGGGCGGTAGCCACAGTGGTGCCGCACTGCGTGTGAGTGTTGTGTAGCTGCGCCCCTGGGCGGTAGCCCCAGTGGTGCCGCACTGCGTGTGAGTGTTGTGTAGCTGCGCCCCTGGGCGGTAGCCACAGTGGTGCCGCACTGCGTGTGAGTGTTGTGTAGCTGCGGCCCTGGGCGGTAGCCACAGTGGTGCCGCACTGCGCGGGAGTGTTGTGTAGCTGCGGCCCTGGGCGGTAGCCACAGTGGTGCCGCACTGCGCGGGAGTGTGTGTGTAGCTGCGGCCCTGAGCGGTAGTCACAGTGGTGCCGCACTGCGTGTGAGTGTTGTGTAGCTGCGGCCCTGGGCGGTAGCCACAGTGGTGCCGCACTGCGTGTGAGTGTTGTGTAGCTGCGGCCCTGAGCGGTAGCCAATGTGGTGCCGCACTGCGCGGGAGTGTTGTGTAGCTGCGGCCCTGAGCGGTAGTCACAGTGGTGCCGCACTGCGTGTGAGTGTTGTGTAGCTGCGGCCCTGGGCGGTAGCCACAGTGGTGCCGCACTGCGTGTGAGTGTTGTGTAGCTGCGGCCCTGAGCGGTAGCCACAGTGGTGCCGCACTGCGCGGGAGTGTTGAGTAGCTACGGCCCTGGGCGGTAGCCACAGTGGTGCCGCACTGCGCGGGAGTGTGTGTGTAGCTGCGGCCCTGAGCGGTAGTCACAGTGGTGCCGCACTGCGTGTGAGTGTTGTGTAGCTGCGGCCCTGGGCGGTAGCCACAGTGGTGCCGCACTGCGCGGGAGTTGTGTGTAGATGCGGCCCTGATCGGTAGCCACAGTGGTGCCGCACTGCGTGTGAGTGTTGTGTAGCTGCGGCCCTGGGCGGTAGCCACAGTGGTGCCGCACTGCGTGTGAGTGTTGTGTAGCTTCGGCCCTGGGCGGTAGCCACAGTGGTGCCGCACTTCGCGGGAGTGTGTGTGTAGCTGCGGCCCTGAGCGGTAGCCACAGTGGTGCCGCACTGCGCGGGAGTGTGTGTGTAGCTGCGGCCCTGAGCGGTAGCCACAGTGGTGCCGCACTGCGTGTGAGTGTTGTGTAGCTGCGGCCCTGGGCGGTAGCCACAGTGGTGCCGCACTGCGTGTGAGTGTTGTGTAGCTGCGGCCCTGGGCGGTATCCACAGTGGTGCCGCACTGCGCGGGAGTGTTGTGTAGCTGCGGCCCTGGGCGGTAGCCACAGTGGTGCCGCACTGCGTGTGAGTGTTGTGTAGCTGCGGCCCTGGGCGGTAGCCACAGTGGTGCCGCACTGCGCGGTAGTGTGTGTGTAGCTGCGGCCCTGGGCGGTAGCCACAGTGGTGCCGCACTGCGCGGGAGTGTGTGTGTAGCTGCGGCCCTGGGCGGTAGCCACAGTGGTGCCGCACTGCGTGTGAGTGTTGTGTAGCTGCGGCCCTGGGCGGTAGCCACAGTGGTGCCGCACTGCGCGGGAGTGTGTGTGTAGCTGCGGCCCTGAGCGGTAGCCACAGTGGTGCCGCACTGCGCGGGAGTGTGTGTGTAGCTGCGGCCCTGAGCGGTAGCCACAGTGGTGCCGCACTGCGTGTGAGTGTTGTGTAGCTGCGGCCCTGGGCGGTAGCCACAGTGGTGCCGCACTGCGCGGGAGTGTGTGTGTAGCTGCGGCCCTGAGCGGTAGCCACAGTGGTGCCGCACTGCGCGGGAGTGTTGTGTAGCTGCGGCCCTGAGCGGTAGCCACAGTGGTGCCGCACTGCGCGGGAGTGTGTGTGTAGCTGCGGCCCTGAGCGGTAGCCACAGTGGTGCCGCACTGCGTGTGAGTGTTGTGTAGCTGCGGCCCTGGGCGGTAGCCACAGTGGTGCCGCACTGCGCGGGAGTGTTGTGTAGCTGCGGCCCTGGGCGGTAGCCACAGTGGTGCCGCACTGCGCGGGAGTGTTTTAGTAGCTGCGGCCCTGGGCGGTAGCCACAGTGGTGCCGCACTGCGCGGGAGTGTGTGTGTAGCTGCGGCCCTGAGCGGTAGTCACAGTGGTGCCGCACTGCGTGTGAGTGTTGTGTAGCTGCGGCCCTGGGCGGTAGCCACAGTGGTGCCGCACTGCGCTGGAGTGTGTGTGTAGCTGCGGCCCTGAGCGGTAGCCACAGTGGTGCCGCACTGCGTGTGAGTGTTGTGTAGCTGCGGCCCTGGGCGGTAGCTACAGTGGTGCCGCACTGCGTGTGAGTGTTGTGTAGCTGCGGCCCTGGGCGGTAGCCACAGTGGTGCCGCACTGCGCGGGAGTGTGTGTGTAGCTGCGGCCCTGAGCGGTAGCCACAGTGGTGCCGTACTGCGTGTGAGTGTTGTGTAGCTGCGGCCCTGGGCGGTAGCCACAGTGGTGCCGCACTGCGTGTGAGTGTTGTGTAGCTTCGGCCCTGGGCGGTAACCACAGTGGTGCCGCACTGCGCGGGAGTGTGTGTGTAGCTGCGGCCCTGAGCGGTAGCCACAGTGGTGCCGCACTGCGCGGGAGTGTGTGTGTAGCTGCGGCCCTGGGCGGTAGCCACAGTGGTGCCGCACTGCGCGGGAGTGTGTGTGTTGCTGCGGCCCTGAGCGGTAGCCACAGTGGTGCCGCACTGCGTGTGAGTGTTGTGTAGCTGCGGCCCTGGGCGGTAGCCACAGTGGTGCCGCACTGCGTGTGAGTGTTGTGTAGCTTCGGCCCTGGGCGGTAGCCACAGTGGTGCCGCACTGCGCGGGAGTGTGTGTGTAGCTGCGGCCCTGAGCGGTAGCCACAGTGGTGCCGCACTGCGCGGGAGTGTGTGTGTAGCTGCGGCCCTGAGCGGTAGCCACAGTGGTGCCGCACTGCGTGTGAGTGTTGTGTAGCTGCGGCCCTGGGCGGTAGCCACAGTGGTGCCGCACTGCGCGGGAGTGTGTGTGTAGCTGCGGCCCTGAGCGGTAGCCACAGTGGTGCCGCACTGCGCGGGAGTGTGTGTGTAGCTGCGGCCCTGAGCGGTAGCCACAGTGGTGCCGCACTGCGTGTGAGTGTGTGTGTAGCTGCGGCCCTGAGCGGTAGCCACAGTGGTGCCGCACTGCGCGGGAGTGTGTGTGTAGCTGCGGCCCTGGGCGGTAGCCACAGTGGTGCCGCACTGCGTGTGAGTGTTGTGTAGCTTCGGCCCTGGGCGGTAGCCACAGTGGTGCCGCACTGCGCGGGAGTGTGTGTGTAGCTGCGGCCCTGAGCGGTAGCCACAGTGGTGCCGCACTGCGCGGGAGTGTGTGTGTAGCTGCGGCCCTGAGCGGTAGCCACAGTGGTGCCGCACTGCGTGTGAGTGTTGTGTAGCTGCGGCCCTGGGCGGTAGCCACAGTGGTGCCGCACTGCGCGGGAGTGTGTGTGTAGCTGCGGCCCTGAGCGGTAGCCACAGTGGTGCCGCACTGCGCGGGAGTGTTGTGTAGCTGCGGCCCTGGGCGGTAGCCACAGTGGTGCCGCACTGCGCGGGAGTGTTGTGTAGCGCGGCCCTGGGCGGTAGCCACAGTGGTGCCGCACTGCGTGTGAGTGTTGTGTAGCTGCGGCCCTGGGCGGTAGCCACAGTGGTGCCGCACTGCGCGGGAGTGTTGTGTAGCGCGGCCCTGGGCGGTAGCCACAGTGGTGCCGCACTGCGTGTGAGTGTTGTGTAGCTGCGGCCCTGGGCGGTAGCCACAGTGGTGCCGCACTGCGCGGGAGTGTTGTGTAGCTGCGGCCCTGGGCGGTAGCCACAGTGGTGCCGCACTGCGCGGGAGTGTTGTGTAGCTGCGGCCCTGAGCGGTAGCCACAGTGGTGCCGCACTGCGCGGGAGTGTTGTGTAGCTGCGGCCCTGGGCGGTAGCCACAGTGGTGCCGCACTGCGCGGGAGTGTGTGTGTAGCTGCGGCCATGAGCGGTAGCCACAGTGGTGCCGCACTGCGTGTGAGTGTTGTGTAGCTGCGGCCCTGGGCGGTAGCCACAGTGGTGCCGCACTGCGCGGGAGTGTGTGTGTAGCTGCGGCCCTGAGCGGTAGCCACAGTGGTGCCGCACTGCGCGGGAGTGTGTGTGTAGCTGCGGCCCTGAGCGGTAGCCACAGTGGTGCCGCACTGCGTGTGAGTGTTGTGTAGCTGCGGCCCTGGGCGGTAGCCACAGTGGTGCCGCACTGCGTGTGAGTGTTGTGTAGCTGCGCCCCTGGGCGGTAGCCACAGTGGTGCCGCACTGCGTGTGAGTGTTGTGTAGCTGCGGCCCTGGGCGGTAGCCACAGTGGTGCCGCACTGCGCGGGAGTGTGTGTGTAGCTGCGGCCCTGAGCGGTAGCCACAGTGGTGCCGCACTGCGTGTGAGTGTTGTGTAGCTGCGGCCCTGGGCGGTAGCCCCAGTGGTGCCGCACTGCTCGGAAGTGTTGTGTAGCTGCGGCCCTGAGCGGTAGCCACAGTGGTGCCGCACTGCGTGTGAGTGTTGTGTAGCTGCGCCCCTGGGCGGTAGCCACAGTGGTGCCGCACTGCGTGTGAGTGTTGTGTAGCTGCGCCCCTGGGCGGTAGCCACAGTGGTGCCGCACTGCGTGTGAGTGTTGTGTAGCTGCGGCCCTGGGCGGTAGCCACAGTGGTGCCGCACTGCGCACTGCGCGGGAGTGTTGTGTAGCTGCGGCGATGGGCGGTAGCCACAGTGGTGCCGCACTGCGCGGGAGTGTTGTGTAGCTGCGGCCCTGGGCGGTAGCCACAGTGGTGCCGCACTGCGCGGGAGTGTTGTGTAGCTGCGGCCCAAGGGCGGTAGCCCCAGTGGTGCCGCACTGCGCGGGAGTGTTGTGTAGCTGCGGCCCTTGGCGGTAGCCACAGTGGTGCCGCACTGCGCGGGAGTGTTGTGTAGCTGCGGCCCTGGGCGGTAGCCACAGTGGTGCCGCACTGCGCGGGAGTGTGTGTGTAGCTGCGGCCCTGGGCGGTAGCCACAGTGGTGCCGCACTGCGCGGGAGTGTTGTGTAGCTGCGGCCCTGGGCGGTAGCCACAGTGGTGCCGCACTGCGCGGGAGTGTGTGTGTAGCTGCGGCCCTGGGCGGTAGCCACAGTGGTGCCGCACTGCGCGGGAGTGTGTGTGTAGCTGCGGCCCTGAGCGGTAGCCACAGTGGTGCCGCACTGCGCGGGAGTGTTGTGTAGCTGCGGCCCTGGGCGGTAGCCACAGTGGTGCCGCACTGCGCGGGAGTGTGTGTGTAGCTGCGGCCCTGGGCGGTAGCCACAGTGGTGCCGCACTGCGCGGGAGTGTTGTGTAGCTGCGGCCCTGGGCGGTAGTCCCAGTGGTGCCGCACTGCGCGGGAGTGTGTGTGTAGCTGCGGCTCTGGGCGGTAGCCACAGTGGTGCCGCACTGCGCGGGAGTGTTGTGTAGCTGCGGCCCTGGGCGGTAGTCCCAGTGGTGCCGCACTGCGCGGGAGTGTGTGTGTAGCTGCGGCCCTGAGCGGTAGCCACAGTGGTGCCGCACTGCGCGGGAGTGTTGTGTAGCTGCGGCCCTGGGCGGTAGTCCCAGTGGTGCCGCACTGCGCGGGAGTGTGTGTGTAGCTGCGGCCCTGGGCGGTAGTCCCAGTGGTGCCGCACTGCGCGGGAGTGTGTGTGTAGCTGCGGCCCTGGGCGGTAGCCCCAGTGGTGCCGCACTGCGCGGGAGTGTTGTGTAGCTGCGGCCCTGGGCGGTAGTCCCAGTGGTGCCGCACTGCGCGGGAGTGTGTGTGTAGCTGCGGCCCTGGGCGGTAGCCACAGTGGTGCCGCACTGCGCGGGAGTGTTGTGTAGCTGCGGCCCTGGGCGGTAGCCACAGTGGTGCCGCACTGCGCGGGAGTGTGTGTGTAGCTTCGGCCCTGGGCGGTAGCCCCAGTGGTGCCGCACTGCGCCGGAGTGTTGTGTAGCTGCGGCCCTGGGCGGTAGCCACAGTGGTGCCGCACTGCGCGGGAGTGTGTGTGTAGCTGCGGCCCTGGGCGGTAGCCACAGTGGTGCCGCACTGCGCGGGAGTGTGTGTGTAGCTGAGGCCCTGGGCGGTAGCCACAGTGGTGCCGCACTGCGCGGGAGTGTTGTGTAGCTGCGGCCCTGGGCGGTAGTCCCAGTGGTGCCGCACTGCGCGGGAGTGTGTGTGTAGCTGCGGCCCTGGGCGGTAGCCACAGTGGTGCCGCACTGCGCGGGAGTTGTGTGTAGCTGCGGCCCTGAGCGGTAGCCACAGTGGTGCCGCACTGCGTGTGAGTGTTGTGTAGCTGCGGCCCTGGGCGGTAGCCACAGTGGTGCCGCACTGCGTGTGAGTGTTGTGTAGCTTCGGCCCTGGGCGGAAGCCACAGTGGTGCCGCACTGCGCGGGAGTGTGTGTGTAGCTTCGGCCCTGGGCGGTAGCCACAGTGGTGCCGCACTGCGCGGGAGTGTGTGTGTAGCTGCGGCCCTGAGCGGTAGCCACAGTGGTGCCGCACTGCGCGGGAGTGTGTGTGTAGCTGCGGCCCTGAGCGGTAGCCACAGTGGTGCCGCACTGCGTGTGAGTGTTGTGTAGCTGCGGCCCTGGGCGGTAGCCACAGTGGTGCCGCACTGCGTGTGAGTGTTGTGTAGCTGCGGCCCTGGGCGGTAGCTACAGTGGTGCCGCACTGCGCGGGAGTGTGTGTGTAGCTGCGGCCCTGAGCGGTAGCCACAGTGGTGCCGCACTGCGTGTGATTGTTGTGTAGCTGCGGCCCTGGGCGGTAGCCACAGTGGTGCCGCACTGCGCGGGAGTGTGTGTGTAGCTGCGGCCCTGAGCGGTAGCCACAGTGGTGCAGCACTGCGCGGGAGTGTTGTGTAGCTGCGGCCCTGAGCGGTAGCCACAGTGGTGCCGCACTGCGCGGGAGTGTTGTGTAGCTGCGGCCCTGGGCGGTAGCCACAGTGGTGCCGCACTGCGCGGGAGAGTGTGTGTAGCTGCGGCCCTGGGCGGTAGCCACAGTGGTGCCGCACTGCGCGGGAGTGTTGTGTAGCTGCGGCCCTGGGCGGTAGCCACAGTGGTGCCGCACTGCGCGGGAGTGTGTGTGTAGCTGCGGCCCTGAGCGGAGACCACAGTGGTGCCGCACTGCACGGGAGTGTTGTGTAGCTGCGGCCCTGGGCGGTAGCCACAGTGGTGCCGCACTGCGCGGGAGTGTTGTGTAGCTGCGGCCCTGGGCGGTAGCCACAGTGGTGCCGCACTGCGCGGGAGTGTTGTGTAGCTGCGGCCCTGAGCGGTAGCCACAGTGGTGCCGCACTGCGCGGGAGTGTTGTGTAGCTGCGGCCCTGGGCGGTAGCCACAGTGGTGCCGCACTGCGCGGGAGTGTGTGTGTAGCTGGGCCCTGAGCGGTAGCCACAGTGGTGCCGCACTGCGCGGGAGTGTGTGTGTAGCTGCGGCCCTGAGCGGTAGCCACAGTGGTGCCGCACTGCGCGGGAGTGTTGTGTAGCTGCGGCCCTGAGCGGTAGCCACAGTGGTGCCGCACTGCGCTGGAGTGTTGTGTAGCTGCGGCCCTGGGCGGTAGCCACAGTGGTGCCGCACTGCGCGGGAGTGTTGTGTAGCTGCGGCCCTGGGCGGTAGCCACAGTGGTGCCGCACTGCGCGGGAGTGTTGTGTAGCTGCGGCCCTGAGCGGTAGCCACAGTGGTGCCGCACTGCGCGGGAGTTTTGTGTAGCTGCGGCCCTGGGCGGTAGCCACAGTGGTGCCGCACTGCACGGGAGTGTTGTGTAGCTGCGGCCCTGGGCGGTAGCCACAGTGGTGCCGCACTGCGCGGGAGTGTTGTGTAGCTGCGGCCCTGGGCGGTAGCCACAGTGGTGCCGCACTGCGCGGTAGTGTGTGTGTAGCTGCGGCCCTGAGCGGTAGCCACAGTGGTGCCGCACTGCGTGTGAGTGTTGTGTAGCTGCGGCCCTGGGCGGTAGCCACAGTGGTGCCGCACTGCGCGGGAGTGTGTGTGTAGCTGCGGCCCTGAGCGGTAGCCACAGTGGTGCCGCACTGCGCGGGAGTGTTGTGTAGCTGCGGCCCTGAGCGGTAGCCACAGTGGTGCCGCACTGCGCGGGAGTGTTGTGTAGCTGCGGCCCTGGGCGGTAGCCACAGTGGTGCCGCACTGCGCGGGAGTGTGTGTGTAGCTGCGGCCCTGAGCGGTAGCCACAGTGGTGCCGCACTGCGTGTGAGTGTTGTGTAGCTGCGGCCCTGGGCGGTAGCCACAGTGGTGCCGCACTGCGCGGGAGTGTGTGTGTAGCTGCGGCCCTGAGCGGTAGCCACAGTGGTGCCGCACTGCGCGGGAGTGTTGTGTAGCTGCGGCCCTGAGCGGTAGCCACAGTGGTGCCGCACTGCGCGGGAGTGTTGTGTAGCTGCGGCCCTGGGCGGTAGCCACAGTGGTGCCGCACTGCGCGGGAGTGTGTGTGTAGCTGCGGCCCTGAGCGGTAGCCACAGTGGTGCCGCACTGCGTGTGAGTGTTGTGTAGCTGCGGCCCTGGGCGGTAGCCACAGTGGTGCCGCACTGCGCGGGAGTTTTGTGTAGCTGCGGCCCTGGGCGGTAGCCACAGTGGTGCCGCACTGCGTGTGAGTGTTGTGTAGCTGCGGCCCTGGGCGGTAGCCACAGTGGTGCCGCACTGCGCGGGAGTGTGTGCTGCGGCCCTGAGCGGTAGCCACAGTGGTGCCGCACTGCGCGGGAGTGTGTGTGTAGCTGCGGCCCTGAGCGGAAACCACAGTGGTGCCGCACTGCGTGTGAGTGTTGTGTAGCTGCGGCCCTGGGCGGTAGCCACAGTGGTGCCGCACTGCGCGGGAGTGTGTGTGTAGCTGCGGCCCTGAGCGGTAGCCACAGTGGTGCCGCACTGCGCGGGAGTGTTGTGTAGCTGCGGCCCTGGGCGGTAGCCACAGTGGTGCCGCACTGCGCGGGAGTGTGTGTGTAGCTGCGGCCCTGAGCGGTAGCCACAGTGGTGCCGCACTGCGTGTGAGTGTTGTGTAGCTGCGGCCCTGGGCGGTAGCCAATGTGGTGCCGCACTGCGCGGGAGTGTTGTGTAGCTGCGGCCCTGAGCGGTAGCCACAGTGGTGCCGCACTGCGCGGGAGTGTTGTGTAGCTGCGGCCCTGGGCAGTAGCCACAGTGGTGCCGCACTGCGCGGGAGTGTGTGTGTAGCTGCGGCCCTGAGCGGTAGCCACAGTGGTGCCGCACTGCGTGTGAGTGTTGTGTAGCTGCGGCCCTGGGCGGTAGCCACAGTGGTGCCGCACTGCGTGTGAGTGTTGTGTAGCTTCGGCCCTGGGCGGTAGCCACAGTGGTGCCGCACTGCGCGGGAGTGTGTGTGTAGCTGCGGCCCTGAGCGGTAGCCACAGTGGTGCCGCACTGCGCGGGAGTGTGTGTGTAGCTGCGGCCCTGAGCGGTAGCCACAGTGGTGCCGCACTGCGTGTGAGTGTTGTGTAGCTGCGGCCCTGGGCGGTAGCCACAGTGGTGCCGCACTGCGCGGGAGTGTGTGTGTAGCTGCGGCCCTGAGCGGTAGCCACAGTGGTGCCGCACTGCGCGGGAGTGTGTGTGTAGCTGCGGCCCTGAGCGGTAGCCACAGTGGTGCCGCACTGCGTGTGAGTGTGTGTGTAGCTGCGGCTTTGAGCGGTAGCCACAGTGGTGCCGCACTGCGCGGGAGTGTGTGTGTAGCTGCGGCCCTGGGCGGTAGCCACAGTGGTGCCGCACTGCGTGTGAGTGTTGTGTAGCTTCGGCCCTGGGCGGTAGCCACAGTGGTGCCGCACTGCGCGGGAGTGTGTGTGTAGCTGCGGCCCTGAGCGGTAGCCACAGTGGTGCCGCACTGCGCGGGAGTGTGTGTGTAGCTGCGGCCCTGAGCGGTAGCCACAGTGGTGCCGCACTGCGTGTGAGTGTTGTGTAGCTGCGGCCCTGGGCGGTAGCCACAGTGGTGCCGCACTGCGCGGGAGTGTGTGTGTAGCTGCGGCCCTGAGCGGTAGCCACAGTGGTGCCGCACTGCGCGGGAGTGTTGTGTAGCGCGGCCCTGGGCGGTAGCCACAGTGGTGCCGCACTGCGTGTGAGTGTTGTGTAGCTGCGGCCCTGGGCGGTAGCCACAGTGGTGCCGCACTGCGCGGGAGTGTTGTGTAGCGCGGCCCTGGGCGGTAGCCACAGTGGTGCCGCACTGCGTGTGAGTGTTGTGTAGCTGCGGCCCTGGGCGGTAGCCACAGTGGTGCCGCACTGCGCGGGAGTGTTGTGTAGCTGCGGCCCTGGGCGGTAGCCACAGTGGTGCCGCACTGCGCGGGAGTGTTGTGTAGCTGCGGCCCTGAGCGGTAGCCACAGTGGTGCCGCACTGCGCGGGAGTGTTGTGTAGCTGCGGCCCTGGGCGGTAGCCACAGTGGTGCCGCACTGCGCGGGAGTGTGTGTGTAGCTGCGGCCATGAGCGGTAGCCACAGTGGTGCCACACTGCGTGTGAGTGTTGTGTAGCTGCGGCCCTGGGCGGTAGCCACAGTGGTGCCGCACTGCGCGGGAGTGTGTGTGTAGCTGCGGCCCTGAGCGGTAGCCACAGTGGTGCCGCACTGCGCGGGAGTGTGTGTGTAGCTGCGGCCCTGAGCGGTAGCCACAGTGGTGCCGCACTGCGTGTGAGTGTTGTGTAGCTGCGGCCCTGGGCGGTAGCCACAGTGGTGCCGCACTGCGCGGGAGTGTGTGTGTAGCTGCGGCCCTTAGCGGTAGCCACAGTGGTGCCGCACTGCGTGTGAGTGTTGTGTAGCTGCGGCCCTGGGCGGTAGCCCCAGTGGTGCCGCACTGCGCGGGAGTGTTGTGTAGCTGCGGCCCTGAGCGGTAGCCACAGTGGTGCCGCACTGCGTGTGAGTGTTGTGTAGCTGCGCCCCTGGGCGGTAGCCACAGTGGTGCCGCACTGCGTGTGAGTGTTGTGTAGCTGCGCCCCTGGGCGGTAGCCACAGTGGTGCCGCACTGCGTGTGAGTGTTGTGTAGCTGCGGCCCTGGGCGGTAGCCACAGTGGTGCCGCACTGCGTGTGAGTGTTGTGTAGCTGCGCCCCTGGGCGGTAGCCCCAGTGGTGCCGCACTGCGTGTGAGTGTTGTGTAGCTGCGCCCCTGGGCGGTAGCCACAGTGGTGCCGCACTGCGTGTGAGTGTTGTGTAGCTGCGGCCCTGGGCGGTAGCCACAGTGGTGCCGCACTGCGCGGGAGTGTTGTGTAGCTGCGGCCCTGGGCGGTAGCCACAGTGGTGCCGCACTGCGCGGGAGTGTGTGTGTAGCTGCGGCCCTGAGCGGTAGTCACAGTGGTGCCGCACTGCGTGTGAGTGTTGTGTAGCTGCGGCCCTGGGCGGTAGCCACAGTGGTGCCGCACTGCGTGTGAGTGTTGTGTAGCTGCGGCCCTGAGCGGTAGCCAATGTGGTGCCGCACTGCGCGGGAGTGTTGTGTAGCTGCGGCCCTGAGCGGTAGTCACAGTGGTGCCGCACTGCGTGTGAGTGTTGTGTAGCTGCGGCCCTGGGCGGTAGCCACAGTGGTGCCGCACTGCGTGTGAGTGTTGTGTAGCTGCGGCCCTGAGCGGTAGCCACAGTGGTGCCGCACTGCGCGGGAGTGTTGAGTAGCTACGGCCCTGGGCGGTAGCCACAGTGGTGCCGCACTGCGCGGGAGTGTGTGTGTAGCTGCGGCCCTGAGCGGTAGTCACAGTGGTGCCGCACTGCGTGTGAGTGTTGTGTAGCTGCGGCCCTGGGCGGTAGCCACAGTGGTGCCGCACTGCGCGGGAGTTGTGTGTAGATGCGGCCCTGATCGGTAGCCACAGTGGTGCCGCACTGCGTGTGAGTGTTGTGTAGCTGCGGCCCTGGGCGGTAGCCACAGTGGTGCCGCACTGCGTGTGAGTGTTGTGTAGCTTCGGCCCTGGGCGGTAGCCACAGTGGTGCCGCACTTCGCGGGAGTGTGTGTGTAGCTGCGGCCCTGAGCGGTAGCCACAGTGGTGCCGCACTGCGCGGGAGTGTGTGTGTAGCTGCGGCCCTGAGCGGTAGCCACAGTGGTGCCGCACTGCGTGTGAGTGTTGTGTAGCTGCGGCCCTGGGCGGTAGCCACAGTGGTGCCGCACTGCGTGTGAGTGTTGTGTAGCTGCGGCCCTGGGCGGTATCCACAGTGGTGCCGCACTGCGCGGGAGTGTTGTGTAGCTGCGGCCCTGGGCGGTAGCCACAGTGGTGCCGCACTGCGTGTGAGTGTTGTGTAGCTGCGGCCCTGGGCGGTAGCCACAGTGGTGCCGCACTGCGCGGTAGTGTGTGTGTAGCTGCGGCCCTGGGCGGTAGCCACAGTGGTGCCGCACTGCGCGGGAGTGTGTGTGTAGCTGCGGCCCTGGGCGGTAGCCACAGTGGTGCCGCACTGCGTGTGAGTGTTGTGTAGCTGCGGCCCTGGGCGGTAGCCACAGTGGTGCCGCACTGCGCGGGAGTGTGTGTGTAGCTGCGGCCCTGAGCGGTAGCCACAGTGGTGCCGCACTGCGCGGGAGTGTGTGTGTAGCTGCGGCCCTGAGCGGTAGCCACAGTGGTGCCGCACTGCGTGTGAGTGTTGTGTAGCTGCGGCCCTGGGCGGTAGCCACAGTGGTGCCGCACTGCGCGGGAGTGTGTGTGTAGCTGCGGCCCTGAGCGGTAGCCACAGTGGTGCCGCACTGCGCGGGAGTGTTGTGTAGCTGCGGCCCTGAGCGGTAGCCACAGTGGTGCCGCACTGCGCGGGAGTGTGTGTGTAGCTGCGGCCCTGAGCGGTAGCCACAGTGGTGCCGCACTGCGTGTGAGTGTTGTGTAGCTGCGGCCCTGGGCGGTAGCCACAGTGGTGCCGCACTGCGCGGGAGTGTTGTGTAGCTGCGGCCCTGGGCGGTAGCCACAGTGGTGCCGCACTGCGCGGGAGTGTTTTAGTAGCTGCGGCCCTGGGCGGTAGCCACAGTGGTGCCGCACTGCGCGGGAGTGTGTGTGTAGCTGCGGCCCTGAGCGGTAGTCACAGTGGTGCCGCACTGCGTGTGAGTGTTGTGTAGCTGCGGCCCTGGGCGGTAGCCACAGTGGTGCCGCACTGCGCTGGAGTGTGTGTGTAGCTGCGGCCCTGAGCGGTAGCCACAGTGGTGCCGCACTGCGTGTGAGTGTTGTGTAGCTGCGGCCCTGGGCGGTAGCTACAGTGGTGCCGCACTGCGTGTGAGTGTTGTGTAGCTGCGGCCCTGGGCGGTAGCCACAGTGGTGCCGCACTGCGCGGGAGTGTGTGTGTAGCTGCGGCCCTGAGCGGTAGCCACAGTGGTGCCGTACTGCGTGTGAGTGTTGTGTAGCTGCGGCCCTGGGCGGTAGCCACAGTGGTGCCGCACTGCGTGTGAGTGTTGTGTAGCTTCGGCCCTGGGCGGTAACCACAGTGGTGCCGCACTGCGCGGGAGTGTGTGTGTAGCTGCGGCCCTGAGCGGTAGCCACAGTGGTGCCGCACTGCGCGGGAGTGTGTGTGTAGCTGCGGCCCTGGGCGGTAGCCACAGTGGTGCCGCACTGCGCGGGAGTGTGTGTGTTGCTGCGGCCCTGAGCGGTAGCCACAGTGGTGCCGCACTGCGTGTGAGTGTTGTGTAGCTGCGGCCCTGGGCGGTAGCCACAGTGGTGCCGCACTGCGTGTGAGTGTTGTGTAGCTTCGGCCCTGGGCGGTAGCCACAGTGGTGCCGCACTGCGCGGGAGTGTGTGTGTAGCTGCGGCCCTGAGCGGTAGCCACAGTGGTGCCGCACTGCGCGGGAGTGTGTGTGTAGCTGCGGCCCTGAGCGGTAGCCACAGTGGTGCCGCACTGCGTGTGAGTGTTGTGTAGCTGCGGCCCTGGGCGGTAGCCACAGTGGTGCCGCACTGCGCGGGAGTGTGTGTGTAGCTGCGGCCCTGAGCGGTAGCCACAGTGGTGCCGCACTGCGCGGGAGTGTGTGTGTAGCTGCGGCCCTGAGCGGTAGCCACAGTGGTGCCGCACTGCGTGTGAGTGTGTGTGTAGCTGCGGCCCTGAGCGGTAGCCACAGTGGTGCCGCACTGCGCGGGAGTGTGTGTGTAGCTGCGGCCCTGGGCGGTAGCCACAGTGGTGCCGCACTGCGTGTGAGTGTTGTGTAGCTTCGGCCCTGGGCGGTAGCCACAGTGGTGCCGCACTGCGCGGGAGTGTGTGTGTAGCTGCGGCCCTGAGCGGTAGCCACAGTGGTGCCGCACTGCGCGGGAGTGTGTGTGTAGCTGCGGCCCTGAGCGGTAGCCACAGTGGTGCCGCACTGCGTGTGAGTGTTGTGTAGCTGCGGCCCTGGGCGGTAGCCACAGTGGTGCCGCACTGCGCGGGAGTGTGTGTGTAGCTGCGGCCCTGAGCGGTAGCCACAGTGGTGCCGCACTGCGCGGGAGTGTTGTGTAGCTGCGGCCCTGGGCGGTAGCCACAGTGGTGCCGCACTGCGCGGGAGTGTTGTGTAGCGCGGCCCTGGGCGGTAGCCACAGTGGTGCCGCACTGCGTGTGAGTGTTGTGTAGCTGCGGCCCTGGGCGGTAGCCACAGTGGTGCCGCACTGCGCGGGAGTGTTGTGTAGCGCGGCCCTGGGCGGTAGCCACAGTGGTGCCGCACTGCGTGTGAGTGTTGTGTAGCTGCGGCCCTGGGCGGTAGCCACAGTGGTGCCGCACTGCGCGGGAGTGTTGTGTAGCTGCGGCCCTGGGCGGTAGCCACAGTGGTGCCGCACTGCGCGGGAGTGTTGTGTAGCTGCGGCCCTGAGCGGTAGCCACAGTGGTGCCGCACTGCGCGGGAGTGTTGTGTAGCTGCGGCCCTGGGCGGTAGCCACAGTGGTGCCGCACTGCGCGGGAGTGTGTGTGTAGCTGCGGCCATGAGCGGTAGCCACAGTGGTGCCGCACTGCGTGTGAGTGTTGTGTAGCTGCGGCCCTGGGCGGTAGCCACAGTGGTGCCGCACTGCGCGGGAGTGTGTGTGTAGCTGCGGCCCTGAGCGGTAGCCACAGTGGTGCCGCACTGCGCGGGAGTGTGTGTGTAGCTGCGGCCCTGAGCGGTAGCCACAGTGGTGCCGCACTGCGTGTGAGTGTTGTGTAGCTGCGGCCCTGGGCGGTAGCCACAGTGGTGCCGCACTGCGCGGGAGTGTGTGTGTAGCTGCGGCCCTGAGCGGTAGCCACAGTGGTGCCGCACTGCGTGTGAGTGTTGTGTAGCTGCGGCCCTGGGCGGTAGCCCCAGTGGTGCCGCACTGCGCGGGAGTGTTGTGTAGCTGCGGCCCTGAGCGGTAGCCACAGTGGTGCCGCACTGCGTGTGAGTGTTGTGTAGCTGCGCCCCTGGGCGGTAGCCACAGTGGTGCCGCACTGCGTGTGAGTGTTGTGTAGCTGCGCCCCTGGGCGGTAGCCACAGTGGTGCCGCACTGCGTGTGAGTGTTGTGTAGCTGCGCCCCTGGGCGGTAGCCACAGTGGTGCCGCACTGCGTGTGAGTGTTGTGTAGCTGCGCCCCTGGGCGGTAGCCCCAGTGGTGCCGCACTGCGTGTGAGTGTTGTGTAGCTGCGGCCCTGGGCGGTAGCCACAGTGGTGCCGCACTGCGCGGGAGTGTGTGTGTAGCTGCGGCCCTGAGCGGTAGCCACAGTGGTGCCGCACTGCGCGGGAGTGTTGTGTAGCTGCGGCCCTGGGCGGTAGCCACAGTGGTGCCGCACTGCGTGTGAGTGTTGTGTAGCTGCGGCCCTGGGCGGTAGCCACAGTGGTGCCGCACTGCGTGTGAGTGTTGTGTAGCTGCGGCCCTGGGCGGTAGCCACAGTGGTGCCGCACTGCGCGGGAGTGTGTGTGTAGCTGCGGCCCTGAGCGGTAGCCACAGTGGTGCCGCACTGCGCGGGAGTGTGTGTGTAGCTGCGGCCCTGAGCGGTAGCCACAGTGGTGCCGCACTGCGTGTGAGTGTTGTGTAGCTGCGGCCCTGGGCGGTAGCCACAGTGGTGCCGCACTGCGTGTGAGTGTTGTGTAGCTGCGGCCCTGGGCGGTAGCCACAGTGGTGCCGCACTGCGCGGGAGTGTGTGTGTAGCTGCGGCCCTGAGCGGTAGCCACAGTGGTGCCGCACTGCGTGTGAGTGTTGTGTAGCTGCGGCCCTGGGCGGTAGCCACAGTGGTGCCGCACTGCGCGGGAGTGTGTGTGTAGCTGCGGCCCTGAGCGGTAGCCACAGTGGTGCCGCACTGCGCGGGAGTGTTGTGTAGCTGCGGCCCTGGGCGGTAGCCACAGTGGTGCCGCACTGCGCGGGAGTGTGTGTGTAGCTGCGGCCCTGAGCGGTAGCCACAGTGGTGCCGCACTGCGTGTGAGTGTTGTGTAGCTGCGGCCCTGGGCGGTAGCCCCAGTGGTGCCGCACTGCGCGGGAGTGTGTGTGTAGCTGCGGCCCTGAGCGGTAGCCACAGTGGTGCCGCACTGCGTGTGTGTGTTGTGTAGCTGCGGCCCTGGGCGGTAGCCACAGTGGTGCCGCACTGCGTGTGAGTGTTGTGTAGCTGCGGCCCTGGGCGGTAGCCACAGTGGTGCCGCACTGCGTGTGAGTGTTGTGTAGCTGCGGCCCTGAGCGGTAGCCACAGTGGTGCCGCACTGCGCGGGAGTGTGTGTGTAGCTGCGGCCCTGAGCGGTAGCCACAGTGGTGCCGCACTGCGCGGGAGTGTGTGTGTAGCTGCGGCCCTGAGCGGTAGCCACAGTGGTGCCGCACTGCGTGTGAGTGTTGTGTAGCTGCGGCCCTGGGCGGTAGCCCCAGTGGTGCCGCACTGCGCGGGAGTGTGTGTGTAGCTGCGGCCCTGAGCGGTAGCCACAGTGGTGCCGCACTGCGCGGGAGTGTGTGTGTAGCTGCGGCCCTGGGCGGTAGCCACAGTGGTGCCGCACTGCGCGGGAGTGTGTTTGTAGCTGCGGCCCTGAGCGGTAGCCACAGTGGTGCCGCACTGCGCGGGAGTGTGTGTGTAGCTGCGGCCCTGGGCGGTAGCCACAGTGGTGCCGCACTGCGTGTGAGTGTTGTGTAGCTGCGGCCCTGGGCGGTAGCCACAGTGGTGCCTCACTGCGTGTGAGTGTTGTGTAGCTGCGGCCCTGGGCGGTAGCCACAGTGGTGCCGCACTGCGCGGGAGTGTGTGTGTAGCTGCGGCCCTGAGCGGTAGCCACAGTGGTGCCGCACTGCGCGGGAGTGTGTGTGTAGCTGCGGCCCTGAGCGGTAGCCACAGTGGTGCCGCACTGCGTGTGAGTGTTGTGTAGCTGCGGCCCTGAGCGGTAGCCACAGTGGTGCCGCACTGCGCGGGAGTGTGTGTGTAGCTGCGGCCCTGGGCGGTAGCCACAGTGGTGCCGCACTGCGCGGGAGTGTTGTGTAGCGCGGCACGCGCCTACCCGCGACACCCGAGGCCGTCCGTGCGCTGCTTCCCTGCTGCCGCGGCGAGAACTGGCAACACTGGGTACTGCACTGCGCTCAGCCCTGTGAGGAGGTACACGCCAGGAGCTGGCTGTGCAGTTACGGAGAGATTGACAGAGATTGAGAGGCAAGAAGAGATTGAGAGACAAGAGATTGAGAGAGAAATTAAAATTTCATCTTAAAAACAATTTTTATATATATAATAATTTATTCCCCCCCTTTTTTTTACACTTTGTTAACAATATTCCCTTAATCAACTAGGAAATTTAGCACTCACGAAAGCATGCGAGCGCATCTAGTCACCTAAGATTACATGCAGTATTTTGACAAATGTAAAAAAAAAAGTGTAATTACCTAGAAATAAATATATATTATATAACCTAGGAAACCTTACATTAGGTTTATGAAGATTGAAAGTTAAAAAGAGCAATTTATTAAAATTCAATATAATGTGTAAACAAAAAACTTATAAATTATAACATTGTTACATGTTATTCAGTTATTAGCCAATGACAATTTTATTAAATAGAAAATTAGCCTTTGTTATGCAGAGAGCATGCCGAACTATTTCCGAGAAGAAGAAAAAAATGGTCGGTAGACTAGTTCTAGAGCTTGTATTAGGTAAACACTGGCGACTTGCGTGCGCAGAAGCGAAAATAAATAAAACAAAAAAAAAAGGCCTTGAAGTTGGAGAAAATTTGTAACTTATCCTAGCATAATTACTTGAAAGAATTGTTTTAAAGTTTGTTTGTCGTTGTTTATTGTTGTATGCCCCATGAACCCTCTTCCCCTATGAATGCGGTTGAATTCCAGAAAATGCCCCCCCCCCCCCCCCCCTATCAGACGGATTCAGAAATCCCCCTTTTTTTTCTGTTTTGAACTGGATATGCTCTTGCCAGTTAGTCTCTATTTACTTAAGGCAATCCATTTAATTATATGATATGCTTTTAACAGATCCGAATCATCATTATTGAAACGACTGGGAAATTATTTGCTAGAAATGTTTGAAACCAATTGGCGTGTCTCTGTACCTGCCACCCCCCCCCCCCACCCCCCCCCCCCCCCGGACCGTGGCTGTGACGTGTACGGTCATCAAGGTCTGTGGCATTCTGCGCGGAGTGTACACACGTGCACTGGTAGCCGGCTCGCTATTGGCTGAACTCTCAGGCCCACACTCGGTCAACACAAGCTTTGCACATTACTTATCGCAGTTCACTCTAGCAGGCTACAATCGTGCATTGAGTTACAAACATCTACACAGGCGGTAACAATACAACGGGTTTCATTCTTGCTTAACACTGTCATTGCTGATACCCTGCTAGGCTTCCGGTAAATTAGAAACACTGTAATGTAAAAACTGTAATAAATTAATTGTTAAGATAATTTTTTATTAGGTTTACACATTTCCCCAAAAAAAATTAAAATTATGACATGAATGTCACGGTAGACTTACCGAAAGTAAAAATAATTAAGTATTTATTCCCTAATTCCAATAAATTTTGTTTTGCAAGTGCAATATTCTTTTTTGTGTTAAAACGCTACCAACAACAACAGCATTAATACCACGAGTCTAACCACTAAAATAAAGATCTGAGTGTGGTTAGGTTGAGGTCCATTGTAGCCAGACCGTTATACGTGTTCTGTGTTTGTGTTGCTTGTAGCCTTGCAGTTAGCTTGTTAGAACAACACACGAGGTGGTATACGTGTCGCATGAAACTGCGCAGTTCTTGGAAGCTTGAATGTGTAGTGTGTCGCATCCTTTTACAATTTGGAGGCGCAACATGTTATGAAGTAGCTTGGCTTCTGCATCAGGGAGCAGATACCTTCAGTTACGTTCAGTAGGTAACTGCTCCCTGATGATGGCGACTGCAATGTCGACCGAAACGTCGGTGAATTATTCGTCAAGGACGCGGCTACAACCCAGAAGCCAAGCTACTTCAGACAATGGCCGTGAAAGCCTGCGAACATTATTAACGGAACCTGTTATATATTGGTCTTAAGTTAAAAATAATCGTTTGTAGTGAGGGGTGGAGTTATGTATTCTCCGTTCACTCTTAGCTGAGTTTTGAAATAAACAAACACCGTCGTATCACTGCGCCGCGTCAGCAAGTGATAGGCTGAATTCATCTTGCGCGCCAAGCACTAGTTCCAACACACACACTTCAGTACAGTCGGTGCTAATAAAATAACGGAGAAGTAATATAACAGGAAGCACCGTAGCACTTTGTTCAGCGTAGGTGGTTCATTTGCGAAGAAAAAACTATGCACTTTACGACTAATAGCCGTCTTCACAAAATCATCACAAATTTTGATAACAGGATACTCACGTTTCCTTTTCTTCCCAGTGTACTGTAATTCTTTCCTTGCACGATGCACACTGCTCTTCGAAACACCCGTAAATTCCGCAGTTAAACTCGCAATATCGTTCACACGACAATCCGTATATTTGTCTGAAAATGTTTTAAAAACATTCAACACAATAGTTTTGTGTGCACTTTTCAAAGGCTTACCCGTTCTGTGCTTTACAAAACTCGGTCCGGCGTCAGCCATAACAAACCGTGCGCGCGCGAATCCGAAATACAACTGTTGCGCCGGGCATCAACTGTACATTGAACACACGGCGTCTGCTAACATAATTGTAAGTAAATACTTGCTGACACATTAAACTGTATTGGATATTAATGGTGAAACGCTATAATGCTATATAACAACAATTGTTATAAAAAAAGGCAGTGTAAAATGTTATTTTAGGAGACTGTGTCACACTTCAAATCTAACTCAACACATACCTACACCTTCCTTCTTACGGTAAGTCCTTGTGTTTAATTTTGGCTATATTTTGGTATCACCATTTGCTACATTGTCTCAGCATAGTGTCATATTAAAGTTCGTTTGTTTTGTTTAATTAGGTATTATTCATGTCGTTTCAAGGTCGCAGATATTGTCACAGTATATTGTCGTATAAAAGTTAATTTGTAAATGGGTTTAATTAGGTATTGGTATTCTGTCACAGTAGTCACAGTATATTGTCGTTCGTATAAAAGTTAATTTGTAAAATAAATATTTCTTAAAGTATTCTCGTATTATTATTGCTAGGAATCTTTTAGTGTTTCCTTGGCTGACACCGACTCCAAAAATAACAATTGAACTACATTATACCTACCTTGCGTGGTAAACACATAGATCGTGCCTACATATTGATAAGTAGAAAAAGTTAGTTGATTAAGTTGTAGAAGAATACGGAATTATTTTTTTACTTTTTAGTGCATATTAATTTGTTTTGGAATAGTGTTTTTGAATTCGGTTTTTTTTGTTAAAATTTGTGTTTATTTTTTGATTTTTAGTGAATCTGAAGTACTTACACTAACTAATTTGTCTGAATATGGGTAGACCTACTAAACCTGCTGCTCATTTGATACAGCGCCGTTTAAATGAAACAAACGAAGTCATGGAGAAACGCCTATCTCAACAGAGGAAATCTACCTCAAGAACAATTCCAAAAGAGACTTGCGAAGAGCGCAAAAATAGACCTTCGAAAATGCGGCTTTACATTAATAAATTTGGAACAGGGAAAATATCGAAAAACATAGTCACCGTCTCGGCTTGATCAACGATCGTCTATCGAATGAGACGGAGGAGCAACGTGCCCACCGAATCAGCGTGATACACGATCGTCTATCCAAAGAGACAGAAGAGCAACGTGCAAACCGTCTCAGCTTGATCCACGTTACGGTAGGTGACAAAAATATCCGGTTAGCCTATAAAAGATTCGGCCGAGTATCGTTAATTTGCTCCTAAAAATTGAAGAGTTCCGTTTCTTTGTAATTTATCCCATAATCAGAACCTAACTGAACTTTCATCAAACTACCCTTGACGTACATCCTTTCCAATAAAAAAAATAATCATCGAAATCGGTGTGCGTGATTTTGAGTTATTCGACCATTTGTCACGCACATACTTAATGCAAATTTAAGTTTTCTAATGGATTCCACTGTCAGAACTGGACCAAATTGTAATGGGACCACACGGGAAGCACCAGCTTTCATATAAAAAAAATAATCATCAAAATCGGTTCACCCAGTCAAAAGTTCTGAGGTAACAAACATAAAAAAAAAAACCAGACGGACGTTTTTCATTTAAGTTTCCTTAGAAGTGAAAATTAAATATATTATGCGCTTAATCAAATACAAGAAAATGTTATCTGTAAAATTCTTATCCCAAATTTTCATGTACAAAAAAAATTAAGTGCGATCAACCTGAACATATTTGGGCCACTTTTTCATGTTTTCACTAACTTTTCTGTTATTAAAAAATATGTAACACATGTTTTTTTAAATATAAATTTAGTTTTAACCAATTAATGTGGAATAAAGAGTTAGTTTTAAAAATATTTTTCTGTTTTTTATTATTTACTATTTTTAATGTTTTTGACCAAAATAGCCTTTGCTTGGGGTTTCTTTGGCTCATTCACTTGTTTTAATACAACTTGAATAGATTTTATATATCATTTTGAAACACAACAAAACCAATTTTAGTTATGAAAAACATCAACAATTTCTCAAAGCATAATCTTTGTTCTTATGACTTTGTCAAAGCTGAACTTGTCAATCTAAGTAGTAATAAGCCATTTCAGCAACACTGAAGTGTCCTCGTTTCATTGGCTTGGGAGGTTTACTTTTTTTATGCAATCCCATTCATAAACAAGATCTTTTTTATCGGGCCATATCAATGACTTTTATGTCTTGCTTATGCAGTCCATTGTAGGGCCTGACCCTTCTCCACTGGGCAGTTTTGGTATCAAACCAGGACAGTGCTTCTGCATATTTGGCTATGACAAAGTCAGCTTCTTCTAAATTGCTTTTTAGAGGTGATCGTCCCAGTAGGATATGTTCTTTGCTAGGCCCACTGAAACCAAAGTTTTCGCCGGAATCTTAAGTGAAAGTTGGAGCCATCATCAGTAGGACTAGTCATGGTTAGTCATTGGCTTTTTTCTTCCCACAGTCAATATCTTACGCCACTCTTTTCATAGGACGATAGTAGGTAACGTACAATGGCTGGGTTAAGCGAGTAGAATTTTGGGATAGGCATGCAAACGTTAAATTGTTTTCCTCGCATGCTTTTAAAAAATTTTCGTTGTCTCCGAGAAGCATTTTCAACTGAAGTAGGGTTGAGATAAAACAATCTTCGAACGTCTCAATATCAAACCAACCACTTTAAGTTCTATTAGAACAACATTTGATAAGAGTTATTGAAAACGTTTTTAAAAGATTTGATAGTAAAAAAAAACTATATGTCGGTAGCTGGGGTTACTTAGATCTTAACTAGGCCTGCCACAAAGTAGCCCCGAAAACCTAGTTTTTATGTTGTGTATAAAAACTTTTAAATTTATTGTCAAAACAAAACATACAATTTCAGGAAAAACTATAATCAAGCATTGGTAACAGGTAACTAAAGGTGATATTTTCTCCAATACATACCTTCATTTAAACTCTTTTCGAGATTGCCTCACAGGAGAAAGTTTGGAGGATAAAAATGTTCAATGGAAACAAAGGTTTACAAAAACTCCAGTGTTGCTAATAACAAAAAAAAAATTGTTGAATTACCCTCAAAACAGGGTAAAAACTATTTTTCCAAGCCCAAAATTTTATTTTATCTTGTATTGTTTGTTCCTAATAACTTCCTTTTCGTGTTGGACCAAAGTAACCCCGGTTAACGTGCATTTTTAAAATTTCACATTGCATCTTAAAAAGTATTGTCTAAAACATGTGTGCTCCTTGCGTACATTTGGCAACAGCGCGCGCCGGAACACGAACAGCGCTAGTGACAGGTGGAGTGAATGGGGGGGCTGTCACAACTTGGAAACACACAACAACTTGGAAACACACAACAACTTGGAAACACACAACAACTTGGAAACACACAACAACTTGGAAACACACAACAACTTGGAAACACACAACAACTTGGAAACACACAACAACTTGGAAACACACTACAACTTGGAAACACACTACAACTTGGAAACACACTACAACTTGGAAACACACTACAACTTGGAAACACACTACAACTTGGAAACACACTACAACTTGGAAACACACTACAACTTGGAAACACACTACAACTTGGAAACACACTACAACTTGGAAACACACTACAACTTGGAAACACACTACAACTTGGAAACACACTACAACTTGGAAACACACTACAACTTGGAAACACACTACAACTTGGAAACACACTACAACTTGGAAACACACTACAACTTGGAAACACACTACAACTTGGAAACACACTACAACTTGGAAACACACTACAACTTGGAAACACACAACAACTTGGAAACACACAACAACTTGGAAACACACAACAACTTGGAAACACACAAAATAGAATCTTCTAAGTTATGCCTGTTCTAAGTTATGAATTTCTACGTTACGACGTTTCTAAGTTGCGTGGTTCTGCGTTGCGTGTTTATAAGTTATGACAGTTCTAAGTTTTATGTTAAGTTGTGAAAGTTCTAACTTATGACATTCTAAGTTACAACGTTTCAAAGTTGTGTGTTTCTAAGTTATGGTCGTTCTAATTTATGACATAAAGTTACGTGGATTTTTTCGAGGTTTCTAATTTATGACTGTTCTAAGTTATGTGTGGTTCCCGAGTGAGGGCGAGACGCGCTGCAGCTTGTTGGCTGAGCGGCCAGGCAAGTAGCGGGGCTCGGCTGGCTGCGGTATGCGGGCCGCGCTAACGACCCGCGCAGATAACACGGCTGCTATCAGCTGTCTCGTGTTCCCAGCCACAGCCACGCGCCACGGCCGCTACCTCGCAGGGCTGCCAACACGTGGCTCCGTGGGCGCCGCGCCGGTATGAACCGTGGCTCAATGACACCTCATCTCTACATTTAACAGCTTTTAAATTACGCCATTGCTAGCTACACTGTATGCCGTAAGCAACCTCAATACTGGTTGGTGGGGGAGGAGGAGGAAATACGAGCACGCAAACACACACCAAACAAGACGCAATCAAAAAAAAAATTCAACAGACAGCACAGATTATTCCGTGGAAGCAATTGGACAATATATTACTACAGCACAGACGGCCACGGGGGGGCTAACGACTAGGCAGTTGGCGACAAGAACAGCGGATACATATAAACAACAACTTTGGATGATACTGCGCTATAAAGAGAGGGACCAAACGATTCAAAACCGATAATATGGACTACATTACGACAAGACATCGCCGCACGTGCGAACCCAACTATAACACAGACGAACAAAGTAGGTTTCTTAATACACTGGCGTCATTGTTTTGTCTGTTATTGATGTTTCTTATGACATAAAGTGCAACCAGCAATGGCGCATGTCCAAAAAAAAAAACATCTTAAATCAATCTTCCCTATTGCAAGTACTATTCTAAGAACAACGTGCACTGTGGATGTTGTTATTTTACTCGTACATGTAATGTTTAACTATTACATCTTTGAAAGTGTAGAATTACATAAGTGGTGTAGGTATAATTTTACTAGATAAATGATAAAAAAACACTTTATACAGCAGTGTAATTATACAAATACAATACATGTGTTATTTTACACTAGCAAATATAATTTTACACACACACACAGCTATATATATATATATATATATATATATATATATATATATATATATATACTGTTACGGAAACAATGATTACATGTAAATTTAAATCGCTATTAGTAGAATTACTCGTTCAAACTGTGTGAAAATACGGATACAGTGTGCACGTGATTTTTTTAATGTGTTTTGGTTGAGTTGCCCGTCAGTGATTAGTAGGTTTAAGCTGGTGTCGCAATACCACGACGAACACCACACGACACACGACAAACCGTCGCACAGCTCCAGCACGACAGTCAACAGCGCAGGGTCACAATACCACGACATCATCAACCGACCAACTCCAATATGGCTGTCGGCAAGTCGTTCCAAGCCAAGTACTTCCACAAAATGCAGTGCAGAATGCGCTTAAAACAGCGTAGAATAGAAAAAGAAAATGCTATCTTAGACCATGCTTTTTTTTGGCAGATTTCAACACATGTCATTCAGAATACCATGATACTGAAATTTTTTGTTAATTAAAAGTGTTTCCCTGAACTCATTAATTCATAAATTACATCTTCACCAATCTACAATAACAACATTGACCATAAACACGATGATATCCGTTTATATAAACAGATTAACACAAGTATCAAATATTAAAATTCACCCATACGTAAAACAAAATTTCGTTTTTCAGCATAAAGGTTTACCAAGTAGGTAAATATTTTTGGAGTTTAGTTCTGTAAGGTTTCCGTTTTGCTTCCTGTCGGGCAGCAAAGACACGACAAAATTAGGAATAGAATGTATTCCATGCGGGCCGTCGGTGTGACGTCACGGCGAGCTCGTCTTTCATTGGCTACTGAGCTTGTCGGGTCCGTCGTGGTAACGTGACTCCAGCTATGCGTCTACTCGGTCGGTGATACTTGACGACAAAACTGTCTCGTATGTGAGCCCATGCAGGTATACCTGCCTCCAACAGAGATGTACAATTGCACATTTACAGAGTACGCAAGAAACGCAACAAATTAAATACATTTTAAAATTCCCGTTTATAAACTACGCAAAAAAAAAAAAACCAACGCAAGTATCGGCCAACCATCAACTTGCGTGTCCGCATTCCACACGTGAAGTGTTCCGAAAAATTTCGAAGACGCAGACGTTCTTTGCTTTAGGCCATGTGCGGTTTTTATTATACACGTTACGTTTTCACTTGTTAAAACTTTCGCGCAGTGAAAGAAAATAACATTTTGAAATACATCATTGACAATTTCATATGTTTGCATGATGAACATGAATGATAACAACAAGCCTGTGGAAGTAATTTGTTTTATACTGTTTACAATTTCAAGTTGAGCGGTTGGTATGTCGTGCGGCTTCCGCGCTCTAAAAAAGAGCGTCGTTTCTTGAGTTTTCCGCCGCAGAGAACCACAGCCTGCAGTTCACTGACTCTGCTCGCGAGTGTCGAGCTGACAGGTGGTTGTGTCGCGAAAGTTTTAACAAGTGAAAACGTAACGTGTATAATAAAAACCGCACATGGCCTAAAGCACAAAACGTCTGCGTCTTTGAAAGTTTTCGGAACACTTCACGTGTGGAATGCGGAAACGCAAGTTGATAGTTGGCTGATACTTGCGTTGCGTTTTTAACTCCCGTCCTACCTCAAAGTATTAGATACTGTAACTAAAAATTCTTCTTAAGCAAACCGAAGTTAGACCAGTAATTAGTAGTTGCGCTCAGAAAATGTTTTGTCGCTAAATAACTTGAATACTGAAATTACTAATTATACATAGTTAGTTCCTACAGTTTAGTTTCTCTCTCCCATGCTGGCTAGTTTTAGGAATTTTAATAACAATTTGAAACCTATTTTTCTTTAGTACACCAACTATTTATTAGAACCAATAGTCAATGTCACTCTTGTGTTGGCAATTTCGTTTATATAGCCTAATCACATTCATTTTTTATTCCTTGATTCCAGTGTCTTTAATTATTAAGTGGAAGCATAACTTTTATCGTCAGAATAAATCTTCAGTTATAAATACGTACAGAAAACTTCACATTTATTTCAAAATCGATCTCGCACTCCAGACTCAGTGACATTACCTCTACACTAAAACATTCATTCACTGCTATGTTCGGCAGTTTCTTTGGTAGATATAGGTAATTTAGTAATAATTAATAAGTGCAGAAAAACATAGACCTTTGTTGTATCTGCAGTAAATAATAGGCTGAATGATTATTTTGTTTAAAACTATGCGCCTACATGTTCAGAAGTTAAAATCATGCCTAACTCAAAACTGCCGAAATAGTGACGTTGTTTCTGAAATAACTTATTCGTTTTACAACCACTGTAAGTACTTTACTTTTAAATTGTTATATTATTTTTATTTTAGCTCTATTAAGAAACTATTTTCTAAGCCTTACAAACTATTAAGAGAAACAATGCTGTTCACAGAACTGAAACATTGTAGTCTAAAATACGCTGTAGGCTATCACAAACCAATATTTTAGTCTCCTATAGAGATATAAACTTTTATAGGTCGTGCAACAAATTGAAAATAAAATTAAAATGATTTCAATATTAGTATTGGCACAATGTCAGTGTCAAATACGTTCGATGTATTTGATAGCAGGAATGGATGAGAATGATGTATTTATTACGATACTATGATTCTAATCATTTAAAGTAGTCTCTAAACGAAATGCTGTGGGGAAATCCTAATTCTATTTTCTATACAGGGAAGTATTAACAGCATACTTGGCGAATATTAGGCCAGTGTGACGTGGTTACAACTTACTGGGTTTGGATGCTGATTAGGTCATCGTGCTAAGTATTTCATTAAATTTTACACATGTTTTAACGAAGTCTTGTTTTAAAAATTAAAAGATATGAAAATAAAATTACATTTAGCCTGTTAAAATAAAAATGAGTATTTCGGTTCCGAACATTCTTCCTTAGGAATGAGGAGTACATTGTATAACTGAAGTACGTTGTGTGCCACCATGAGCTACGACACGCAATATTACAGCACTATGGTAGCTCGGTAGTTGCTCCCAGACAGAGGGTCCACTCTGCGGTGCAGTTCCGCAGTGCTCCATGGTGCTCGCTCTTGTCGCCAGGGCGGGCAGCTCTGCCTCAGAGGCCGCCTTGGCCCACATAGCGACGCTACGGGCCCGCTCGCCTCGAGCTGCGGGCAGGCGCGGCTGTCTGTAGCGCTATCCTCGCGGCTGTCTGTAGCGCTCACCTCGCCGCTCTGTCTGTAGCGCTCACCTCGCCGCTCTGTCTGTAGCGCTATCCTCGCCGCTCTGTCTGTAGCGTTCCCCTCGCCGCTCTGTCTGTAGCGCTCACCTCGCCGCACTGTCTGCAGCGCTCACCTCGCCGCTGTCTGCAGCGCTCACCTCGCCGCTCTGTCTGTAGTGCTCACCTCGCCGCTCTGTCTGCAGCGCTCACCTCGCCGCTCTGTCTGGAGCGCTCACCTCGCCGCTCTGTCTGTAGCGCTCCCCTCGCCGCTCTGTCTGCAGCGCTCACCTCGCCGCTCTGTCTGTAGCGCTCACCTCGCCGCTCTGTCTGTAGCGTTCCCCTCGCCGCACTGTCTGCAGCGCTCACCTCGCCGCTCTGTCTGTAGCGCTCCCCTCGCCGCTCTGTCTGCAGCGCTCACCTCGCCGCTCTGTCTGTAGGGCTCACCTCGCCGCTCTGTCTGTAGCGCTCACCTCGCCGCTCTGTCTGTAGCGCTCACCTCGCTGCACTGTCTGTAGCGCTCACCTCGCCGCTCTGTCTGTAGCGCTATCCTCGCCGCTCTGTCTGTAGCGCTCCCCTCGCCGCTCTGTCTGCAGCGCTCACCTCGCCGCTCTGTCTGTAGGGCTCACCTCGCCGCTCTGTCTGTAGCGTTCCCCTCGCCGCTCTGTCTGTAGCGCTCACCTCGCCGCACTGTCTGCAGCGCTCACCTCGCCGCTCTGTCTGCAGCGCTCACCTCGCCGCTCTGTCTGTAGCGCTCACCTCGCCGCTCTGTCTGGAGCGCTCACCTCGCCGCTCTGTCTGTAGCGCTCCCCTCGCCGCTCTGTCTGCAGCGCTCCCCTCGCCGCTCTGTCTGCAGCGCTCACCTCGCCGCTCTGTCTGTAGCGCTCACCTCGCCGCTCTGTCTGTAGCGTTCCCCTCGCCGCACTGTCTGCAGCGCTCACCTCGCCGCTCTGTCTGCAGCACTCACCTCGCCGCTCTGTCTGAAGCGCTCACCTCGCCGCTCTGTCTGTAGCGCTCACCTCGCCGCACTGTCTGGAGCGCTCACCTCGCCGCTCTGTCTGTAGCGCTCACCTCGCCGCTCTGTCTGTAGCGCTCACCTCGCCGCTCTGTCTGTAGGGCTCACCTCGCCGCTCTGTCTGTAGCGCCCACCTCGCCGCTCTGTCTGCAGCGCTCACCTCGCCGCTCTGTCTGCAGCGCTCACCTCGCCGCTCTGTCTGTAGGGCTCACCTCGCCGCTCTGTCTGTAGCGCTCACCTCGCCGCTCTGTCTGTAGCGCTCACCTCGCTGCACTGTCTGGAGCGCTCACCTCGCCGCTCTGTCTGTAGGGCTCACCTCGCCGCTCTGTCTGTAGCGCTCACCTCGCCGCTCTGTCTGTAGCGCTCACCTCGCTGCACTGTCTGGAGCGTTCCCCTCGCCGCTCTGTCTGTAGCGCTCACCTCGCCGCTCTGTCTGTAGTGATCACCTCGCCGCTCTGTCTGTAGCGCTCACGTCGCTGCAGTTCGTAGTGTTTACTGGCACAGTTCCTTTTTACACCCCTACCAGAGCTTGCCTTAGCTCCTCTCGTCTGTGGTTCATTATTATATCCCCCTTCCTTGGAAGTATCTATTGAAAATAATATATAGGCCATGGGACAGCGGTATCCTTACTAATAATTAATATTGAGTCACGATACTTTAAATACGTAGACTTCTTTGCAGGCACTTGACTGCTGAATATAAGGTTTGAATATATATATATACTGTATAGAAGTCGCGAGTGGATAGGATTTACTCTACGTTTTTCAGAAGCATATGATGAGCAGCTTGGGAACTTCACCGCTGCAGTGCGTTGCCGTAACACCCTGTATCGTCTTAGTTATTTACACGTTAGAGCGCAGCACTGTCGCCCACTGTCATTCCCCGCACCCCCCACCTAACATTCACTGCAGCTCTTGGTCGTTCAACGGGAGGGGGAAGGGGTGTTTGAAGAGTTCGACACTTGTCCGCTAGGGACCACCATAAGTCGATGCCCTAGAGATGGTGGCGATTGCGGCGGTGAATTAACCAACTACCTCAAAACCATATCAGAAATGTTAACCTGGGATGGCGACTTCTATACAGTATATATATTCAAATATATAATGTTCCCTTCACCAGTCGGCAGACTGGGGCTGTGTGAGGAACCTCGAGGAACGCAACACCCACGATGCTGACCATGTTTGCGATTGAGCGGGTCGCTGAAACTGCACGTCAGGGTATGTCGACACTGTGAACTTCCTGCCTTTCGACTTGCTTTTCAGATTCCAATATTTGAAGAGAAGTGTTTCTTTAATTTCAAAACTCCAGAATTAAAGTGGATAGAACAATACGGTTTCCTTTTGCTCCCATGTAACATGTTTTAGCTTATTATCTATCCCCAAGAGAAAGCAAATGATGCTTTTAATGATCAAATTACTTAGAATTTCACACATTTCCGAGAGAAATAAATTACAATTGTGTAAACGAGGGTGGTGTAGGAAAGTTTTTTATACAATTTTACAGTTTTCATGTTTGTAGGGTTGTCTGGTGTCTCTGGACTTTTAACTACCGTAGTTGTCATAAGTTTGCTGCATCATTGCGTTCTTGAGTTTTTTTGCGCAGTTTATAAACCCGGCTTGAGATACGTGGTACTGGCAACCAAGCAAGCTATACCAGCCATGTTCTCCTAACACACGGCGTCTCAAAACCCAGCAAATCCTAAACGCATCTGTTAATAAAGATCTGAAAACCTACCTATCTTAACTAAAAATTTATATATAAATTGCTTACTTAAGTGGTAACATTTAAACAGAAAATTACAACATAAACTACTTTACTGCTAAAACAAATGCAAACCAACAAACCCTCGCAGCAGGAATGTTTGTGCGTCGTCAGGCACAACATTCCTGCTGCGAGGGTTTGTTGGTCAGTTCCTGTTCCCAGCCTTTTTGTCTTGTTGAAGCCTACTGCATGGCCTGTGCTGTCGTGTTGTCCAGAATACCCGTGTACTATCATAGTTGGGTTCGTCTGTACTGTCTCGTCTGCGCTGTGACATTTTCTGACGAATTACTTACACGAAACTTTAAGTTTTTATGCCTTTTACATTTGACATTATTAGATTTTTGTTAAGGTTTCTGTGTGGTTTTGTTTTCATCTTTTCTTTTTTTCAGTTCTGTTCTATGACATACAGTGTAAACAAGCAATGGAAAAATAATTTTAATAAATTTTCCCCCATTGTATGAATCATTCAAAATAACAATTTTATGACAAGTATTTTCCAATTGTATCTAACAGATGCAAGCATGTCTAGTTGAGCCCGGCAGTGGCGACCCGACACGGAGTTGCCGAGACCGCAGGCCTCCAGTGCCCGCCATTCCCCGCCCGCCATTCAGTGCCTGCCGTTCGTTCCTGCCGTTCCCCGTTGTTCCTCGTTGTTCCCCGTTTTTCCCCGCCGTTCCCCGTTGTTCCCCGCCGTTCCCCGTTGTTCCCCGCCGTTCCCCGCCGTTCCCCGTTGTTTCCCGCCGTTCCCCGCCGTTCCCCGTTGTTCCCCGCCGTTCCCCGTTGTTCCCCGTTGTTCCCCGCCGTTCCCCGCCGTTCCCCGTTGTTTCCCGTCGTTCACCGTTGTTCCCCGCCGTTCACCGTTGTTCCCCGCCGTTCACCGTTGTTCCCCGCCGTTCACCGTTGTTCCCCGCCGTTTACCGTTGTTCCCCGCCGTTCACCGTTGTTCCCCGCCGTTCACCGTTGTTCCCCGCCGTTTCCCGTTGTTTCCCGCCGTTTCCCGTTGTTTCCCGCCGTTTCCCGTTGTTCCCCACCGTTTCCCGTTGTTCCCCGCCGTTTCCCGTTGTTTCCCGCCGTTCACCTTTGTTCCCCGCCGTTCACCTTTGTTCCCCGCCGTTCACCTTTGTTCCCCGCCGTTCACCTTTGTTCCCCGCCGTTCACCTTTGTTCCCCGCCGTTCACCTTTGTTCCCCGCCGTTTACCTTTGTTCCCCGCCGTTCACCTTTGTTCCCCGCCGTTCCCTGATGTTTCCCGCCATTCTGCGCCGTTCTGCCCCCGCCACGGAGGAACTGGCGAAGGGAAATAAATACATGCTGTTATTTATACACCAGCGGCGTGACGAGCGGCAGTTCTACAGTCATGCGCTCTATGGCCAGGGAGAAGCCTCCTGTCTCGCCACTCCCTGCTCCACTCCACCCACATAACGCCCTTTATTTACTTAACGTGCAACACATTCTTCCTTGTGTAGTGGTTTGTGTTCTTCGTAAATACGAGGGTTAGTCAGCTTGTACTTACAAAATGGGTTGTACTTGTAGGCTATTGTGATCAATCTCCTTCTTAGCTAAGTCACGGCTTCAACGTCATTACAAAAGTTTTAGTTAAGAATACTTGCCCGACTGATACCAGCTTGCTTCTATGTTTAGGTTTGGTATGCCCTATGTATGTCGTTCTGTGTGTGTGTTTGTCCTTCATCTCGGTTTATTCCTCTCAGTTTTGTGCGTCTGTCTTTCCTTCCGTGTCTGTGTGTTGTATGTTTGAGTTTGTTTCGGTAATAGTTGTTGTAAGTGTACGTTGGCGGCATTGGCCACACTCGGCAACACTCGGCAACACTTGGCGCGACGGACAGTGCACTGCGGGGAAACCTTCATTTCACAGACGAGAGAGCCACACCCGAAGTTCATGCTAGCTTTTTTTTCCGTTCTATCTCATTGTATAAACCGGTGTGGCATTAAATTTTGCGGTCGATTAGGATAGGTTAGCTACATTATAAATACTTTAAAACATTGTGGATGGTTGGTTATATTAGGTAAGTATAGCTACATTAAAAAATACTGTAAAATCATTTTATGGTTGCTTAGCAAATAACTTTTTAATATGTAGCTATCCAGGGCTAGGAAACAGTTTACATGATTTCACAGTATATTTAATGTAGTTATCCTAACCAAATCAACCGTCCACAATGTTTTAAAGTATTTATAATGTAGCTAACCTAACCATTTACAATTAACAAAAAAAAAAAAACCCCGAAGATGCACGATCGGGAGTTTGGCTCTCTCGTCTGTTGAAAGAAGGCTTGGCGAGACCAAGTGCGTCTCGGCGGAGCGCCGGGTACCAGGGCGGGCTCGTGACCTGATTGGTGGGCGGCGCCGGACCAGTCCCGGCCTGACCCTGGGTCGCGCGCCTGTCCACAGTCGTCAGAGGTCCATCAGCGGCGCTGCCCCGCGCGGTCTCACTTCCTCGCTGCTCGCCAACTCCCGACACCAGCATCGTCCAACAACCCAGCCCTCCGTGCATTGCACACGTTTGCCTTTTTCTCATGAGGGACAATTGCGAGGGATACTGCAAAGCATTTTCCTGCGTTTACACGCAAGCCACACTGCGTCAGATATTCGGCAGTAATATCCAGCAGCTGTTGCAGTCCGACAGGTGTTGAGGCAAACAGCACAAGGTCGTCTGCGTACCCCATTCCGTTCAACACAGCATCTCCCACCTGGACTCCAGTCTCTTGAGGAAACAAAGAGAACAGGCGGTCAATAACCATGTTGGATAATATAGGCGAGAGCGGGTCACCCTGTTTCACCCCACAAGTGGGGTGAATAGCACGAGACCGCCACCCATCGCCCTGGAGCCTTGTCCGAGATCCAGCATACACAGATGCTATGCACTCAACCATTGGTGGAGGAACACCAAATGATCGGAGTACGTCAAGGATGGCCGCGTAAGAGTCAAATGCCTTTGCTACGTCGAGAGACGCCAAGTACAACGGCCGGTGGTTGCGTCTGGCATGCCAGAGAACTAAGTCCAAAAGGAAAACGCCCTCCGAACAGCCATCCACAGATCTAAATGCTTTCTGGCGTGGATCCAACTGAATGTGCCTGGACATCCTGTTGGCCATCACCTTGCACACGTTTGCCCTCCGTGCATTGCACACGCTTGCCCGGCCCAACTCTTCCTCTGGATCATCGCTTTTGGATCTGTGCTTTAAGTACCTGCTCACGTGGGAGGGAGGTTTTTTTCCTCCTAAATTCGCCTTCGTTAAAACATGGTTTCTAATTAAGTAAATGCTGGAAGTTAAAAGCAACTGTTCGCTACCTATTATTTGCCCTGTAAAGTCATTGGCGTTTGTTACTCGATCAATTTTGAGAATGTCTACAACTGCAGTGCTATAGTCTTTGAAAACTACTTAATGTGTGATCTCTGCAACATCAAACGTTATTAATTGTTGTTGCGAAAATAATTGAATGTAATGTGGCGTTTTTTTGCTTATTTTCTCTCCCACTTAATGCATGCCTTATTGGACACCTACGTCTCTAGTGCTAGTCACAGTTGAAGCTCGTTCTGACACGATGGCTGGGTTATTTAATTTTCTTGTCTCATTGCTCTATTTGTTCTGATGGCTCTCGCGCGTTTCTCTGTGGATCACAAATTTTCTATCGAGATATTTACTAGTAAATGTTATATTAGAATTGTAATAATTAGCGTCAGTCTGTTTAGAATTTTCGAGATGATGCATAATGTGCAAGAGAGCCATCAGAATAAATTTACAGAATAATCCGTAAAAAGAATATTAACGATAAGAAAATCAACGATACCCAACACATTGTTTGATATGTGGCACGCTCGCTTCAGCAGTCACCGTCAGGTATGTTCATTGAACACGAAAACAGCTGGAAACACTTTTTTTATTATTATTTATGTAAACACAACCGTAGCAAACAACACTTAACATATAGTCTACAACAAAACTGCCGTAAAAATATTATTTAATTTTGTATTCACATTTTATTACTAGAAACAAGCTATATAAATATGGCAAATGCCTACTCAAGTCTCATAATCCATCAACACATGTATAAAGGATAATATCGTGGGCTTAGTGGAAAAAGTCGGTAAGTCCAATTTCTGGAAAAAGACTGTTAGTTCACTTACCCGAGTTTTTCTTGCCTAGAATAGCGTTATAATGGACTTGCCGAAATAAAGCTAGAAGAAAACGTCCACAATCATTCATTATTTGGACTTCCAAACGTTTTCTTGGCGAAGATATGGCCCTTACAACTTCATCTGTGAAGTTAACTCATTTTCACATAAAAGTGGACTTAGCAACTTTTCCCACTAAGCCCACGATATGTACATACACAGCGACGTAGCTGAATCTGGCACGCAGCTGAGCAGCTGAGGCCCAAACCTGCTCAACATCTGGACCAGGGGGCGGGCACATCTGCGGGATCACGTGGTGAGCGGGTGTAGCTCACGGTCGGCGCCATGTTGCATTGTGGGAAACATATTTAAATAAATGTATGTTACGAAAGCGATAGTGTTTAACGACGGATATTATGATTCGTACTTAACTGACCATCACCAGACGTGGTCAGTGTTCTGTTTGGGGCGAACAATATGGCGGCGGCGAGGTGTGAAGTGACTTCAACCACGCCACAGCATGTCCTCTCCTGACAGTTGCTGACTCCATGTTCTTGACTGACTCCAGGGAAGAAGCACGTGTATTTGTGGCGCCTACACGGGGATGTCAAAAACTTATTTTTGGGTGCATCAGGGTGAAGAAGAGGAGAGAGGTAGTAGGTAGGGTTCCCTCAATCCTGTTTCTGGATTCAGGCTGGCGCCGCTCGCTGTTTCCTGCTGTCTTCCAGCAGGTCGTTGTTTCTTTCCCGCTATTTTCTCTTCCGGAAGTTTCTCCTTGATGGTCTCGCTTGCCCGCCATACTGTTTCCGGCTGTTCCACGACGCTGGCTGTGAGCTAAATGCCCTGATTCGCTCGGATCACTGCCCTCTTTTATCGAGTATGGATTTTAAAACATTCTCCAAGAACTTTCTGGAACTAACACTGTAAATTTTTTTTATTAAAAGTACCTTTAAACCTTTTGATATACGTTTAAAAAAAAAAACTTTTTTTAGAAAACTAAATTTTTCCTGTAGGCTTAGGTTATAATGCACGACATAAAACTTGAATTTCAATAACATGTCGAATTACTCATTTTAATGCACATGTGAAATTACACATACAAGAAGTGTTAATGCTAGTACAGTACACTGTAGTTATATACAACATACATACACACATATGTCATCGTAATAATGCATAATATTTATCAGTGTAAATTTACAACGAGGAAGAATTTGCAATAATGCATATTCATTGAGACATTGGGTTATTATTTTACAGAACTAGTCAACAAGTCATAACTTGTAGTTGTACACGATGATAGAGGTTAAGACTCTTAAACTGTTAACTGAGGTACTCCGCTTATTTACTCAGATTGTTAGAATTGTTTACTTGACCATAGAAATGTGATCATTAAAAACAGCTCTTAAGTACACAGTGTTAATTAACATCCAATAATTTTCTTTGAAAATGATAAAAATTTACGTGTTGAATACTTGGGTAAATTTTCTAAATAATACAGTAATATCAATGGATAGTCATGGTAAATTTAATCATGCATGCATAATGAAACTTTATACAGGCACCACGGAGTAAAAATACACATACAGCTATGGTATTTAACAAGTAATTTGAATTGTATTTTAACTCTTTGGATGGTTTATTTACTACACGAACATATGCAAGTGTTTAGTTAGACTATCGTTAGTGGAGAGACTCGTGCCACATTTTGTGTAGAATTACACAATTTATTTTGCAGTGAAAAAGCCTTGTTGCCTGTCTCAAGACGATAAACAGGCGTAAGTATATTCGTAGCGAAACGTGCAAATTTGTAGCTGTCCTATTAGGATATATGTGGAGTGTTGTTGACACTGAGTTCAGTGCCTAGGTTTTCATGTAGTACACAAAGTATTTAATTGGGTGGTTTAAGTTAAATGCTTTAAAAAGTTTGAAAAGGGTTTTCCTTGTCTGTATGTTCACAGTATTGTTTCACTAGACACGTCGAGATACACTAAGGGTAAGGGGGGGGGGGGGGGTGGATAGTGTCGGACCGCTTCCTGTTACCTAAAACATAACTCTGCAAACTTCTCACTATTAAAAAAAAATCAAGACTGCAAACCTGTTAGAGATTGTAATGCTGTATAAGTCAGATAAAATTAAGTGCTTTTTAACAGCTTTTAAAGGAAAGATTTTTTTTTGTGTCTCAATAATATTCATCTTTTTATACCTTTTCAAAAAGTATGTCAATATTTTCCTTTTTAAAACATAAAATTTGTTGTGCCTATTGCTGTTTTGGTGTTCAGAGATTTTACTGTACAACTTTTTTCCATTTAAAATCTTTGGAGCAGCATGATTCTGGTTGGTTTAAAAATAATCTGCAAGGGAAACAAAACAATGCTTGTCGGCTATCAGTCTCAACCAGCCAGTCTCGTGGTACAGTTTTATTGTTTGGAAAAGCACGAAGTGGAGTGCGACAAAGGAAATGCACGTGAATCAGAGTCGGGAGTAAAGAGTTCAAATGCAACTGGGGTCCTCTTAAAACAGCCTGCTCTATTTCTTTATTGATCAGTGTCACGGATGTAAGAAATCCAATGTCAGTTTGCCAGTTTTCACCACTGCAACCTGACTGCAGAGTTCGAACATCAGCACACAATGATAAGTTCAAATCTTGAGAGCAATGAAGAGTTTCGAACGAATTATTTGCCTCCTTTCTTTGTTTATCATTTGCGATGGATAACACAATCCCAATACTAAATAAATTTGTCTGACCTTTGTTAGCCTGTTATTATTTTTTATGATTTTCTTTCCGCTTTTGAGCACATGATTTGTCAGTATTCCATAATTTTCTGGAAATATTTATCACATTCAATTTTACGTGACTTTCATCAAGTAAATAAATTAAAATAAAAAGTGGCGTGTATCAATGAGCTTAGCAAATTTGCTCTCATATTTCTAACTCCGAACAAAAATATACTGGATGTATATTTAATATATCATGTAAAAATATTTTTAAGTTACTGATATTTTATTATCTGCAGGTTTAGCTGTACACGGGTGATTTCGGATCTTTGTACTTAAAGGTCATTTAATTAATATTCCAAGTTAAACGGATACAACTGGATCGAAATATATATGTATGTTATATATAACGATTATGCTTTCCCAGTGGTATGCTAGCGTTGTTCTCACTGTACACACGGTGCTCACAGCTTCAGGAAAAACTACCCGATTTGATAACCGCTCAAGATATCCGAGTGGGATCTGCTTACGAAAAGCATTTAAGAATTCGCTGAGGGCTGATAGGTATTTTTGAATTCGGATTAAGTTTTTAAACTGTATTTCTAGAAGAGTTAAAATGGATTTAAGGCGTATTTTCAGAGCAATTTTTAGGTGTAAAACCAACCAGTCCAGATTCTTCATCACGCCTTTATCTTCATTTCTCCGCCGTGTATTGTTACGGTCGCCGCTCATGTGCACGACGAGAAGACTGTGCGCCAGTCCAGAGGAGACACCGCGCTAAAAGCACCAGCGAGCGTCGCGCTTATCATCCCGCCTCACCGACACACATACACCCCTCACTTTGCCCTGACGAGGCGGGCTTCGTAAACAGATTGAACACGGTGGACAAATCAACGAGATACTGGCTGCAACAGAAACTGTCCCGCTCATTATCTTGAAGTAACATCTCCCTCACGCAACATCCACCTGCAGTGGCCGGCTCATTGTTCATAGCCTTATCAGGTTTATAACATTCCGCCGCCAAGCGATAACCCAGGCTCATCCTCATCCAACATGAAACAAGATGTATTATTGCTATATATACTTCCAGGCAGATTTGCTTGTACAAATTTGCCGTGGTCACAACTGTAAACGTGATATGAGCATATCGCATAACTATAGAAACTCTATTATAAACAGAAAAAAACAATTTCTGTGCTTTATTTTTCTCTTTAATTGCATGTACCTCTTCTGCTGACCAAAATATCCATAATCGCTTAAATTATATAAGGCTGATGTTCGTAGTTTAAACAAGATATAGGTTCGGTAGACGACTTTTTTGACGTGACTTATAAGGATTGTAATAACTGGACAATCGACTTGGTATGAAGACTTAATCCCATATGGCATGTTGGTTATTACATTTTCTTGTAATTATTGAGGGGTTTTCCTGGAAATTATTTCCGAGTTTTTTTTCGGATTATTACGAGTCATTGCGAGGGTCATTCATTGCTAGCCATTGTGAGCTGTAAAAGATAGTGCAAGTGATCATAATTTATACAGGTATTAAATAATATCCAGAAAATATTTGTTTAAAAAGTGAAAATAAACACAATATGCAAAAACGTTAACGTGATAAATAAAGCAGAAAAAGCTTTAATAAATAGTAGATAATGACAAGAAAATGGATTACCAATATGGCGTGTAAAATAGCTTTATTGCTTTTTTTTTTTTTTTTTTTCAAATTTCAAGAAGAGGATATTTCAAAAATTGGTATTCAAGAGCAAACTCCAGGCATGTTTGGAGTCAATATTTTTGTGTGTCACCATTTCAGCGCGTATTAAGGTCGAGTCTCACACGCCATATTGATTTTTTCCCCAATTTTTCTCAGCATTACAATTAGTTCAGGGTTTATTAATTTTTTTTTTTAATTTAACATACTTCTCTCTCTTTTGTTTTGTTATAGATATTTACCAAATATTATATTGTCATGAAAAGTCGCTAAGGTGTGGGTAGTAATCACTTGCGCGGCCTTTTACACCCATATATATAACACTGAGTGAATACGTGTGAAAAATATTCGTAACAAATGCAAGAGAGGTATTAGATTAACAGGAAAAATGAAACAAAAAAAAAGATATCCCTTTAAAGAGCCTTTAAAACAAAGTGAAACTGAGTGCAGACTCGCAGGGCTGGCTCGTGGCAAGCCGCGGCCTTCGCGGGAGGAAGTGGCGGAGTGCGTGTGAACCAGGCGTACTTCCTCCTGCCCAGGCGTGCCAGCCACGTGGCCGGTGCCTGAGGCCCTGGGTGCCGTGGCTGGCACACCGTGTAGCGGGCGCTCGTATCGACACCGCGCGCGCCTGTCTCGACACCGATTTACTTCGAAAATGGGTTGGGGAGGGGGAAGGGGAGGGGGAGAGGTCATCACGGATAATCGTTTCAAATGTATTTAGGTTATACAATACAGCAAAATTTCGTAATTTATACAAAATACACTAAGTATTAATTTCTAAAAATATGAATGAATTAAATTATTTGCAATGACCTAAATGTCCCATTTTATTGTATGTTGGAAGATTAGTTTTAAAAAACGCAGACGTTTTGTACATAGAAGCCCTCAGTGTTGTGTTTGTTATATACCCATCGTTTCCACTTGTTAAACTGTCATACAGCTAATTAATATGAATACTTAAAACAAATTATTGACAATTTCTTCATAATTATTTTTGGATATGAATGATCAAAAGAATCCGGCGGGTGGTAATTAATTTTCTACTGTTTTATATTTTTGAGTTGAAGGTTGGTTACGTCTTGTGACTTGCGTGCTTTGTAAATGACAATGGTTTGTTTTCCATCTGTTGCGTGTTGCGTTGGGCCCGCTCCACAATGACACGGAAACCGGGACGGATCACGGAAACGGAGACGCCTCTCACGGAACAGTCTATTACAATAGCACAGAGACGGACACGTACGGATTAGCTCGGCAATGCTCAGCTCTTCCGTTTACGTCGCTCCGTGCGACCAATAGAAGCCGAGGAGGTAGGTACTTGACAGCGGCCGTAGGCATGTTTGTTAATGTTCTAAATACGTTAAAATTTGTTTCAATTACAATTATATCTAGTGTTTTATAATTGCTTGATCGTTTTTGTCAATTCTGCAAGTTCCGCTCGTGCTATGATTTCGAAAGGATTTTTTAAAAATTAATCATTCGATACACTGAAATGCAATCTCATTGCTTGCCACTTCTTACATTTCCGTGCATTGCGGAAGCATCAGACGCGACAGTGCAATGTCGCGGGAGATGTTGTCTCCGTTTGCGTGGCATCGTGGAGCGGGTCTTAGGCCGGGTTTATAGAAAACGCAAGAACGCAGAAACGCAAGAAACGCAACTACGGTAAAAGTCCAACCTTAACTCTTCTACCAGCACGTTTATAAAAAACGCAAGACACGCAAGAACGCAAGAACGCAACGCAGAAGTTGTTCAACTTTCTACTTCTTGCGTTTTCTCCTTGCGTTTCGGCCTTCTAAATTGGTTGCTTAGTATGTGGAAACTAAAACTGTCATGCAATGCATATAGAAGGCTCTGCGATTGTAATTAATCGTTACGCTTGTGTTTATTTATGTTTTGGGCTGGCATTCTTCTAGTGAATACAGCGCAATGGAGGAAGCTGATTAATTTCTTGTTCAGCTTATCCAAAAAATTTCCCTACCTGTACGATAAGTACAACAAAGATTTTAAAAATAATCATGACTTATTCCAGAAAATTTTAATTTTTGACGTTGGCAATGGCCGGCGTCCTTGCGTTTTCTATAAACGACTGTGAATTTCTTGCGGTTGTCGCGTCCTGCGTTCTTGCGTTTCTGCGTTCTTGCGTTTTCTATAAACCCGGCCTTACTGCGACGTTGCGTCCCTTGCGTGGCTGATAGGCCCGACGCATGCGCGAGGTGCCCGGAGGCCTAGCGAGGCCTGCACGTATCTGCTGGTTGGCCGAACCCTCCTCCAGCTCTGGGGATGTCTCTCCTAGTCTACTTTACTTCACTTCGTCTACCGGGCCAGCACACGCCTGCACAGGTAACGGAGACGTAGACGCAAATCTACCACCACAATGTCGGCATCACTTTCGAGCCGTTCTCGAGTTTTATGCGGTGATTACGTCCTCGAACAAACTGTCGAGTAAACTAGTCGAGTAAGCTAGTCGAGTAAACTAGTCGAGTAAACTAGTCGAGTAAACTAGTCGAGTAAGCTTGTCGAGTAAGCTAGTCGAGTAAGCTAGTCGATTTTAGCTAGTCGATTTTAGCTAGTCGAGTTCTCCGTTCGGTATCATCGCCGGGAAACGAGTTTACTGACGCACCTGTCTCCACTTTCCTTGCGGCCTTCGCCCGCGGTTCCCGAGGTCATTACGTAATCGGCCAGTTAAGACTGCGGCAGAACTGGTTTCCCCTGCGCTTCTTACTGCCTTTCTCCCACTCCCTCTCTCTGGACAAGCGCTCGCTCTCAACATTTAACTGTTACAACAGCCGGAAGGTACATTCGAACCTGCAGGTGATTTATCATCTACCGTGCGCAAAGTGCCTCGTTGAAGTGACATAATCCACTCGTCAATCACTCCAATGAACATGGTAAAGCAGTATGGTTCTGTCTTGCGATCATAAATTTGAAGATTTGTTACAATGTTAAATATTCTTTTATAAGATTACTCGCTAATAAACCGCGGCTTCGCTCGCACAGTTTCTGAGTATTGCTAAAATATTACCATTAAAAAATTATGTGATTAATTCCAAACGTTTTTATTGAACAAATAGACAAAATAAATTGTTGGATTCATAAAATATTTATTTAATAACATAACTGTTTAAGAATGATATGTTTGGAGTAGTTATGTGTAGACCCCCCTTTTTTAGTATAGATTAACAATCTGATTTTAAAAAAATTATGTTTGATTGCTCGAAGATAGATTTTCACTTGGTGAAATCACACTTACCTCCTTTTCATTTCATGAGGTAAACAATTTTAAAAAAATCTTAAACCGTCACCTAAATTATTTTAACTAGATTATGCCATCGTTTACACAGAAACATTAATTTACTATGGTTAGAGATATTCTTAGAATTATTCAATAATTTCATCTTATTACAAATACCTCCCATTATTTAAGAATATTTGATACAATTACATCTTTATTTGATTGATGCTCAAACAAACAACCAGAAAAAAAAATATTTTTTTTTTGAGTTCTCAATAAAGTAAATAGTAATTTACAATCGTTTTTCATCCAATTTACAGACTCTTTGCATCGAACAGTTTTATTATTATTATTCGTATAGATTACATCTAAAACAGTTGCTGATGCCCTTTTTTAGTTCTGATACTAACGCACTTTTTAAGTTTAAACTTACCAGACACAATTCAGACATTTAGTAATTTGAAATAATTACGTAATTTCTGTACGTTGTTTATGCCTGTTCGCGACTTTATCGGAATGACTTACGTATTTTTTAGGATTTTTTTTGGACAAAAATTGTTGTTGGACAGTCGCGTTGTGGTTGAAGGATCATGTTCACGAAATAGGTGCTTGCGTATCCTGTTGCTGCCTGTGACTTTGGCAGTGGAACGACATTCTTGAGAGGGCTACGTGATCAGCTGGCGAGATCGGCGGAGTAATACATTCTTCTGACGGAGCGGGTGCCAGCAACAGTACTCGCCGCGCCCTGTGTGTGCCTTCTACCTGACCTTGAGGAATCACTTGAAGCATTCATTCGTTGCATTTTTACATATTTTTGACGAGACAACGTTACCCGTTATCTAAAATACAGAGTCGCCACTGCAAACGACTCGGGTGAACTGCATCAGGTTTTTGATGCACTGCGTGAATACAGTGACTCGATAAACCCCTTAATGAAGGGCATTATACCCTTGTCAATATCAAAGCACCGTTATTTAAGGTCTCTTTTTTTATTTAATTCGTTGTTTATATACTTAATTATCGTATAAGTTTCTTAGCTTTTTAAAAATAATTAAAATATAAAAATGCTGCACATAAAGAGAAAGTTGATAATTATTTGCTACGTGTGGCATAATATTTAAGTCACTAATAAAATAATTTAACGTGGTAACATTTGAATTTCAGTTTGTGTCTACATTTTATAATTGGCGACTGGTGAGTTGTTTCGGTCCAAAAAGTATTCAACAGTTTTGCATGTGCCCTATCGAAGGCCACAAGTATCATATAGTTGGATTTTCTTAGCTCATTAACCTGTGGAATATTCCTTGGCTTTTTGATTCCCCCTTGGGATTCCCCATTGTGAACGTGGCCTATCCACTCGATATTCTGTTCTTCCATCCCTGGAGTTACGAATTGTCAACGAATGACATGCTATGGCGTAGTTGAATTCACTTTTCACCTCACCGTCGCCATGTTGCAACACCACACCTGATGACGAGCGGGAAAACTGGTCCGGAAGGAATAGCCCAATTAAATACAGTTTTTTTAAATACGTAGATTCACAATTTTCGTTAAGAAATAACAATTTAACTGTCAGGCCACTAATTAATAATTCTTTAATTAAGTCCGCACCGGAGCTCGGCTCGGCAGTGGCTCGTCTCGTACAGCGCACCTCTGTCCCTGCACACTGCCTCGCACCACTCATACCCCGGTGCACCAGTCTCCGCACACGAGGCCCGCAGCTTCGCTGTCAGCTGTCACTCGCAGTCTTCACTTCACTGCCTGCGCAGGCCAGTCTCCGGCCAAGTCCTGGCCTTGGGAAGGTCTCTAGCCCTCGGAAGTTTTGCGTCATCAGAATATCCGACTCGACAGTCGAAGCTCCAAGAAAAATGGCGTTCTAGACACGCCACTTCACGCAGACGGGGGCTCCGGGAACGTGTGGAACCCTCGAGAGACGCAGAGATTTATCCGAACTAATGAGGAAGCGTTGACAAAAGGGGGTAGCGAGGCGCCGCTGCTAATCGGATCAGGCGTGTAGCGGTAATGGCTGAGGGATGTTCGCTACCTGCATCTCTTCCCTCCACTGGCTGGCCAGCTTCGTCGCTAGAGTCCTCGTAACAATACACATGAGTTATCTATAATTCCCGTTGCTGAGAACAGTCACAGCCATAAAACAAAGCCGTTTTAAACTGTTCCACAGTGCAAACAACACTCCACCCAAATTACTGTCTCTCCTGCAAACATGGGGCAGAGCGTCAGCCTGATAACAAAGCGACTTGCGCAGTGTCCATTTAGTGATGCATGATTGGGCAACCTCTGTTTTTATCTAACACCTATTTTTCAAACTCCTCGTGTTTTTTTTTTGTTCGGAGTATCTTTCGTCTTGGCTCCACACAGGCATGGCATGAATTAAGGCGAGTCGAAACACTACCGTGTGGACACTTGTATGTATTCGTGCTCAGTAGTGACATTTCTTGGAAGGGCGCTGAGAATTGGTTCTTGTATCCGTGCCTTGGTTTGAAATGAAGAGGTGGCGCAGTATTAACACACTCCACTCCACTCTCGGTCCGACCATGCTGATTTCTGTTTTGTATATTACTTTATCATCTTTATTGGTGGCGATGTTAAGGCGATAAGCTTTTTTTTTAAACTCAACCACATTAAAAGATTTTCCACATAACATTTCATAATGAATAAGAAATCAGCGTAGCAAAAATGTATTTTATAAACTCAAATGATAATTGAAGATAAAGAGAACACTAACTAATTCATGTATATCTCGAAATTAAGAATAGGTATGCATTTCCTGGAATGAAATTTAAGGTAAAAGTAATTTGTTGCCAACATAAGTTAATATGAGGTAGTGTTGCATAAGTACCATTTACTTAACACATTAATTCATACACACATTCATACAGTAAACAGCGGAATGATCATGCCGAGTAGGTGAGATACTTCAGCCTGTGCATAAGTGTAGCTAGGTTATTATACTGCCTTGTCTCCTGGTGCAGTTCTTTCAAGGGCCTGTTGCTCGTGGCTGCGAAAGATTCTAATAAACGTATTGACGAATGTGCGGGGATTGCTAACATAAAGTTGCTTGTGTATCATGTATCGTGTATCGTGACTATGGGAGCTGTGCAGGTATTTTAAACTGGCCGACATAGCGAGGGGAACTCTGCTGCAGTGCATTTTTAGAGACTATCAGTGTGTGAATGTTACGTCTTTTGTGAGTAAACATAACTATCACAAATAATGGTAGAGCAGGGGCAGTCAGGGAAGGCAATCTGTATAGGTTTTATCATGAATTGTTTTGTTTCAAGTATTTCGTGTGTTTGCAAATGATTTTACAAAAATTCATAATACAACCATATTAAATAGAATATAAAAGTTATTTTCTTTTAAAACAAGTCTTTATTTAGTGTTTTTTTATTAACTTAAAGGTATATTTTTATCTGAATCCTAGTATGTACTGAAAGCATAGAATAATGTATAAAGTTTGGGATTAACCCTCGTATGTAGCCTTCGTCTTAACTTTTTTTTAGCATATCATTCATAAGTAAATAAAAATAGTTTTCGAAACTCTAAAAAAATTTGGGTTTCTATGATTTTGGTGAAACTAAATTTTTATTGATTTTATTGAATGATAAAACTAAAAAAATAAAGTGTTTTATGATGAAGGCTATATACGATCGGTTAATCCAGAACTTTTTACTGCACGACTTGATGCTTTCAGTACGTGCCGAGACTGAGATAAAAATGTTAATTTTTGAGATGATAAAAAACTATCAAATAAATAAGGACTCGGTGGAAACTTGAACGCGAAGTGTTAGAAGCAAGAAAGCACGCAGGCTGGTCGAGTGGAGGACAGGGGAAAGTGTGTAACTGGGAGCCAGTGGCGTATGCAGCAGAAGGAAGAGTGCGTGTGTGGGTCGCCCCCCATGCGTGGAGCTGTGGCTGCTGGCGGTCAGAGTGCGTGACAGGACCTTTCAGCTCATTTCTGACCACTCGAACATTTAGCCACACTTCCTCAGTTCTCAACATTTCTATTTTTAATTTATTTCAACTTAACATTTGTTTATATTTTGTTTAGAAAAACATTTATGCTGTAATTATGATATTCATGTATAATATAATTATAATTTATAAAATTATGATGAAATTTATTTCATAGCCGTAAGTATGAAGTTGACTAGAATGCACACATTAACTAACACATTATAAGGTGTGATAAACTGTATGTATCAGTGAGATATAAATTATCCACTCCAGTGCGTGGATAAGCTTCTTATCTAATTTTTTTAAAGTACCTAAGCTTTTAAAAATGACATACCGTAACGAGTGGGGGAAAATGGGCGCGTAAGGATAACCTAATTTTATACAGTTTTGTTTGCTAATAATTTTTACATCACTAATTAAACCACCACACTTAATGTCTGTTCACAAATCACTAAGTATCTGTCCAGGCCACAGTTCGCACTCCCCTCTGGAGCTAGGCTCAACAGTGGTTCGCCCCTCACCTCGCACCTGTCCACACTCACAGTCTCGCGCCACTCAGTCGCACTCGCACTTCACTCTCTCGCCTGTCGGAACTCCCGCGGAGGCCGCCGTCGCTGCTTTTATACCGGTTGGCCGTCTTAATGGAACTTAACTGGAGTGTTTGAGACGTGTCGCGTCATCCCGGGGCCGACCCGACGTTCGAAGCATCCAGAATAGCGGCGCTGATTCGCGCGACTCCACGCCCGCGGGGTTCCCAGGCCGCTCAGGGATAGGTAACAGCGCGGGGGCAGGGAGTGGCGAGGCCGGGCTGCTGTAATCCCCAAAGGTATGCGCGCATGACGTCAGCGGCCGTGCGGGCCCGCCAGGCAGCTCAGGTACCTGGCGCGCGTCGCGGCCTTGCCTCCTGGTACGCATGTAATAACACTCATAAGAGTCTCCAATAAGTTTAGATGTGTCCTGGAGGAGGTTATTTTTTGTTCTCTCTCCAGTTTTTTTTAAGCTTATTGGGTTAACAAGAAGGCATTCATGAATCTTCCCGTATAACCACCACTGTTTGGCAATCGATGGATCGATTATCGAGGGGGGAAAATCATTTCAACGACTAATATCTGTTCGTCATAGTGCCCAACACGTTTTATTGTTGGCCGCGGTCCAAAGTGCTGAGTCGCAAAGGGATCATTGCGTGCATGGCCTTTCACCAATGCTACGAAGTAAGGCTGGAGTTAACGCGAGCATGAACTGTCTTCAGTTGACCGATGTTGGCCGATGAATTTGGTTCGAACACTTAATGCTATTTCTCTAGCAATAATCTACTTGATAACCGATTATTGAAATAATAAGATTTTTCCATCACTAAATAATATAAATATGTTTTTCCCTTCACTTAAAACTCTTGGCATCTCCCTAGTTTCTTCCTCTTCAGTTTTAACTTAATAGGTTGTAGTTCACTAGGTTATAGACTTCGGCATCAGAATCTATCCATGGCACGAAGGGAATAATTTGTGGCACAGCAGTAGAGCTAAAGTCGTTTTGCATAAAGACATTTAGGTAAAGTGTAATTTGACCTAGAGTATCTTCACTGAAATGGAAAGGCATGGATGTTAAAAAAAAAAAAAAAGAATTTGTGGGGGGTTAGTAAAAATCAACGGGGTGAAGATTTTCGTAGCATGAAACACTATTTAATGGGGACAGTATTTTAATGTCCAATAATTTTCGGTATTTTGCATTAATTCCATGCCTAAAACTAATTTTCAAGGGTTAATATTAACCAAACGAATTTTGCTAGACTCTCTCAAACTCGTGTATTAATTCTGTACCTCACAGACAAACGGACCTAATTATAATTAAGGCGATTATTGTTTTATTGCAGATTATGTCTTAAAAGTTTGTTTTCTATCAAACTAACTTATACAATTTTTTTTAAAAGTATTTAATGAGTGTTATGAGAGTAAGTCCAAAACTTTTATTGAGCCCAAGAAACTTAGGTTCAGTTAGTGTTAAGTATCTTTGCTATTCGAAATGTCCTCCATTTTAAATTAATTAATTTTAAGTTTCTTATTTCAGGGCACACACACGAACACGTAGTTGCCCAATTGAGAATTTGGTTTGTTTGATTCTGAGAAATAGAATTTCAGTGAGCAGTCGCTTCCCTATGTACCTATATCGGGTGAGTTTCGGAACAATCTGTTCACTGCTGTTTGTGTGGTTCATTTCGATGCCCGAACAGTTCCAAAGTTGCAGTTTACCGCTTTTAATGTGCATCTTCCGTATGATAAAAACGAGCTATAAAAATGTCAAGATCGTGGTTAATAGATTTAAGTGACGGAAAAATTAAGATAATTGTCAAAGCTAATTTTTAAATACTTCTGATTAGTGTGGACGGTTGATTAGGTTAGGTTAGCTATATCTTGAATCGGTAATTCCTAACCAACCATTAAAATTATTTTACAGTATTTTGAATTTACCAATCTTAACCTAACCAAAAGTACACAATATTAGAAATATTTTTAACGTAGCTAACCTACCATTCTCACGATATCACATTTTTAATATTTACACCGAACCTTAAAATGGTAAACACTTTACTTTTTGAATTTTATTTTTAATTTTCAGATGTCGCTTTCCTTCAGAATTGACAGAATTACCAGAACAATCAATGTTTTAAGCAATCAACATAAAACGTCTAATCAAATACCCTATAAATGAAATTTAAAATTCAAATCCTAGACGTATTGATTATAGAAAACACTCTTTTCTAGTGTTTGGTTTTAGGCAAACACAGAGAAAAATCCCTTCTGGCACAGCCTACAGCCGTAAGTATATTCGAAGTAGGCCTACCTATTTGCTCTGGAAATATTTTGGAAACTTCTATAAAATCATGGAATATTTTAAGAACTTAATGTACATAAAATATTTATGTTCTATAATATTACAAAATGATTGACTAAATATTTGCTCAATTTCCATGCAGCGAAAATATTATGAATATTTTTACCTTAATGTATCCAGCAAATAGCTTAGAACGAATTTCATATTATAAGCCAACTAAAGTAATTATTTAATATTTTGACCTTCAAGCACTATCTTTCATCCCTTGCAGTAATAACGTAGCCGTATAAATATTTTCTTTGCATCAAGTTTGAAGATATTAATATCTTTTAAAAAAAATTCGAATTTGATACTAAGAAAGTTTTGAATTTTTTTTTATTTCAACCATTGTATTTACGGCAATATTCGTTTATCAAAAATTGTTTCAGTCAAAAGTTTTGGATAAAAATTATAAGATTTACAAACTTTTTGAACGAATTCGATGATATTCCTACGAAGAGTTGTTTGCTTTTGTCCTCCAACCCTTGTTTTTTCTACCCCTTGCAGATATAGTTGGTCGTATCAAAAACTGTTTTTAACCAAATGTTTTTGGTATCACTCGTACGAAAGGATGTGATATTCATCATATTATGGTAGTTACAGCGAATTTTTCTGTTCTTAAGAAAACCCTTCCTCGTTTCCATCCCTTTTGTCGGATATTGCCCAGTAACGAACGCGGCCGAGATTTTTCCATGTTTATAATCAACCAAAAACCGAGGAGGCTAAAAACCGAACATGCACGAACGCGACCATGGAATGGACTAGCACGAATCTAAAGGTCCAGTCAGTCCGAACTTCCATACTTGAGCAAGGAGGGTGAATGACGGACTGACTAACTGATGGCTTGTCCATTAAATCGGACCGCGGGCTGGAGTGCCCTCAATCCGAACTGCCGTGTGTGGGAACAGCGTCCTTCAGTCCATCAGCTGAGTGTCGTGGCAGACGTATTTGTTTATACTCTGTAACCGCCCTGTCGCTTTACTCCAGCAACACCGCGGTCAACAATCTGTCCTCACACTCAACCGGTGACAACTCTTTGGTGCTTTGCTGTGTTATTCCTTTCGCTGACATAAAAATGCAACTGCAATTGTAGCACCCAGAGAGTGTTTATTTCCCGCTGTGAAACGCTACATCCAACAGCAACAGCGAGCACAGGACGGTCAGCACAGAGGGTGGGATGTGCACTGGATAGTGCTGCTTGTGAAGTGACGAGCAAGTGGAACAAGTGTTGTGCTCGCAGACACGGGTGCCTCCCAAGGAAGACAGTGTGTGGTTGCCGACGACCCAGGGTCGCGCTCCGCCGACAGAGCCTGACGAGCTCGCAGGGCCTAACGGCGACCTCTCGTTACCTCCACGCTCTCTGGCGCCAGTCTCTCCCGCCGACACCTGCCGGCTCTCGCTGCTTCGGCTCCGGTCTGTGTTTTCGGTCGATTTCAGTACTGTTGGATTTTTTTTATCTCGTTTAGTTTCATTACTGACTTTCAAATATATTCTGTCAATTCTAGCAGTATTTACATACGTATATACCACATCTATACTAATATTATAAAGCTGAAGAGTTTGTTTGTTTGTTTGTTTGAACGCGCTAATCTCAGGAACCACTGGTCCGATTTGAAAAATTCTTTCAGTGTTGGATAGTACATTTATCGAGGAAGGCTGTAGGCTATATTATATTATCAATAAAATTAGGGATCCTTACTAAAAGTCCAATTTAGAATCAAATGCGTTGGAGGGGTTAGATACAACATGCAGTACACGTACGAAGTGTGTGTTGACAATGCCGCAGGCGCTAGAAGTTTATTTCCTATTGCCTATTAACATTGTTGCCACGCACTAGATGCCTTATCATTCTTAATTTTCCCATACAAGTAAAAAACACCCGTGTGATATTAACAACGAAGCAATCAGTACCCTCATAAGAGTTCAATTAGTATTTAAATACTTTTTATCACTTTAAATCGCAAACCTAAACTATTGTTTTTTTCCCTCTCTTTCTGTGTTTAATTTGTTTTCTTTTACTAGAATTATTTTTATTATTTTTAATTATTTTTCATTTTTCGGACCATCAATAATTTTCCTCTCCCGTTACAATTCTGACAAGGACTTGTAAAAAGATATACATTTTCAATGTAACGGTAAGTTTTTTCTTAATAATTTAAACTGATAGCTAAATAAAGTGTTAATTAGGGATTACCAATGATTATTTGCTGTAATATTCATATTGACTTGACTAATCCACGTATGACCGTCATCTTGGTGCGGGGAAAACACTGTAATTTGCAGCTGTGGCGGTAGAGCGACGCAGGTATCTAAACTTAATACACCTAAAATTAAACAATTTTAAAATTTTAACGAATTGGCTTTAAAGAAAACTATGTCGTTTTAAGTTACGTAGTTCAAGATGGGATAAATCAGACGTTAAATTAAAAAAAAATCAGCCTTGAGCATTGCTAGGGTTAGATAAAAATAATACAGATAATACAAGATTTTGTGTATTTTTTCCCCCTTAACTCTATGACCCTGTATCACTCTTAATGCGACCAGAAGCGTGGTCCCCGCGTGAGGTCGTCTCGGCCGGGTGGGCGGTGTCCGGGTGTCCGGCCCAGTAACTGGGCAATCAGACAATCAGAGGAGCTCTGCGGCGCTGCCCACCCTCTGACCTCGGCGACCCGCCAGCCCACGTGACTGCTCTTCCTGCTCTTCCAGGGCGCGTCTGCCCCTTGGGGAAGCCTTCTTTTCACAGACGAGAGAACCAAAACCCGAAGTTCCCAAAGTTCATGCTTTTTTTTCCCCCGTATCTTTAATGTAGCTATCCTAACCAAATCAACCGTCCTCAATGTTTTTGTGGCCAACCCCCCTTATACCGGGGTAGTTGCACACGTCCGCACCCGCCACGCCAGTCCCGTATACGCGTCGCCACTGCCATGCTGATATTGAAAGCGTAGTAGAATTAAATTCAACAGACGCGCATGGACTGGTGTAACATTTGGCCAGTGCGCAAAATAAATCATTAGCATGCTAAATTTACCGACAGTCCTGCATAACCTATTGTGATAGTTATAATAATGAATTACCAAAAATAAGATGCTCAAAATTAAGTACTGTAAAAGGGTAAAGAGATCTAAAAGGTTAATTCGAGATATCATTTAAGTCGCTATAATTGAATTCAACGCATGTAGCGACATTTGTATACAGACACTCTTACACTAAACTTAATTATATTCCAAAGTCCCACAAAGTCTATTACGGGGGGGGGGGGGGAAACGAAATAGTGACGTCCTTCAGTCTAGATAAATTCAACCAGCAATTCCCGTCGCCGCACTCTGTCTTTCAAACACGTCTTCCATAAATCATGCCAGCCGGGCAAAAAGTACAAAATCCAGTTCTCGCACTTACTTGTTACTGAAGCATACTTCTGTAGTTGGTGACTGCCGGGGTCGGTTGTAAACCCCACTCACTTTTTAGCGCCTCTTGCATCGCGCTGTATCGGTGGCCCGTGCACTAGGCCCCCAAATATCGCGTTCTCGTATACCACCACTTATGTTGCTTCGCCCAAGGTGTCGTGGCGTTACCGTCATATTAAATCTTATTCACGTAACGTAACACCAGTTACTCATCGCTGGGATGCAAATTCTACTATCCACCGAGTAGTTCCGCGGCCGGCGGTCAAACACACTCTCCCGCTGCAAACAGCTGGCCGTCGCCTCCCCTTGTCACGTCAGCTGACGTCACCCCTCTCCTCTACTACCACCCCTCACTCCGCTAGATCGTTCTGGTTATTTCTTGCAAGTCCCACTCCAGAATAAGGGTACTTAACGTAAAATAAAAAAGGTATACGATTAAAAAGTTACAATAAATAAATAATAACATACACCATTAAATAATATAAACACATAAATAATGTTATTGAAAAAATTAACTCATCTTAAAATAAACTTTACGCAAAATAAAGGTAATAGTAATAACCAAGACGACTGAGGCCACCACAAGTGGCCTCATTTTAAATTATTTATAATGTTTATAACCTAACCTAATTGACCATTAGTATCCATTTGTCAACACCGCCATATATTTATTTACAATGAACAAAAAAAAAAAACCGAAGGTGCACGATCGGGTGTTTTGGCTCTCTCGTCTGTAAAAAGAAGGCTTCTCTCCGGGGTTATGGCCGGTCAGAGCTCTTGGTCGAGTCCGGTGAAAGGAGGATGGTGGGGTGGGTGTAAACTGCAGTCACAGTGGGAACTGGGCTCAACAGAGCCTGCAGAAATGCCGGGGATGGTAGGGGATCTGAAGTGTGACTGGAATCGCTCAGCTCAGGCGAGCTGAGGAGGAGGATGCACTCTGGTGCAGCTGAATGAAGCACCTGGTGCCACGCAGGCCGACAGTAATCCCAAGGGGGTCTTCATGTACCGAGGCGGGAGAAAAATGAGGCTACATGCTGTGTCCACAAAGGGTCATCAAAATATCCGTTGAAGCGCTGGGAATGCCTCGGTTGGACCAGTGGGAAAAAGATTAAACAAGAGTGTACAACGAGACTCATAAATTTAAATTAATTTTACACATTGATTTTCGAGTATTAAAGTTCACAAATTAAATTAAGGACTGAAGAATCTGTGCCAAAAATAATTTGTGGCACAGTATGATAAAATTACTATCGATTCTTGTTCAAAGTGAGCGAACTCAACATCCGTAAACTTACCAAGATAACCATAAATTTACGAAGTTCACAAGATAATCTGTAACCAGCATTAATCGTAAATTTAAGGTGGGAATTTTAAAAATTTTTGATTAGAAAAAACATTTAAAATTCTATTATCATTTATTTTTAAACCAAAGACCCAACCATTCCCGACGCACTGCGAGAAGCATGAGGAGTGCATATGGGCGTAAGAGTATGTATGCTTGTTGCTAGTAGATTATTACCAGTGAGTGAGTGATTGCGTTAAGGCCCGCATCTAGGCACACATGCCGTGTGCAGAGATTCTGAAAACTCACGTGATTTTAAAATTGCTCAAGACGTACGAGTGGTGTCTGTGTACGAGAAGCATTAAAGATTGTGCTGAGGGAGGTTTGAGATAGTTCTGTTTCTGCATTTTGTTTATAAACTTTTTTTTTATGATTGAAAACTGCTAAATGTGCGATTTTGGCGGAATTTTTTCTCCCCATAAACTGGAAATGTTGGCGGATTTTGGGCAAATTGTGAGTCATTTTTGGCAAAATTTGAAGGTTAAGGTCGTCCAAGATGGCGGACCCCGGCGTCGCCTCCGCACTCCGACACCAGGGCTCGGACCGCCCAGTATATACTAGCACGGTATTTATTGTAATAACAAATGTGCGTTTTTGAATTTGTACCCAAGCATGTATTACAATTTGGTTTTATGGAAACAGTCATGTAAAATTACACCAACTGTAGAAGTTTTCCAAAATCACGCGACAAATTTGCCAGATTACAAAACCAAATGTTTTTTTGAGGATTTTTTTAAACAGCGAATGTTCATCACTGCCATGACATACGAGAAGGCACAGCTGTTTGGCATGGTACTAGGGGGGGGGGGGACAGTCTTCGTACGTGTCTCGAACACTAACTCTACAAATACACACTTGACGATATGCGAGTCAGGATCACAATTGGGATACGCATAGCGCCAACTGCGGCGACCAGCGGACAGCTTGGCCACTTCTTTGTCGCGACTGCTCACTTGTCTCTTGATTATCTGCAGCTCATATGCGTAGCTGTAAGTCGTTCCGTAAGGTCATTAGCTCGAGGACCTGGATTCCAGCATACGGTGCATCAAATCCGCCAATTTTTCTATCCTTTTTTATTTGTGTCTTAATGTGAACTTGATAAACAAGTTCCCTTGGCTGTGAAACGTATGGAGCGGTTAAGGCCCGTTCCACAGCCATACGGAAACTGATACGGATGACGCAAATGCATGCGGATCTCGGAACGCAGTGTCTACAATGTCTATGGCATGAAGACATGCGCCTGTACGAATTAGCTTGGCAATGCCCAGTCTTCCTTTCAAGTTGACCCGTGTGGCTGTTAGAAGCCGTGGTGTATAATATTTGGCCGTGGTGGTAGCCATTTTTGTTTACGTTTTAAATACGTTAAATTGTTTAGAGTAGAAGAATGTATTGTGTTCTATCGATACTTTGTGGTTTATTATAGTAAAGGATATACCATCCTTAGTGAAGCCGAGAAAAGTTGATAGACCAGTAGGTAAATTACGTTTCTGAATCAAAAAACCAAAATTCAAAAAGTATCCTAGTTTTCGAGTTATAGGGTTTTTTTTCCAAACGTTTTTAACTCCCGCCCTACCTAAAAGCATTAGATACTGTAACTAAAAATTCTTCTTAAGCAATCCTGTAATAATCCGAATAAAATCAAAAGTTTTAACTTTTAAGGGGGGGGGGGACATTTAGAAGAATTACGTAGAAAAAAAATTTAATCGGGTAAATTTGACTAGCTATACTGTAAAATAAAATACTTTGCTAATTTGGTATTTAAATGAATGCTAATTTGGTATTTAAATGAAGCTTCTTTTTCAGTGAGAATAGTCAAAGTTACCCAATTATTAAAAATTGTTGTCGCCTAAGTTGTGCAAAGAATTTTTTTTTTCCCCAATTGAAAGTACAACATGTATCTTGGTGTTCCGTGATTTGTTTTCCTTTTTAATGTTCGTTGTAATTGTATAGCGGTCCTAATCTGAATTGTTTGGACGCTAATTGGCGCGTGAGGATTGAGGAGTATGGGTAAGTGCGACGCACCTAATCGCGCACGACTGTCCCCTCCCGTGACGCACTTGTTGGGTCCCGGAGGAGGGAGCAATCGCCGGAAGTGTTCCTGTGGTCGGATAGACAAGAGGCGTGGCTCGCTCCTCCGGGCGCGCCAAGTGTAACCTCTCCTTCTCGAGCAAGTGTGTGACTGCCTCCATGCTCGTCTCTGTGAGGGGGACGCACCACGACGCCGAAATACCACAACGCCGAACGTACAATAACGCCGAATGTCAAATTGACTACAATGCTGACAGCTAGAAAACTGCTGTGTACCACAACGCCGAACTACACTAACGCCGAAATATGTCATTGCAGGACTGCCTCAAAGGTTAGGTTAGGTAAGGTTAGTCTAGGTTAGACTAGCCTAGGTTAGGTTTTGGTATTTCAGTGTTAAGTTACATTTAAGAAACACACACAAATTCATTCAGTTGTTTTTCATTTTGCTCCTGTGCCCCCCCCCCCTCTTTCCGCAGCAACATTTTTCGGCGTTACTGTATTTCGGCGTTGTGGTACACAGCAGTTTTCTAGCTGTCGACGTTGCGGTCAATTTGGCATTCGGCGTTATTGTACGTTCGGCGTTGTGGTAACGACCCCTCTGTCTGCTCGAGCGTAGCGTGGCCTAACACTTGGTGGTCGGAGCAGATGGAGGTGTAAGGCGAGTCCCTCGGCTGATTCCAGGAATCTGCACCGTGTGATAGTCAAGTTTAAAACACGTCATTTAGCCAGTTATATATATTTTTTAATTTTAGAAATAAATACGGAATTATAAATACTCGTTCACCCACAGCGTTTTCTTGAATGCTTCGGAAACGCACCGCGCACCACTCTGATATGCGAGCAGTTTTGAAATCGTGTGATTTTTTTTCTTTCTTTCTTTCTGGAGCTCTGCACACCAGGTGGGCGAGTTCAGAGAACCGAACACCCCAAAGTTACAGTTGAGCCGGACAAACGCTAGTCCAGTTACAATGTTATGTACCTGTGACTTTTGGGAAAAAAAAAGTCCTCCATTTGTACGGAATGGTTAAGCTCCTTCTTGCTGGCTGTTGGAAACACAGCAACATTGCAAGAGTAAGAGTAGTTGTTCACTCTCCGAGGGTGACCAGCTGAAACTCCGGTCTTTGTTTCTGGAATGCAGACTGTTCTTTGGAAATATCGATAATTGTAATGGCGATGTGTTACTAACATTGAAACTGTAATCACAGTTATAGGCTGTATAAAAAAAGTTGCCGAATGTGATCATAACATTGCACAAAATTTCAAAACTTGCTTTTAAAAACACATTTTGACACGGACAGTACTATTTAAATAAGTTTTAACATTGATTTCTTATCGAAGTCCCAGTTTGTTTGGGATCCGCATTATCAACACTCAAACATTTAACTGACAGCTGCGGCAAAGTTACAAGTTATTGCTATGCATTGAACCTCTACAAAGCTCCCAAATAAATTTAAAAAAAACCTAAACGAAACAAGAGTTTAAAAAATATTCCTACTTTTATGCTAACTCCCATTGAACACAGTGTTAATGATGGGTTCAACTACTACTAGCGCCGTTAGTTCGCGAGCAGGCCGCGAGCTTCACTGAGTCGACGGAGAATCAAGGTAGGTTGCCTGACCTACATATATGACCGTGGCCTTGACTAGTATTTTCCCCATTTTGAAGCCAAAGAGGTAATGTAATGTATATCACCTCTATGGTTTGCGTAACTTTCCCAGAGCATGTTATATTCTGTGACTTCGTGTGTCACGTGCATATCAGCCACGTGCCTGCGAATGTTGCACAGACTGTGCGAAGTCTAAATCACGAGTGTAGATCGAGTGCTCACTTTCACACGAGAACTCTGCTGTTTTCCAATGGAGGTGAGTCTATGATATTTTGAACAAAGATTCAAGTCTTATTTTCTAGTTTGATGTCGTTTGTAAACAAAAAAAATCCATGTCTATGGTACTATAACCTAGTAGTCTTATAGCTAGACCGCCAATTTGTATCATTTAAGAGAACTCTTTATACTTTAGAGATATTGCTAACACTCTAGAATGTTTTGGTTTCCTTGTTATTTCATGTGCTACTAACGTCTACATTGCTATTCTACACATTGTCATGAAGTATAAGATACTGTAAACTAAAACAATCTATGATTGTTGTTAAAGTTGTGACATGTGCAACTAACACTCCCAGAGCCTGGGCCAAGAAGAATAAATTGTATTACGTGTTTAAACTAGACTATTATAAAACGTATCCTGCATGTGCACACAACTTAAATGAAGAATGATTTAAATTTCCTAGGCATCATAACCCAACGACCTAGAGATATATAGACTGCTAGTGGGAGGCCATCTTTGATTCCAATTGAATTTGACAGAATGGTGGGCAAACAGTTCTTTGTTAGCAGACGACGTACGTTGACAGCAGAAAAGTGGCAGTGTACTAAGTTAATTATGTAATTGCATTGAATCTGGAATATTAACAGTAAAGACACAACTAAAACTCGTAATGAACGAATACGACTACAATAATAACAAACCCACACAAATAATTTAAAAGTGGTCATTATTCCATTGCAGTCGATTATTTTAAATTAATAGTACTTAGTAATGATATAAATTCCATGTACTGTATCAAATTACCTACACGAAATACATATATAATAGGTTCAATAACTGATCTACATTTTGGTCACAAATGTTGGGTCAAAGAAGAGTTAGCTATTTTCTAGCGCATTTAATGTCGTACCTACACATCGCATTACGACGAAACTGTATTTAAAATTATATTTCACTCGTTCCATCTTTAAGTATTACCCGCAAAAACTGTAAAATTGCAAAACCTACATTTTTAGGGAATTTACTAGCAACTTGCATTTTTCTCCCATAAGAACCAATGCTTTTACAGCTATGTTTTGCCCACCATTCTGTCAAATCAGCTCTCTGTCTCTCTCGCTCGGATTGTAGTTCCCCAGTATGCCGTCGACAGCAGCAATTGGCGCTGAAAGCAGGGTGATAAGCAGTCTATATATCTCTAGGTCGTTGTCATAACCTGAATTAAATTATAGGTGACAAACAACTATGCATTTGTTTTATTTGCATAGTTTTCTTGGATTGTAAATTTTTTGGAGAAAAAACCACGTTATCAGGATATTGAGATGTGAAAGAAATAACTCCGACATCAGTTACGAATAGGAACCAGACATTCAAATAATTATATTACAACAAACAAATACGCAAAACAAATAATTGGCGGTTAACCCACTGCAATATGCGAAAGACCTAAAAGAGAGTATGCACATCCTGCGCGTCATGTATGTTCGTTAAAATGTGTTTTAATAATAATGTATATTGTAATATATCTCATCTCGCCAGACGAGACAGGGAAAACGAGGAAATAGCTGCAGTAGGAAATCATCTGAAATAATTAGTCGGTGGAGTATTAACAGGTGCCTGTCTCAGGAATATTCCTGGGTTATTTACCATTTAATGCTGTAACTAGAAACTACCCTTTCATGCCATATTTACACGTGATGCTTAAGAACCAGAATGCAATAAACATAAATAATATTTGTTATAAATAATATAAATACGCTCATCACTGACTCACAGAGTGACTCTGTAACGCGGTATGAATTTCATGCGCTTATGGGGTAAACTTTTCACTGCTGTTTGCTAACCTGTTCCTTCTAGCATTGCTGCAGAGTCCATGGCGCAAAGATAATATGCATGGGGGCATAGCGTCGTATTTTGACGAGGCCGAAGGTTTCAGCGTGTTTCAGTGATGGTTATAGTCATGAATGTCAGCGGGCCCCTCAGGGCCGTACAACTAACTAGTGACAAACAGGGAACAATGCACGCGTGACCAGTGTTAGTTCGGAGAGACGCGACACAGGCTGTGGATGTCCACGCATTACTGCATGTGCTCTGCCTGTCGTGCAGAACATGTGCGAAGTGTGGTGTTTGGTGTGGAAACTGTTTTGAAAGGGCTTTATGCCACGGAAGTGTCTGCTTGAGGATTGGCAATGGAAGTTGTGATTCTTACTCGTTGTCCATGGTCCGGAGTGGTTGAGCACCTCCCGCAGTGTTGAGGGCGGGTGTTGCAACATGGCGGTGGTCAGCTACGTCACACATGCCCCTTCCTGACAGTTCCTTAAGGCGATTGGTGAACGGTAAAAAACGGTCACAGGCCCGAAAGCAATGAATTTTGTATCATATGATCATTAAAGAGTCTAGATGCCTATGTGGGTGACTGTTACTATGTAGGGAGGTCAGGAGCTTAGTTCCAGCTCGTCAGTGGCGAGATGGCCTTCATACGGGAAGGGTGTTGCTGGTGGTCGCTCTGCGGCCTGCCATCTAGGAGGAATTAACAGAACCTCGAAGGTTTTATCTCCCTCTCCCTCTAACACACAGCCGATACGGTTCTATCGTGCTTTGAGGAGGGGAAGGGGTTAGCAGGTTTTCTCTTTCACTCATCCTTCGCCATGGAGAGGCGGAATGGATTATTTATTTGTTCGCAACTGCGCACGTCATGTGGCTGAGAGCGCACATCTTCTCACTCAACTCACTCGTTCTCTCACACTATTTTAATAAATCTTTTCAAATCTTCAACATCAATACTTTAAACCATTGCGCTTCCTACGGATTAATTATATTTCATGCACATGCCCGAATTCAGCTGCAAAAAAATAAAACGGGTAGTCAATTTTTTTCTTCAAAAACCTTCCGAAACACTGTGTGTTAAAAAACATTCTGAAAGCCCATTTTTCTAGATAAATGGAAATTCTAAATCACCTACGCAACAAGGAAACATTGTGCTTTAATATTATGTAAAGAAAACACCTCTTAGTTTTATAGTTATGTAAAGGTGGTGTGATATGTTTTAGATGTCGCACCATCTTATCATCCATGTAGAAGAGTTACCCGAAAAGCTAACAAGACTATTGCCATGGAAATTGAAATATGGTTAAGGAAATATTTTTCAAATGTTTGTAAACAGTAAGCAACATATAAAAAATCTTATAACTGTAAAATTAAAATACAAACAACCCTATAGCAAATTTAATTTCAATATGAAAAAGTCTACAATAATGTTTACAAGAAACGAAATTGCAATAGCAATACAAAAATATCGCAATTTTGTTACATTGTTAACATATATATTATTTTTAATAAAGGCAATAAAAATGGCATACTCAATATTTGGAATACAATAAATACCTTAAGCCCTACATAATTGCTGCGATATTCACAATAAATGCTTTTCTTAAATATAGTAATTAAAAAACATCGTAAATAAATTATGAACATACATATTATGGTGAAGGAAAGTGGACACTATCACACTGAAAAATCTTAGAGGGTAGTTTTCCTCATCTTATTTCTTTCTTTGCGTTTTTGGTCTTGTTCGTTAAAATATTTCATGTTCAAATACTTGATACGCATATACGTTCTTGTCCTGACAAAACAGTATATAACTTATTCTGGATATTTATTTTCAGTAGTTCCGCAAATAATTTTAGTCAGTGATTCAAAAATCCGCTCTTTTTTGCACAAATTGTTGCCATGAACATTATCAAAACACATTTCAGCGATCTTTATTAATTCCAAAAATTCATTAGTGGGACATTTTAAGTTACCCTTTGATTGTACATGTATCCAGCTATCGTCCTCCGAATTGAAATCCGTAGGGCCAAGGTCAGGATATTTATTTCTGAAACGATGAGCTATATAGCCAGAAACATATTTCAGCCCTTCAAGAGAAATTTCGTCACTTGAAAGGGATCTGGCCTCTAAATCTAAGACTATTTCTTCCATGTCAGCAAGATCTATTTCATTTAAAGGTGATTTCTCTTGAAATGTCTTTGTAAAATACATTTCCTTGCACAAAAGTAGTTCTGTAATTTCATTCTGATAAGCACTGTCCTGTTCCATTTCATTTGACGAAAAATCACTTACCAAACACATTTCGTCTGTCTTCTCATCCGTGTATTTCCGTTCAGCAAAAACTGCTGCAGAATGTTTTCACAATATGTAGTTTATAATTCTGTATTTAAAGTAAATGGGTGACAGATGCGTATTTTATTACATGCTTTATATTAGCTTCACCTGTATGTTTGTTTGTCTGTCTGTAATTCTTTCGACTAAGAGTGAGTGGCTCATCAGTATAAAATGTCCCACCAATTTCATCACGTTCGTTAGCCTAGCGGTCTAAGGCAACTTCTGAGACGTCAGCTTTCGTAATCAGCGATCGTGGGTTCTACTCCCGGCCACGCCTGAAAAAAAATGTTTTTTTTTCTGGTAAATTCTAAGATTATATCCATACATCTAACTGTAAATGATTCGGAGAGACTTTACCATTTCTTTGTGACGTTGCAACTCCAAATAGTTATCTCAGATGGTAATAGGTAGTGTCGGTAACTCATTTCCCTATGATAATTATACATAAATATAGTTTAAAAAACTAAAAAAAACATGCTTTTAAAGAATATCAAACTAAAAAGTTAAAAATAAATATAGTTAAAAAAACTAAAGAAACATGCTTTTAAAGATTATCAAACTAAAAAGTTAAAAATAATTTTAAAATTTAATTTATGACAATAGTATATAAGCAATACTAGTATAAACGAGAAAAAAGCATGGGGCGCTTAATATACAAAAAATATGGCACAAAGCGCACCATTTATTGTCATAAATTAAATTTTAAAATTATTTTTAACTTTTTAGTTTGATAATCTTTAAAAGCATGTTTCTTTAGTTTTTTAAACTATATTTATTGATGTTCCATACCTCTAATATACGGACAGAGAAAAAACCACTCTAACACATCTTAGTTCAGTTTTAGGTTAACAGGTCCTATACATATTTCCGAATGTTTTACTGACTGAGTTATACTGGACATTAATTAAATTGATCGCTGATATTTATACTTTTAAACGAAATTTTGAATTTATCATTTTATGTAAACTCTAATGCGTTGAAAAGTGTAACGCAACACTACACACAGGTAGTGATGTCTAGTGCACTGACCTATGCACATTAGTTAACAAAAAATAAAATGAAATATTAATTACTGATAAATAATACCTTGATGTCGTGATACAAGTAACACATGCTTATCTGATATTTATTTCAATTAGAATACGAAATAGGAAGATAAAACAATTGACTGATTTTAAGACTGATTTATTACTTACACAGTACAGTGCATTTTGAAGACAAATGGGTCTTAAGAAGCGAAAATCGTACTCGATTAAAGGATGGTATGGTGTTCGGTATATTAAGGTTTCCCTCAAAGTAACGGTTTCAGAATGCTTTTAAGATATTAGTTACATCCCAACATAAGTTTAAAACATTTCTCTTAAGAGTGTGCTTCGTAGCATTAAAAAATGTGCCTTAATTATTTTGCAAATTTATCATTGTTATGGTGACGATGTCAGGGGTTTTCGTAATTTTTTTTTTAGAAATATAGTACAGTATTAGCAACTACGTTAAGAACTGTTATTTTATTCACACAGAGAAAAGAAATACAAAATGCTAAAATTTGGCGTTTGTCTTTTTATATACTATATAGGTTTGTTATTATATGTGTGTTGTAACATGTATTAAAAATGTTAAATATATTCAACAATATTTGGTAATTATATATATTAAAAAACTTTTATGTACGCGACTTGAAACTACGTGAAAGGTTTTCAGTCTATAAAGGCCTATTCTATGATTTTTTTTTAAATTATTAATTCTTATGCAAACAATTAATAAAATTGGAAATTTCTTACATTGTCAGTATATTCATAGCATTACAGTTATTCCAAACAATTCTCTACCAGTGTTTACCTAAGGTTTGCATGTTACGTTTGTTCTTCTACTAATACACGTATATTACAAGAGGTTTGTAATAGATTAAATGAGGTAAGTAAGAATTCGTTTTTATAAACATTGTGTATGAAATTATAAATTTTGAGATGTATAATAACAAAAAGAAGTGCGTTCCGAAGACATATGTCGGTAGTGTTACCCACTGAAACATTATTCCCACTTCAACTCTCTGTAAAAATAAAAGTATGGGGTTGAATGCGCCAAAAGGGGTATATAAATAAAATTTGAGGCTTCTTCCTTATTTCATACGCTAGTGTCCCCCACTTACATATGCAAGCAAAAATTTTTCCTCGATGTTGTAATTTACTCTGCATAATCACAAAAAATTTTGGCAGTAAATAAGTATTTAATTTTTAAAAATGAAAGCATTCATGTTTCGAAAAAAATATTAAAGCGATGTGGGGAAAAATGTTTATAGATACTCCAGTAAAATTTTCAGTTTGATTGTTTTGATAGTTTCGGAGCTGTTGCGAGTTTAGTTTGGAAGATTCTTCGGCCGCGCGAGGCGTGTTTGGGTCTTTTTCATTTTCTTTCAGCGTAGGAAGCCGATACCCGGCTTCACTTCGCATCCTCTGCTTGTCTTCCCTTGTCCTCTCCAGATGTATTACTGTATATTAGCTGCATGAGCGCGACCTTGACAGACCGTTTCTTCGGTCTCCTCTCTCGTCATCCCTCTACACCCCATTCTTCCCCCTCCCCACCCGCAGGCTGCGGCCGGCCGGAGCTCCGCCGGACTACCTGGTTCCGACAAGCGCCGCCCTCAGCGCCACGTCGCGGGGACATTCTTCCCGGCGGCGAGAGTTTTACACGCAGCACTAGAACTGTCACTCCAGAGGGCATGTTTTGAGTCGGATCGTATCAAAAACAAAAGGATATGAAAATATATACATAACTCAATAGTGTTCTGCCAATTATGTTTTCATTTTCATTTAAAGTTATTCTTTAAATCGCTCCTGAAGTAGTCCAGCAGTGATCAATGGAAATTGTCAATATTAAACTGTAATTTTGACGATGAAATTTTTTTTCTTACTTTTATAGGTGCAGAAACCTATTCGTACACTCGTTTCTTGAACTATACTTAAGTTTAACATAATTATGTGTTTTCTAAATAATTCTGGCTTGGAATAAAAATAAATGCATTTAAAATGACATAACTCAGTAAAAAAAAGTTTATTAAAAATATCCTAGGTATATTATGTCTTAAAAAGAAGCATCAAAAACAAATATGTACAGTTAAATTAGTTTTGTCGTAATATTTTCCATGCACCAATCGCCTTAAAGGGCCCGCTTCGTCACGGGTGTAAGTGTGTTAGTGAGGCGGGATGATAAGCGCGACGCTCGATGGTGCTTCTAGCGCGGTGTCTCCTCTGGACTGGCGCGCAGTCTTCTCGTCGTCACAGGATAACTGTGAAATTTGAGCGGTGACCGTAACATTATATGGCGGAGAAATGAAGATAAAGGTGTAATGCAAGTCCATTAAGTGCTTTCAAGAATCTGAACTGGTTGTTTTACTTCTAAAAATTACTCTGAAAACACGCCTTTTAGCCTTTTTAACTCTTCTAAAAATACTGTTTAAAAAACCCTAATCCGAAATCAAAAGTACTTTTTGGCCCTCAGCGAACTCTTACTACTAGCTCTCTGTAGGAAAGGTTTTGATGGAGATTAAAAACTGACGAAAACTAGCTTCTACTGCGCAGCTTAGGTTCCCCCCTCCCTTATTAGCGACAAAGAGGGGAGTGGCGGAAATTCTCTGTCGCAAAGAAGGAAGGGGGGAACCTAAGCTCCGCAGTAGAAGCTAGTTTTCGTCAGTTTTTAATCTCCATAAAAACCTTTCCTACAGTGAGCCAGTAGTAAATGATTTTCGTAAGCAGACCCCACTCGGATGTGTTGAGTTGTTTAGAAATCGCGTTGTTTGTCCTGAAGCTCTGCGCACCGCGTGTGTGCCCGGGTAGGCGGAGCCCTTAAGGCCCTGCCGCACTGTCACTCTCGCTCCAACACCTTCCAGGGTGGTGACGTCACAGTAAACGACACTAGCGCAGCCCTGTTTGGTTGGCAAGCTGGATTACTTGAGTTTCCATCAGATATCTTCCACATGGAACGGGTTTTAAAACATGTTGGATGTTGGACGGAATCGATCAGAATCGTGCACAGTGAAAACGAGAATGGCGTTCGTTTGCGTCACAAAAAATCTTTAAAAATGGCGAAGAACACAAGAACATGTGGGCGATTAAAGAGGTTAGCAAGGTTAAAAACTTAAAATAATGCTATTGAGAATATCGTAAGCAACATAATTTTCTATGTAAAAAAGAGACACGTTTATATAAATTATAAAAATAACTGAACTTAATTTTTTTGTGTTAGTATTAATGTGAGTTATATTCATTGATGTTTTAAAAGTTTGAAAAATGCACAATCAAAAATTAAAAAATCAATTCACCACTGTGCTGCATTATTTTTTTTTTTTCAAAATCATATTAAAATATAAAATTTTGAGACATATCCGACCAAAAATAAACTTTGATAATGATTTGGAACATATTTGAGGTTGTCTGTCCAACCTTGTTGATGGGGACCGTGTTCTGCGAGCAAAGCTTGTCGTGGATTCAATGGGGGAAGCTGCTGCCGCCATGCGCGTCCCAGTAGACCCTGCCCCTCCTCAGCCAATCGTGGGTCGACTCTGAGGGAACACCAATCCTGAGAACGCCGCAAGACGCATCTCATACCTCTGCGACTCCTGAGACAACCAAAGAGCTATTGACGGAGAGCAGTCCACAGACCAGTAATAGGACCAGTCCGTCACTGTCTCATCTCTGCGACTCACAGTTCCAGCTCGGGACCGTGCTGTCTCGGCTCCGCGGGCAGGAGGTCGCCTGGTGGGAGAGAGAGGGAGAGAGCGAGAGCGCCAGGTGTTGCGTCAGCGCCGCCAGCGATGCGTGTGTCCAGGTTGCTCAGTTCCTCAGTTCCTCGTCGGGCCGGAAGACAGCGCGGCCGTCGACCTCGGCTCGCTCGGGCGGCGGCCTTCTCAGTTGCTTCTTTTACACCTGATTTCAAGTAACATCCATAGTATAAATACATGTAATAGTTTTTTCTTTTATAAAAAAAAAGCATTCTACTAAACAAGTAATGAATTATTGTAGTCTTATGTACTTGAAAGGCAAATTTTTGTGTCGGTTCCGGCATGTTCAAATTTGGATTAACCATACGTATGTAGCTGTGCAAACCTGAGATTTTTTGACGTGACAACGTCTAATAGATCGTGGAACGCCGGCTGCACGCACGAAAAAGTGTCCCGTTACGCTCATTGTACGCTTGCGCCGCATCTATCTCTCTCCCACTCGATTGGCCTGTGCGTCCGAGGAGAAGAAAGACAGCGGCAGCACACAACTTACATCTACACGTGAACTGTTTCGTCGACTGTTTATAAAGTGAAGTGAAACGTTAATGTGGTTTTCATTGCTTATTACAACAATTTCGGCAATAAAGGTTAATTATTCTTGCACTTTAAAAATCTGATTACTAGTATAATTTCAAGTTTTTATTTTATTATTAAAATAAAAATGATTCAATTTTATTCATAAAAGTATGCAATCATTTCATCAATGTTTTGTTATGACGTCACGTTAAACTATCGTCCGTAAGCCGACTTTACAGACAACCATTTTTTTTTTTTTGGGTTTTAAGAAAACCCAGTTTTTAATGATTTAATGTATGATATACCTACTAAAATTAGTTTGAAGGCGAAGGCTACATACAAATGGGTACATACAAATACATACATAAATGTATGCCACATGATTTCGTGCTTTCAGTACATGCTAGGACTGGGTAAAATGTTGCGTTCAAGTTCATAAAAACCATTACATTTTATACTAAAAAAGCGTTTTACTAACAATTAAATCAGTTATATATTAATTTACTGAAAAGTGTGACCAAAAAAGCGAAATATTATAAGGAAAAGAATATAGGATACTACCGATAGTACTAAAAATAAACATTCGGTCGATAAATTCTGTAAAAAAGGATAGGTTCCCTTCGATGGTCTTGCATATCTTTACAACCTAATTTTATAGTGGTTTAAAATCAAACAATAAACAACACGAACTTAAAATTATTCACAAATCTATTTACACTGTTAAAATTTTTCACCTTAAATTGTCGAAGAATGCTGGTTACAATTTACCCAGAGTTTTTCGCAGATTTACCGTTAATTTCGTAAATTTACGGGTGCTAGCTCACTTATTTTGAATATTTTTCCACGAAAATAATGTCAGTATAACTCGTCATTAAAAAAATGAAAAAGCATTCTTATTTCTTCTACATGTGTGTTTACTTTAAAAACTGAACTCGAAATTTGAAATCCTGCGGTTTTTTTAAATGAAAATGCGGTTATCTTGAATTACCAAGAACTCGTAGTTTGAGTTGAATTCTTCGAATGTACCGTAATTTCTAAGAGTGGGGAGGCCAATACCGAAAGTCATGTGTCCTAAATGTCGGATAAGCGACTTTGGCGGAGTGGCACCGTCAAATAACGTCTGGTTAAAAACACTTTCAGCAAAGTGACCAATAGGTCTAGTGCTTATTGGTCGAGCGATTCAAGTCTACTGACGTGCTGCCTATTTTGCTGCAATTAAGTCCGTCACATTGGCAACACTATAATGAAAACCTTTTATATCTCTCACGGTAAATTATCGGACATCGCACATCCGCACCAGTAGGCTTGATACAGGTTTCTGCAAGCCGCTGTGAGCTAGCTATCTTCTTGAATGCATTTCTAAAGTATTTTGCGATAGGATACACGACTATCCTTGGGGGAAGGACGTTTCTCCTTGATAGTCCGCGCTACGTTAGGCTGACTTATCATTCACATGTCATTTATAGTCTGTAACAACTGTGAAAGACCCACTTGAACATGTTGGTGGCTAACCTTAAACGAGCGCTGAACAGAATAGACCAGAAACTCTCCAGGCTAGAAGTTAAGGCCCGTGCGCACTCACGCGACCACAGCAAGCTGACAACCACGCGACCACAGCAAGCTGACAACCACGCGACCACAGCAAGCTGACAACCACGCGACCACAGCAAGCTGACAACTGTCGAGGCACCCGAGCTGGGTCTGTTTACAACAAGAATTTAAGAATAGACTACGCTTGGGGTGGATGAGTTAGTTCTGTTTGCGGATTTCGTTTATAAACTGCATGTCTAGAAGACGTGAGATCGGATAAAAATTTTTGTCATGAAACTCTTTGAGTGCAGGTTCTTGAAAGCACCCAAGGGCCTTGCATTACACCATCGTCTTAATATCTCCGCCATTTCTCAAACCTCACAGTTGCCCTATGCGCGACGAGAAGACTAAGTGCGACTGTCGCACCTGTGTTTCCGTGCCATGTGCGTCTCTGCCTGAGGACGGGAGCAGATAGCAGTTCCCGAAACGTCGCTTGTTTCTGTTTAGGTAAAACTATTGTATTTGTTTGTTTTTTCGTTTTGTCATGTTTTTTGTCTCGCTTCAACTGTTGTGCTGAATTATTTTGGGTTTCAATATTTTTGTGTTGTCATCATTTGTGGGGATTTTTTCGTTCTCTTAGTATATTTTTCTTTGTTTTTTCTTTGTTTGCTGACCATATTCCTGTTTCGGAATACTTTGTGGTGTTCATATCCTTGTTGACAACAGCAATTGTTTGCTTAATTTTGTGTGTTTTTTGTATATTTTTTTGAGTATTTTTATTTTTATTTATTTATTTTATTTATTAGTTTTTTTT